>NC_081326.1:11226720-11577970 GCF_026419965.1 Kogia breviceps | reverse complement strand
CTTTACATCTACCTAGTCAGGTAAGCTGCAGAAACGCTCCCCAGATATTCTCCTTGGTCCTCTTTAATCTTCTTAGAATGTTAATACTTTATACATACTAAACAATATAAGTAACATACATGCACATAACAAATCACAATAAGCATAATGAACACCAACAAACCAAGTACCAGGCTCAAAATGAAAATACATCTCAAACCATGGATCTACCTATACGTTCCTAGGTATTTCTGATATGACCCACCCTTCTGCCTTCACAGGAGCTGCTGGCCTACCAGACACACACAGGGCTGGGAAAGCGCCCTCATGTTAAGTGGCTGCCTGGAAGGTTGTGCTGAGAAGGCCTGGAGGCCTTGCCTGGGACGAGAGAATGCTGACCCAGGTCGCACAAGAAGTGGTAGCAAGTGTGCCTGGCCCTCGCCAACTCCTTCAGCTTCATCTCCTTTCCGTAAACCTACTCTGTGTTCCAGTCGTCGTGAAATGTTAATATGTGAGCATCCTGAACAATTGCAGGCTCTTTGTAGACTCTGTTACAAGCACTGCTCCCTTGGTCTGGAACGCTCTCCCTAGCTTTCTTCTTGAAAGACTACACATCCTTTAAGTTCCAGGAAGACTTCCTTGACACCCACCCACCCCAAGAAGAGCTGACCATGTTTTTCTCTGTTGTCTTCCAGACTTTTATCATAAAACTTTCTTTGCTTTAATTGCTTGTTTCTACATCTGTTTCTCCCACTTACCTGGAAGCCTATGCCTCTGGAAAGTAAGAATAACACTCATTTCTCTTTTTATTCCCAATGCACACAGAGGTACATACGAAATGCTTTCTCAATGCACGAATAAATGTAACATCAAATAATTAGCAAAATGTTGTAACTGTGCAAATTCCTTTCAAATTTAATCTACAAAAAAAATACAAATATAATAGGAAGAAAGAAAATAACTAGGGCCTTGAGTTGATGGAGAGAAAAGAAGATTAAGAATACCAGAGGAAAAATTCTTGAGGAAGATTTCACAAAAATATACAGCACAATAATATTCCACAGAATGTATAAAACCTGTATCAGTAGCTTATTCAATAGTCTTAGGTTGGGTTTCAGTGCCTCCTTAGAACACAATGAAAATTACTTACTGGTTGTAAAGTTCTGGATGCCTAACTAAGTTCTGAATGAATTCATTTAGTCCCGCTCTTCTCTGTTTAATGAAATCTGTTAAGAGAGACAATACTATTATGATTATTTATATCAGACTGTAATTATTATCAACACAGTTATTTAAGAATAGACAAGCACAAGATAGTGAATTTTGATTAAGAAGTTATTTCTTAATTCATGTTTCTTGATATACAATAAGGAATACTTACAAAAATATATTTTTAAAATCTGTAAATACAATGATTATAAAATTAAAATAAAGCAGGTAGGACTTCCCTGGTGGCGCCGTGGTTAAGAATCCTCCTGCCAGGGCTTCCCTGGTGGCGCAGTGGTTGAGAATCCGCCTGCCGATGCAGGGGATATGGGTTCGTGCCCCGGTTCGGGAAGATCCCACATGCTGCGGAATGGCTGGGCCCGTGAGCCACGGCCGCTGAGCCTGTGCGTACGGAGCCTGTACTCCACAACGGGAGAGGCCACAACAGTGAGAGGCCCACGTACAGAAAAACAAACAAACAAACAAACAAACAAAAAATACAAAAAAAAGAGAATCCTCCTGCCAATGCAGGGGACATGGGTTTGAGCCCTGGTCTGGGAAGATCCCACATGCCACGGGGCAACTAAGCCCGTGCGGCACAACTACTGAGCCTACGCTCTAGAGCCTGCGAGCCACAACTACTGAGCCCGTGTGCCACAGCTACTGAAGCCTGTGCACAGAGCCCGTGCTCCACAACAAGAGAAGCCACCGCAATGAGAAGTCCATGAACCGCAACAAAGAGTAGCCCCAGCTCACCGCAACTACACGTGCAGCAATGAAGACCCAACGTAGCCAAAAATAAATAAATAAATTTATTAAAAATAAATAAATAAATAAAATAAAGCCTGTAACATATTCCCCAAAAGAAAATGCTCCAAAAAAATGCCTATTTTAGGTTCTAAACAGACTCACTACAAAACTTGGAGACACTTTGATTTGTCCAATTCCTCGTATACTACCAGGTAATGAATAAGAATTAACACTATGACACTGGTGGCTGAAAAATCATGCTAACTTAAAAACAAAAAACAAACGAAACCAAGAAATACTGAAATCCTTGTAACTGGAAATGGTGATTAACTGGTTGAGTATTACCAAAACTCTGCTGCTACAAATAGGTTTTTATTTTGTATAAATCGATTTCTCTTCAAATAGCAGAAGTTAAAACTGAGAAATAAAAGTGATTTTCTATGTAAGCCATTGAAGGCTAGCATCTTGCCTGTAAAAATTTTTTTCTAACTTTAGCCCTTAACACAGCGTCTTGGAAGGTACTTAACTGATGTTTGTGAATGAATAAAAAAAATACCAAACAAATGATTACACATTCTAGCATTCACAGTCTCCAAATTTCATATGCCCCATCCCTTATTTAACTCAATTGTTTTGTTACTTTGTAATTATATTTTTCAGTAGTAAAGATAATCTTGTTTTTAAAACTACCAAAAAAAGTAATTTATATATTGATTCCAAGATCCTATCAGCAAAAGGTTTGATATTAAACTATTTAGAATATAGAAGTATAGCTAATTCTGTGTATGCTCTACAGAAAGATCCTTAAATTCAAAATGAAATTTTAACTTTGAAAAGTATAGGCAGAAATAACCCTTAAAATCTGCCTCAAGTATGTAAAACTTATCTTACAGAGGTTGGTAACCAGCAACATAAAGTGGAAAAAAAAAAAAGCAAAGAAAATGACACGCATGGACTTAGAAGCTGCAGCATAAGAACTCGGAAAGATGTATGGAAAAACTCTATATGGTAGCTGTCAAACACGAGGTTGAATTAAAAGGACAATTTCTTTCTTCATGCTCTAACTGTCCCATCTTTGGCCAGTGAAAGCCCCATCAGTTGGGCTCCTGTGTCCTTTTGATAAAACCTCAGTATTCTTGTATAACTTCTTTGCTTTCAGGCAAGATATCCTAGGACCATCTTGTACATTTCTTGCCCAGCACCTGGAACTGACACTTTTCCATGGAACTCTGGTTCCTTTAAGGGGGAAATGGTAATTAGAGATTACAACCTGGATGCTAAGGGTGTTTGCTGCTACTTATTTGTTATTGTTTTCAGGCATTTCCAGTGGAGAGCGCTGGGAAATATGTATTGTTTTAGAAAGAGAAAAATAAATCATGATTTCATACTGTATTCCCAAGTTTAAAATTACAGGATTTTTTACTTAAAATCTTTGATTTTATATTTGTATCTCTTTCCTCTTCTGCTTAAAATTTTGGTTCTCATGACATTAACATAATTACAAAATAACTCTATATTATCAATGAGACTATTGAATGCAGGATAAAATTTCTTTGTACACTTTTTTTTGCCATGAGGAATGTAAAGCTGAGTTTCCATGTTTTGAAGTCATTTAAAGTAATTATTCTCTATGTGTTTCACCACCAATCAGAATACAGTTATATTTTTTCCTTGTTTATTTTCAATTGTTAGAGACTTCAATATTGTTGCATTTGTTTTTGTTTTTAAATTGTTTAAAATATGCAAAGCTGTGCACAAGATTCATCCAGGGAAGTCTAACATCCACCTCTGTTGTCTCCAGTTGGCCTCTCCCTCCTTAAAGTCATCAGTTTTTAGTTTTTGGTTTATTCTTCCATTATTTCCTTTTGAATCTTCACATCCTTTCCTACACAAAAAATATACACTGTCCACATCCACACCTTGTTTTTTCCACTTAACCAGGTATTCTGGAGATCACTCCACAGTAATGCACAATGAGCTTTTTTGTTCCTTTTTACAGCTGTATCATATTCCAATACTGGAAGGATATTTCAGTTGTTTCCAGTTTTTGCTATGAAAAACAGCATCACAATAAACAGTCTTGTACATACATACATACATACATACATCATTTCCGATGCAGTTTATCTTTAGAATAGATCCCTAGAAATGTGATTTCTTGGTCAAAGGGAAATGCATATATAGTTTCGCTAAATATCACCAAATTTCATAAGGTTAGTATGACTTTGTATTCTCACCAGAAAAATATGAGAATGTCTGTTTAGCCAAAGTCTAATAAGATGAACATCCTACCAATCTTTGGTTTGTTGAGTATGACTTAGATTTGATCTCCCCAAAGAAAGGCTTTCCAAAAATCTATGACAGGGCTTCCCTGGTGGCGCAGTGGTTGAGAGTCCGCCTGCTGATGCAGGGGACGCGGGTTCGTGCCCCGGTCCAGGAAGATCCCACATGCCGCAGAGCGGCTGGGCCCGTGAGCTATGGCCGCTGAGCCTGCGCGTCCGGAGCCTATGCTCCGCAACTGGAGAGGCCACAACAGTGAGAGGCCCACATACAGAAAACAAACAAACAAAAAATACAAACAAAAATCTATGACATATAGTCTACTTTGCTGTTGCCAAGTCATATACAACATGCTCAGGATTGATTTCAAAATGTTCTTCAATAAAAATCAATTTTTATTATCAAATAATTAATCTACCAAACATAAATACCACAGGGCACTGTCTGGTATTTTACCTTTAACCATGATGTAGCAACGTTGCAGGTCTTTATCTCTTTGCCTTCTTCCCTGGATAAAATGATTCTGACTTTAGGGTTTAACTAAGGGCTCCACAGAACTCTAACCCAAGTTCAATACTGATGTTAATCACTAACATGTAGTTTGAGTCCTCTTAAATGTCTTTCTGTCACTTCAAATTAATTAATTCTGAACTGAAGTGTCACCCAGGCCTGACACTTCAGTTATCTCTGATTCTCTTCTCTATATGTCTCCTTTACCTAAGCAATCACCAAGATTTCTTACAGGTTTTTCATTAAAAGATTTCCTGCACGTGGCTCAATTTTTAGCCCCATTTCCACCTGAGTTGCAGCTCTCATCACCTAATTTGAGGACTACTGGAATATTCCCTTAACCAGCCTCCCAGTCTCTATCTCGTCTTCCCTCTGCTATGCCTACTATACATTACACACTGCTGGTTTCACATCATGTCGCCACGTCACTCAAATATCTCTAAGGCCCCCATGTTGCCCTCCACCATGTTTTTCAACCTATGCTCCACAGACATACTTCACTGCTACACCAACAAAGCAGCTCCGCTTTTATTTGTTCTACACATTACATTTTTCTGCATCAGATTTCACTAGGAAAAAAGTGTTCTACAGCTAAAAACAAAACAAGAGAACAAGAATACAAAAGCCACTGGCCTATAGAATCAATCCATGGAATGTATAATTGGCTTTGCTGCGCCAACTCAATCGTCTCTTTATTAACGGATTCATGTATTCAAGTAACATTTATTGAGAACCTCGTATTTACTAGGCACTGTAATTAAATTTAAAAGATAAAGTATCTACCTTCATAAAATCTACAGCCTGGTAAGACAAACTGGCAATAATAATAAAATGTGCTAAATTCTCCCAAGAGAAAAAAAACCTACATAAAATAGGGGAAGTGAAAAACAACAGGGGAAACGAGAACCCTCTCCAATCCTGAGGTTCAGAAAGTGTAAAAGAATAAAGAGTCTCCAGCTGAGAGGGTTACAGGGGATTCCAGCAGCCTGGGGGGAAAACTCAGTTTCAATTAAAGCAAGAACGTGAAAGAAATAAGAAGACAGAGGATAAAGGAGTTTGTTCATCGTGGGCAGAACTGCACAATTGTTGCAGTGAAATTGCAGTGAAAAGGTCTGGGAGGAAAAGGAATGGTATAAGGTTAGGTTGTAGAGAGGAAGCAAGATAAGCCATTTGAGAGCTCCCACGTAAGGAATCACAGGTCTGATGGGTTACAAGGTTACAAGCAAATTAGTTGAGGAGGTAAGATGGTGGGGAGGGAGAAAACTCGACAGCATGTCAGGATCCACCTGTGGCATAAACAGATGACTTTACACACAGAATTTCCGGTGGGTAGAGACTTCTATCTTTCTATAGGTCGCCATTTGTGTACTGGGTTAATTTCTTCTAGATTCTAGTAAAAAAAAAAAGTTTGAAGTTGAGGCTTCAGACATATATACAGCCTCCAGATTTCTGAGATCCTATGTGTCATTAGGCTTCCCAAGGGTGAACAATAGGACATTTTCTTGGTATCCCATTCAGAGGCCTGCAGGGTGCCATGTACAGAGTACACATTGAGTAAATGTTCCATGGTTAGAAAAGTACTGCACATTATACTTAATAATCAATAGATTTATCTGAAGCCAGACTGCTTGCATTTAACTTTCAAATCTGACTTTTACTAGCTGTATGCGACCCTGGGCAAATCACTCAACCTGTGCCTCAGTTTCCTTACCTATAAAATAGTGATGATAATAACACCCACCTCAAAGGGCTGTTGTGAGGACTGAATGAATTAAAACATATAAAGTGTTTAAAAACAATGGCTGGTACACAGTAAGCACCTTCCTGAGGCATTATTTTCATAGAGCATGAGATCCATTAGCTTTGTAACGTTCTACTACCATACAGTGCAATGAATATGTTAACTACTTTTTCAAACTTCAACCATCACTTATGGCTGGTCTATGAAGTTACTGCTTACCTGGATCAAAATTATCACCAAATATTCTCTTGGCAGGAATCTTCAGGGCCATAGCAGGAAATTGTTTCCTTAACTAGAATTGAAAATATAACATTATATGAACTTAATTTTATAGGTCTTCCAGTCATACATGTACCAAAACAAAATACAATCTGATTTTCAAAAAACTCCACCGTAAGACATACCTTTAAGTATATCATGATCAAATGTACAATATTAAATTATACCAATAAAATACCATTAGTCTAACTATTCCCATTTTGTCCCAATAAAACACTTAGTATCTTTGTGACCTGGAATAAGTTACTTAACATCTCTGCGCTTCAGTTTTCTTGTTGGAAAATGGGGATAATCTTCGCACTTATCTTAGTGATTTGTTGTGAGGCTTAAAGAAAATCATTTATGTTAAGTGCTTAGACTAGAACCTGGAGTATAGGTTTTGAATACGTTACTCACCGTTTTGTTACCTCAGGAGATGTGATGTTTGTGTTCTCTCTAAGTAAACACACTGACAATTGTTTTCTGAGAAAGCTGATGAATTCTGCTTTCAATACCCTCTGCTCTAGCCTTCCTCCTATTAATATTTGTTTCTCAGATTTGCTTATCCCCAGAGAAAGAACAACTTCGTCCTGAAGAAATTAAATTTGGGGCAGTAAAGCCATAAAAATGGGTAAATGCTTATTTTTACTGTAAGCTTGATGTCACAAAACCACACATAGACAGTCTTACTAATCCTTGCATTCCTCTAGTAAATTTAGATGTTTTAGAAACAACAACCAAACATACACTATGTATACACAAACACACACACTGTATATATATACGTCCACTGACAGGAAATACAAATAGGAGAATGTATTAATCACTCTACACCATGAGCTTCTATCAGCAAAATTCAGACTGAAAAATCTGTAGACAAATGACCCTGTTTCTTTCAACAAAAAATTGTAAAAAAAAAAAGAAGGAGGTGGAGGGGAAAACCTAGTGATTAAAAGACAGGTCATAAAATCAACTATATTTCAATAACATTTTTTTTTAAAAGTTAAACAAAAAAAATAAACTTATAACAATTTGTTTAAAAAAAGACACTTCATAGACTTATCAACCAGTTTATATGACATTAAGTATTTGACATTAAAGCATTATGGTTAATTATTTTTAGATGTGATAATGATATTGTATGTATATTTTTTAAAGAATCTTTATCTTTTTAAAGATGTATACAGAAATATTTACAAATGGAAAGACATGATGTCTGAAATTTGCTTCATAATTACAGTGGGCTGGCTAGGGATAGAGATGAAACAAGAATGGCCATGTATGGTAATTGCTAGAGATGGATGGCACATTACATTATTTTCTCTATTTATACTAGTCTCTCTACTTCTGTATGTGTTCAACAAGCTTTTAATAAAAAGCTTCCAAATATAAACTACAGTCATAAATACACATTTAAACTGACAGTTAACATTTTACAGATTGGAAATTTCACTTTTTCTCTTTTCTTTATTCTAAAAGGAGCATAGGGAAAGAATTTGTGTTTTCAAACTTGGAGAAATCCAGTCCAGGTTTAACTTCACTTCTGTAGTTTGAAAGTACACAACTGATACCATTCCCCTGTTTTTTTCTTAGCTCCTCACCATAAAAGGCAGAATTGGAAGGAGTTATATAAAAAGAGAGGAAGACATAGAAAATGGGAAAATAAGAAAAAGATGAAAAAAGGAAGAGAAATACAGGAAAAATGAGGGAGATGGATGGTAAAGACTCAACTAACATTAGGGAGAATTTTCTGCAAAAAGCTTAACATGGGTTGCTTGATGGAAAGAGAATTAAAGTGATCATGTGGGAGGAGTGCCCCAAGTAAACTTTCCTACTTTACCTTTATAACTAAAGATACTCAAATATTAACACCTAACTTTCATGACTTAAGGAAACACAGGAAGTTGTGCAGCTAGACAACACTTTATTCATTCTGGCCCATTTAGGAGGTAATTTACCTCTTAACTGAGATATGCTTACCTTCCCCCACATTTAAAATATTTTACAAACGATAACCCATAGACATATATCCATCTAACACTATTTTTAAAATCAAGAGATGGGGATAAAAAAACTGAAAAAGTTAACTTTTAAAATATGAAAGTTTTTTCTGAGGATGCCTAATAATCTACCATTTAAAAAATAACAACATGAGGAGATTTCTATTTATTGTTAGAGCAGAAGAAATTTAAATTTGTGATTTGAGGCCCAATTGCTTTTTTTTTTTTTTGTGGGCCTCTCACTGTTGTGGCCTCTCCAGTTGCGAAGCACAGGCTCCGGACGCGCAGGCTCAGCGGCCACGGCTCACGGGCCCAGCCGCTCCGCGGCATGTGGGATCTTCCCGGACCAGGGCACGAACCCGTGTCCCCTGCATCGGCAGGCGGACTCTCAACCACTGCGCCACCAGGGAAGCCCCCAATTGCTTTTTTTTTCTTAACTGAAGCAAAGCTTGGAACCCAGAGCTGTCTCAATAACCTGGGGTCTCTAATGACCAACACAGGCAGTGTCTTCTGGCCTCCTGCGTATGCATAACCTTAAAGGCAATGCTCTCCACAAACACTGGTCCCTGTGTAAGATCTGGCCTGATGTGTTACAATGACCATGGTGCTCTAGCTTCCTACGGTAGAAACTGTAACTGTAAAACTGGATGAAAAATAATATCTGAACTATGAATATATAAAACAGGTTTTAGTTATTTAAATAAGTAATGATCTCTCAGGTAACTGTCAGGCTTTTGAAAGTCAATATTCATTTCAGCTGTGTTAGCTACTTAAAATCTGGAACCTTAGACTAATTTCTAACAGAGAATGAAACCATGGAAGGTAGGTAGGCTCATGACAGACTTTAAGACCTAAAGCTTATAGTTGGGCAATTTAACCACAAATAGCATGATGATTAACAATTATTAGAAAGGTAGGTAGAAAGGATTTATTTCTAATCTCCTATGACATTGAAACGTATTTTAAGCTGTACATTTAGTTTTCATATCTTCAATACTTTATCTGGAACTTCTTCACAGTGCTCTCTCCACCCTTTCTGGTAAGAATTCCAAAGTTAGGATGTTTTGAAGAACCTCTTACCCTTTTCTGCTTATCTGATATATATAAGTATTATTTAATTATCAAATAAATCTCATTTTCCAGTTTTCTCAGGTGTTTTGTTTTAAATAAAAATCCTGTAGACTGTTACTTACAGTGTTGTAAAGCTTATCGAACTCCGCATACCTTCTGAAGACAAACCACTCACTCCTGCCCACTGAAACCAGAACTTTATAAACCTGTGGAAATAAAAAATAACAAAATAAAATTTGATCACAAAAAAAACCCCATTAGCTATTTAAATATGCAAATAACCTGTTTTCATACTCATGAAACTGATATTAGATATTACTATTTATACATGATTCTCCAAGATACAGAAGCATACCAACTGAAACACTTATTTTATCTTGTTGAAAAGTGTTTTATTTTTAAAATGTTATGAAATATTTCCATAGTTTTCAGAGAATAACACAATGAATACCCATGTAGTCATTATTTAGATACTCTGAATTCTAACATTTGGCCATTCTTGTTTCAGATTTTCTTCCCCAAGAATAAAACATTATAGTTTCAATGGATGCCATTCTACTCTCTTCTTCCCCAGCAGTAACGACTACCATGAAATGATAAAGTATTTTCAAAAGGAATGCCTAGAAGTAAACACTAAATTATTAGTTCTCCTCCTTTCAGGGCATCTTTTACACAGTATTTTTCAAACTAAGAATTTATCCTCACATTTCCTACTACCATCTTAACCTGTGTTTAATATTTTCATATATACATAATTTCACAGAACCATAGTCAACAACCCTATGAAGTAAGCAGAATAAATATTACAACCCCCACCACAGATGAGGAAATGATGGCCCCCCCAAAGCTAAGTAACTTGCCCAGGTTCACAGACTTGTGAGACTAAAACCTAAGTCTTCTAACCTTCCATGCACTAGAACAAGTATCAAATCAACAGTTATAATACAGAATTAACTCTCATAATCCATCCCACAGATACTCTCAGAATATAATTCAACATACCAATGTACAGAAAACAATTTGGAACCCCAAAGATCTTTTATAATTTCTAAAGAGAAAAATAACAAGTATCCAGGTATATGAGGAAAGGTTCACTGATGTATGGCTTGGGTTATCAATCTCACTGTTTTACAGTGAAGATTAGGGGAAAGAGATATTTACAATGCAATTGTCCATAGTCTGTTAGATAACAGAGTAAACCAGGTTTATTTCGGAAGACGGGCATACAAATACGTATAAACTATCCTTTCCCACAAAAGACTGGAAAGCTACACTCACCAGTTCACAGTTAGATAATACTGTGAAGAAAGATCTCCCTGATACTGCATAGGATTATAATGTAGGAATTCTGCAGTATTGTTGAAGATATGGTCACATTAACAGGCCCCTAGTAAGAGAGGCCCCAGAACGTAAAGCCAAATCCCCCTGTGAGAAAGGGATCAGGTCTCACCTGGAAAGTGAAGCAGAGTCATTGTACCAGTTACCTGGATCAGTGATGAATCACTTAGGCAGAGAGAAAAAGAGCATCTAGGCACCCTACGTGAGCTACAGGGGTAAGAGGATGTTCTGGTGTTAACTAAAGGAAGCTACTGGGTGTACGATATCAGAATCGTTTCTAAGATAACACCGCTCCCATGGGAGAGAGAGCAGAAGTAGAGGAAAAAGAACCTGGGCTGGGTGCTGACAGGAAGTTGAGCCATGTTTTTAGGAGGAGACTACAGACTTATCTCCTACAGCATATTCAGGATCAGATAGGTGTGGAAGCAGGCCTGCTACCAAAGGATCAGATACTTAGGTTTATATGGCTATGAGCTTCTTGAACAAACAGTACTGTTTGTGCTGACTTCCCAGTGGGATGAGGTGGCTTCCCATAGATACTCAAATACAGCCAAGATGAGAACCCAAACCTAGGTTCTAGGCCGAAGCAGTTCTGCTGCAACTCTACTTACAGGAGCTGAAGATAAAGCCCTGTGAAGTTATTAATTAGCAGGATGATTTATGAACAAGGGCTTATTAATAAGTAAGTTCTAATAAAATACCAACAGGCAAAAACAAAACCTCTTCAAATTTTAAAAAACACTCTCATTTTCAAAACATGCACAAGATTTCACAGAAACCTTACAATAATAACAGTACAATAAATCTTATTGAGTTTTTTAAAAAATATTGCCTGTCTTGCCCCACCAGAACGTAAGTTCTTTGAGAGCAAGGGCTGCTTGCTACCCACTGTATTCCCAGTGCCTAGAACAGCCCTGGCATAAGAGAGAAACTCAAGGACAATTTGTTGAGTGGATAAATCAAACTATAATTTAGACTTGGTTTTAAGTCAAGACATCCTAGAACACAGTGCATTTCTCTGTAAAGTCGTTGCAAAGACACATGAAAACTAGAGTATAGAAATATTATTGAATAGTTAACGCAGTGTCTATTTTTGTTCCCCAATAGTACATAGACATGCTGAAGCTGGACAGAGTCTGTGCTGGGTGGCGTCGGGTCTATCTGTGTTGAGTAGAACCGAGTTTCCTGAGGCCCGGGGACTGTACTGCAGTGATCAGCAACTAACATGTGAACTTAATCCTACTTTTCATTCAACTTCAATTCAACAAATACTTCCTGAACGTCCACCTCTGTTCTAGGTATTGGTGAAACAATAGTGAGGGGAATTCTTGCTTCAAAGAACACATTCAGGGAAAGCACACATAAATAAACCCAAAGTATGTCAGGTGGTGATAACTGCTATTAAAAAACTACATAGGGTAATTAGCAGGACAGAGTGTGAAAGGGGCAGAGTGTGAAGGTGCTATTTTATATAGGGTGGTCAGAAAAACCCTCTCTAACAACAAGGCAACATCTGAGCATCCGAAGAAAGGAAGTGAACAAGGGGATCTGGATAGAGCCTTGGAGATCTCAGGGGACACCTCTGGGGACAGCAGGTAAGAGAAACGCTATAGGCCTCCTCGACCTTTTCACAGAAGACATGGAAATACCTCTACCACGAAAAACAAAAGGACACCTGAGATAACCCACCTCCTGTATTTGCTATCTATGAACTTCTATCAAACTTGGCAGGAGGTTATGCCCTTGAAGGAGAGAATGGTCCAAAGGTAAAAGTAAGGAGAGGGAAGGAAGGAAAACTTCACACACCCCACTATCTTATGCTAAGTATACCGACCTCTAGTTTACCATCAATATGATGTTTCTAAAACTGGCTTATACGAATGTGGAAGAAATGCTGAAGATATGGCTGCAACATCTGAGGAGAGGCAAATGGCCAGACACACACTGCAATCTCTCTGCTCTGAGCTTCTATGCAGGGTGTGGAGGTATGCTCATTAAGGAAGGGAGAACAGGGCTTCCCTGGTGGCGCAGTGGTTGAGAGTCCGTCTGCCGATGCAGGGGACGCGGGTTCGTGCCCCGGTCCGGGAAGATCCCACGTGCCGCATAGCGGCTGGGCCCGTGAGCCGTGGCCGCTGAGCCTGCGCGTCCGGAGCCTGTGCTCCACAACGGAAGAGGCCACAGCAATGAGAGGCCCACGTACCGCAAAAAAAAAAAAGGAAGGGAGAACAGAAGACAGAAGGGCTGTTGCCAGCTCCTTGTTTGAGTCTCTGGGAGAAAACCACCCCACCTAGTTAAGAAGGCGAGTGGGGTGGTCCAAGGGTTTAGTTTATCTCCTCAGCTTTCCTCAACTCCCATGTGACACGGACCTGAGCTGAAAGTCACTTGTCATGGCACTCAGCTGGCAGGGGCCGGGTGACCCCCTGGTCAGAGACCAGGGTAGACCACCTGAGTCAGGAGCAGGTGGAGGGCACACAGAGCCTCAGTGGGGTCTACAGCCATCACGAGCCAAGGGGAAGCTGAGTCAGCAGTCAGTCACCACGACCCTTGCCAAGCCAACAAAGGACAGACCACAAATCAGTTCATCAACTGCAGATGCCAGCAGTGGATGCCAACAAAATGCCCAGGGCTGGCAGGTCAACCACAGCTGGGTGTTTGCCAGACCAGTCACTCTACACCTGGAATGGCAAAGATCTAGACGATGACAAGAATGCCAAGCCTTCACGAGGCTGCCAGGAGGTCAGTCATCAGCTGAACAAACTCTGTGAAAGGGGACACCTCTCCTGCCACAAACCATGACGCCAAGTTGGAGAAGGAGTGTACGTTCAAATAAGAGAAAGAGAGCACAATGAAGACAGCCTGGGCATTTTTACTTAAAAGAACTGCTTAAATTTTAGCTCAAGCTGTTGAACAGAATGGGGTTAAATGAACTTCTTCACACGGCTCAGTGGGTGGGGCCTTACGAGGAAGGCCAGGTCAGTTACAGACACGATAAATGACATTTTTTTCAGGGAGGGGGGACAGCAGATCTCTGTATATACTAACAAGACTACTGGAACTATAAATACCACACGTTTCATGACACTAATTAGCAAAGTGACTATCCTCCAAAGAGCGGTCACTGATACAGTGACTCAGCCAAATATTCATTGTGCTTATTCTTTACAAAGTCCTACAGTAGATACCATGGTGATAAAAAGTAAAATTAGAAGTGGGCTTTACCTTTATGGTGAAAAAAATGAGAGATAGAATACTCATTTAAAAAGTTAAATATTTTTAAAACGGAGATAGAAAATGACAAATGTCTTAAGAAAGATACTGTGGAAATTTCAAGACAGTGTTTCTTCACATGGGATCAATGACTTTTGGAGTCCACTGACCCCCTGAGATGTGATGTGTCACAGAACCACGTGTATGCACATTTTCCGGTGAGATGGTCTATCAGACAGTTTCACAAGCTTCTCCAAAGGGAGAGGTAAACAGGCAAAACTCTGCACTAAAAGAGGAAATTGTATTCCATTATAGTACACAGAGAAGACTGTGGAGGATATATCATTTGAAAGATAAGTAAAATCTGCAAAGTCTGGGGAGGCCATGCTAGGTTAAGGAAGAACAGCAGAATTGGAAATATTCTCTACGTTCCATTTTGTTCCATATGCTTTACATTACATACTTACAGTAAACCTCTTCTTTTTCTCTCTGTGTTCATCAGAGCTGGGAATGCTTACACTTGGACAGCTTTCCTTGTAGTCCATGGTATAATCCCTTTGAGTTTACTGCCTCAAAAGGACACCAAAAAGTGAGTCCGAAGAAATAGTCAGCAGAGGACAAACACAATTAGCTAATCCAAAACATAAAACCTCTTGAGGTAATGTTCAAATTCCATCATGCAACCTTAACCAACAGAAAAAAAAAAAAAAATTAGCAAAATGATTTTAAAATACCGTGTTTCGCCATTCCTTGCTCACAGAACCCATTTTATGCTTATTCTGACAGGAATTTACTTTTGATCATAAGTCTCAGCCCAGGTGAGAAACACAGTTTCTGTTATGTCCCTGTCAATAGCTAAGTCACAATCAAACATTTACGTCCCATCTACCTTCTTTTCTACTAAGAAACTCCGGGAGTTTATACACCACGGCTCGTAACTCTCAACTAAAAGGACTCTCGTCTGATGGATTTGGTTTTCCAAAGGGTGGTTTTCAAGCTTCTAGCATCAAGATGAACAGGTGAAGTTTGCTTCACATTAGGAACCTGTATGGTAAGCTAATTATTTACCCCCCATTTTACAAATGAGGCAACTGTCACACAGACAGGTTAAATGATTTGAAGCCAGGCTGTCTGGCTCCAGGGTCCTGACTCTTACCCACTGTGCTAGGCTGCATTTTAACAACAATGGATAATTCTTATGCACTGGACCCCTGGTCAGACCTTCATACAAAACAAATACAATTATGCTAATATTATCATCCCACCCACGGACAAAGGGCTCAAGATGTCACACTGATGTCACCTTTGCTACACACAGCAGCCCACCGTCTCCACTGACACCAAATAATACCGTTTAAAGGGTTAGTCTGTCAGGTTCCCTCGGTGATTAATTTCAGGAAGTCACTCTGACTGATCTAATACTTGCAAATAAATTATATTCAAGTAATGATTTCAAATATCAGCAGACATCAAATAATCAGGTATAATGAAATTTAATTGATTACAAAGGTGGTTCTTCTGAGATGATTCAAAGCCTACTTTGTTGGATTTGCCGCTGGAAATGCAGTCAGGAAGGATTTGCATGCAGTTAAATTAGCTGTTAGAAAACATGGTCCCCTCCTAAGCTTAGGGTGCAGCATTTGTTACAAGTTAGGGCACCCTAAAACCCCACAAGAGCAGCTTCCCCCGCTAGACCAGGGCACCATCTTGACAAGAGCCTCGCCCTCCAGGCACAGCGCTCTTCTGCTAAACAATCAGAGCAAGTGGAACCCACAGCTCTTCAAAGGCAGGTGAGCCCTGTCCAGGAGCCCCAGGACCCACATCAGCGCATCCTGTCCATCTGCCGCAGGCATGATGAAAGGGTGAAGGTTATGGTGCTACACTATCCACACCTGTCCCTGGAGAATGTGGATCCAGGGGGTGGTAGGGCCTGCTGGTACTATATTTACGTACGCGCCTGAAAGCCTACTGTGGCTTACCGTGCGTGGTCCGGAGGAGCAGAACTAAAGGAGAACATCACGCCTCAGGCCTTCCCTATGGAACGGACATTAAGATATGACATTAAGTAGCATCAGGAATAGACGAGCGAGAAAGACCTGCGGGGGAAGGATAAGTTATCCACACAAGGTGCCCAGGGGACATCTCAGCCTACATGGACAGCAGGCGGCTAAGTGTAGAGCCCAGCACTCAAGGGGCACCTCAAATCTGGGCCAGAAATGCCGGTCTGGCAAGAGTGCTAAATGGTCCCCATTTGCCCTTCCAGATCCAACACCACTCTTCTCCACCCGCCACGGCCCAGAGGGCGGGTGGGTCTCTGTGGACCTCGCACTGAGGCAGCCTGCCTCCTGCCCTTGCCCTCTGGCTTCCGGTTGGGTTCATCCAACGCGAGGCACCAGCAGGAGATGGAAGGGTAGGAGAAGGTATTTAGTTCTCTTCCTCCCTTTCTCATAGGCAGCGGTTTCTCCACCCAAGGCCACAGTCTCCACCAGGCGACCCCTCCCACAGCTACAGCTAAAGGCCTGGGAGTAGTACGGCTTCCAAACACTGTTAGAAGGGGTGCTTCAGCACACCCTGCGGCTGCTGCTGCTGTCACCTCTGCCCACAACAGCTGAGTAGATAGTCCCTTTGTTCGAGTCCCTTCAATTACTCGTGTGTCACGACTGATGCAGCAACTGCATGACCAAGAATGACCCCAGGAAACGGACCCTCAAAAATGGGACGCATGTTTGATGCATGCTGATAACCTGCCTATAGAGGGAGGGGAGGGGAAACTGATAATCTCGCACATAGTGATACCAAGATCACTCGAATGCCCTGCCACAGGATGAAGTATAGGTGGTGAGCAAGGTGCTGTAAGTCCAAGTAGATGATGAAAGTGTTGATTTCAGAGGTTGTGACAGGCTGCGGCTGCTCCTGACTGTCTTTGAGAATGTGCACAAAGCAAAGGACAAATTGAAAGTTACGAATTCCCAAACAGATGAGTGGAAAATCTCTGGCTGTTATAAAGGAGTCCTTTTTTTCTAATAGCTGCTAATCTGATAGGGCTAAGGATCAAGCCACGGTTTGATGATAAGGGCTGCAGAACCAATTAAACATGCAAGCCTGCAAAGTCAAATGGTCCTAAATCATGGATGCAGGCACTGGGGCAGATACAAATGAGGCTAAGAATGGTGAACTCCGCATTCAGCTGAACATGTCTGCTTACAGCCCTCTGAGAAGACCCAGCCTCCCAACCCACCTCCCATAAAACCCTTTCAAGTTGTTTCACGAGGGGATGCCACTTCTCCTCACCACCTACTCCCACTAACCCCTCATGGCCTCCTAATGGGAATTAGATGCCAAAAGAGGCAAGAAAGAAGTTCAAAGCCTACTGAGAGGAGACTACCTTTACAGCAAAAAATCTGCAGAACCTCAACAATTCTCCCAGGAGTTTGAGGAGCACATTCACAGGATGTTAGACCAAGGAGGACTGAATATAAGATTACTGTGGCCCTACACACAGCCACAGATGCATCCCACCAAGCTCTCTCCAGACCTTACCTAAGAGGTACCAGCAGCCATGCACAAGGGTGACTGTCCACTGGGGAAAGAGAAATGCGTAGTCTTTCCAAGGGTTAGCGGACACTAGCCCTGAACTGACACTAATCCCAGGAGACCTAACACGTGGTCCACCAGTCAGAGCACCCACCTCACTCCAGAGAGGAGGTGAAAGATAAAGTCAAGCCTAGCATCTCACGCTGGGTGCAATGGGAGCACAGGCCCATCCTGTGGTTGTTTCCCTAGTCCTAGAATTTTAGTGGAAACAGATGTACTTAGTAACTGGCCAAATCCCTGCATTGATTCCCTGTTCTGTCATAAAAGCCAGTAGGGAAGGCAGGGCCGTGAAGAAGCCCTTGGAACTCTCCCCTGTTCCCCCACAAAGAAAGCAAACCAATAACTATACCCCATCCCTGGAGAAGCTCACAAACCAGTACCACTATCAAAACTTTGAAGGATGCAGGGGTGTTGGTTCCTATCACATCCCCGTTTGACATGCCTGTTTACCTAGACCAAAGGCAAAAGACCTCAGAGCATGACTATGATCACGACAAATTTAACCAGATGGTGATGCCAATCACGCCTGCAATTCCAGATGGGATATTTCTCCTGGAGAAAATAAGCATAACCCCTGACATCTGGTAAGCAGCTACTGACCTGGCAGAGGCTAAGGGGAATGTAAAATAAGTACTAGAAGAAAAAAGTAATGATTACCAACTTGAGCCAAAAGATTAGCTACAGACGCAGAGACTACAGCAGCTTTGTTTTTTTTCTGTTACGTTACACAAAGAACACTAGCAGTGCCTCCACGTGGGAGCACGAATCAACGGGCTGCAGTGACTAGAGAACCCTGCGTTTCCCCTGAGGCAGGAACAGGAGCTTTACGCCCAAAGTGGGAGTGGATACTAACGGACAGAAAGAGGAAGACTGCACTGGATATTCTGTTTTTCTTTCCAGATCCATCTCCACCCTGCTCCACACCCCAGGGCACCAACCTCTAAAGCCTGCACCCCACAGGCTCCCTGGCCCTCTAGCTGCTGGTTGATTTCATCCAGAGAGGTACTGTCAGGACACGGGGTGGAAAGAAGGGGATCCGGAGACGGAATTCCTCTCTCTGCTTCCTCCTCGGCAGGCTGCTGCTTGGCAGTTGCCGCGTTCCTCTCTGTAAGGCCAAAGCTCCTGTCAGGAGATCCTTTCTCCTTTCTCCTATGACTACAAATTGTACCAATGTACAGCTCTCTACCTCAGGTCCTTGGACACGTGTAAATTATCCGAGCCTTAGTTTCCTAATCTAGGAAGTGAAGCTAGCAACCCTTCATATGGTTGTTTTAAGGATTCGAGATGAGTGTAAAAAACCCAGCACTGCACAGGCAGTCAATAAACTGAATTAAATACATAACAACTTGTTTCAAATTTGTTTTTATTCCTTCATTCAACAAACACTTATTAAAGCTTTCATCATGCATTAAGCAACAGAAAGACAAAGACAAAATTCTACTTGCAAGGAACTAACCTAACGGGGTTGAATGATAAGCAATATAGAACTTTCAATAGTTGGCTAAGTATGATTTTAGATGTATGCATGGTACACTCTGAGAGCACAGAAAAGGGACACAGATGCAGACTGTCATGTATCCTCAGTTCTCGCTAAAAATAAAGCCAAGCAGGTATGGGAGCAGAGGTTTGAAAGATACCACACTTATTTGCCTCAATTTCCTCTGGAAAAAGGAGCTGAAGTCATAGGTTGGAAATGAATATATTGCTGTGAAGAAAAACATAGATTAAATCACTTGCCCTAGCTAGTATCCAGCAAACAGGCGGTAGAGGCAGGGTTCAAATCAAATCTGTTCAACTCCAAAATCTATATGTATTAGTTTGCTATACCACATTGTCTCTCCTTAAGATTTTCCTTTCCTTCAAACTAAATCAAACTGGCAACCTAACAATATTTAACATTTAGTGGCTAAGCAAGGTTATAAACCAGACTGTGCTTTACTTGTATTAATCTGATTGCTCCTCACAACAGCCCCGCTGAGAGGAAACCTAGGAGAAAATGAAGCATAAAAAGATGAAGTAACCCATCCCAGGTGGTAGAGTCAGGATTTGAACCAGCAGTGGTGTGACTTTAGGACCTTTACCCATTATACCACACTGCTTCTCCAACATATATATGCTCTAAAGAGTCCTTTGGAAAGCAACGAAGCAAGTTCATAGATGTTATTTTTAAGTGGTCAGAAGTAAAATTTTGAAAAAGCAACCCCATTACTGTAAATTTAAGGTACATTTATTCTGTAAAACTGAAGCAATTAAAATTCTGCAAGATCATCCAGTGGCCAGGCAGCCCAATAAAACAGAATGAGAAGAGGACTGATATAAGAATCCCACACTAAGAAAGAACAGAACAAAAAGCTGTGTTCACGTGAGAATAAAAGTTGGGACTTTTGGGCAGGTTAATAGGTACGCAGGGCTTTTCAAAGAGGAACCAGAAAAGAATCTGCCTTCACTCTGCTGGAGAGTCACACACAAGATAATCTTGTAGATTGGTTCCCAGGAGCAGCTGGCTTGCCTAGGGGTCGATCACATGGCTCTAAGGAGACGTAGTTCAGATACTAACCCAGAAAGGAAGAACTAACCTTAACATCCAGCTAATGAAATAACTCAGACAAGTCCAACATAACAAAAAGAAGTGGGTCAGATGAGAACAGAACTTTCAGAAGCCAGCTGGATCTTAGGAGTGATAGCGCTTGGCAAAAATAATGTAACAGCTAGTAAAATATTGTATTTATAGTGGTTCTCGACAGGGGAACATTTGGCAATGTCCAGAGACATTTTTGGTTGTCACAGCTTGGGGGGCTGCTAGTGGCTACATGTCAAGGATGATGCTAAGCATCCTACAATGCACAGGACAATCCCTACAACAGAAAATTACCCGGCTCAAAACGTCAGTACTGCTGAGGCTGAGAAACTCACATTTACTAAGTACTAACAGCAGGCACTGTTTTATGTGTTCACATCTAACACATCACTTACTCCTCACAGAAGTGTCATTATTCCCATATTACAGATGAAGAAACCTAGGCTACCAGCTCCACATCCTCACACAGCTTTGGGTGGCAGCACTGTGACGTGAACACGGCTCTGACTCAAGAGCCCAGTGTGAACACGCTGCCCTCAATTTCCCACGGTACTGCTGCACACACCCCCTTCTTCTAAATCACCTCTGGAGAAACAGGAGCTGAAGGGAAGGGAGCACCAAGTGTCCATTAGCAATTGGGTTGTAGAAAGAGAGCTACGCATAGGAAGGGCAGCTTTCAACTCGGCCACCAGGAGGGGTCAGTGCAGCACAGACAGTGTCAGGAGTGCTGCTGAAGACATCACCCATCAACATCTGACCAACAGCTTAGTACAGAGCAGGCTCTGGGGGGGGCGGGGGGGGGTACCATCACAAGGACGATCAAGGGCTAAATAATGAAATAAAGACAATACAAAAAGGGATGCTACCACAGGATTTTTTAAAGCATTAACAGATTTATTTTTTTAATTTGGGGGCCTATAAAAAGAAATATAAAAAAAGATGAAATTTCATGATAGAAAACTGTCCAAATTCACGTTATATTAATTTTTTTGATAAATATTGATTAAAATAGATGGATATTAGTTAAGGATTTCTCTCTCTTTTTTTTTTAAAGCATTTTCCCCTTCATCACCATGCCCATCTTTTTGTCCATTTTATGCAATTATTGTCCTGGATCTTGTCCATCTTCGTTTCAGACAGCCAAAAAAAAAAAAAAAATGTTTATAAGAAAGTCAAAAGATTCTTCTGCTTTTCCCTCTAAAATATAAGCACAGACATTCTTAACTCCATTTCCTTCACAATCATGAAGACTGTTTGGTACTGACTAGTGGACCCTACCCAAATTACAAGGTAGACACATTTATAATTATCAGTATCCACTCAACTAATATGGCAGACAAGGGTCAGTGATTCACACCAAAACACAAAGGGAAATTAAGAACAATCCTGTCCCAAAAGGAAGGAACAGGACTGGAAGAGCTACAGGTTTTCTTCAGCCAGGGGGACAGCACTGGATGCTGTGTCTGGAAACAAGGATCCAAAGGAGGGAGCCAACAGAGACAGTCGAGGAAGAGACAAAAGAAAATCTGTGCACATACTTTGGGCACGGCATGGGGACTGGTATGAGAAATGGGAGATGGGGACTGACCCAGAGAATAAGAAAAAGAATTGGCGGTGGGATGAGGGCAGGAATTATTCCCTAGGAGGGTACAGGTCAAGCAGATAGGTTTCATTTTAAACTATATTAAAAGTACCTTCCCAGGACACTCTTACCCCAAGCTAACTGGTTACTTTATTGAAAGTTTACTGTAACAGTATATAATCTGTATCTGTTTATTTACCCCTCACAGAATACCAGCTCCAAATATATCTGAAATGTTTCAAGAGAAACAAAGCACATCTTTGTCACATCTGTAAGTAAAGTTCACTGCAGAAGAGCTGAAAATTCTAACAGGATCTGCCAATGGAAGATACATAGTAACCTTCCCACTCATATCACATGATGAATCAGTTACAACTTTTCCTGTTTTCCTTCCTTACTCCCATATCCTTTCTCTAATTCTCACCCCACCCCCCTCTTTGATTTCTCTCTCATTCTGTAATCACAAAGCAGTCCTAGTTTTTTGTAGGTTTATTGCATCTCTTACTTGAGACATCTTTTATCTATCCTAATTCTCGATAAAGAAAAGTGATATAAGAATCAGAAATAAAATCTGTGCAAAATATCCAATGGGGAGACACAATACAGAATAGTCTGCACCCAACAATTTGATGGGACTGTTCCAGAATCTGGACAAAAGTTATGTGAGTCTGTTGGTTTTCTGAAACTGGCTGCATTTTATTAAAGACATCTGAGGAAGGGACTGAGTGAGGAGGTGGAAGTAACTGCTGACAGTCCTTTGCTCTCCAATACTAAAATCAAAACTGCCAGGAGAAACAGGAAGGCCTTAAACTTACCACAACTAACATGCCCCTCTGCTGGTTCCAAAACAACAGGGAAAGGGTGTAACTGCAGCAGCAATCCTCTGCTCTGCTCTCCTTGGCCTCCCAAGGTCACCATCTTGGGTTCCCCATCACCAGAACGCCTGCCCTACTTCCAGCTTCCCAAGCTTTTCCACTGAGAGGCACACTACCACAAAGAACACGTCCAAGGATGATTCCCTGGGGGACTGTGATCACTGGCAGAGAGACGGGGGGATGGCTGACTACGCGAGGCAAAAGAAAAGTGAAGCGGGGATCCACGTGGCACCACCAGTGGCAAAATACTGCAGGCCACACGAAGCCTACGGTAAAGCTGCTTCTGACTGGGGAGGTTGGGAGAATTCAGATTGAGGAGGTATCAAAAAATCCAAAAAACAAAAACCTAACCAAAAAAACCCCACAAAAAAACAACCACCATCACATCTCACAGAGTCTCTTGGGAGCACCTCCAACCTGGGACCTCTGCTCTGTTCTAACCCCCTTCCAATCCATTCTTCCCACAGCAGACAGAGTGATTTTTTTAAATCACTGTACATCTGATAATTTCACGCCTTTGCTTAAGCTCTTTCCAAAATCCCAAATTTCTCCCCCTTTACTAGATCAATTCATTACTATACATACTAATATGCCATAATATCTTAATAAAATTCTCCCTAAAAATACAGATTGATTTATTTAACAGATACTTACACAGTGCTTACCATGTACTACAGATATGTAATTAGTCTATGCCCCAACTTTCATTATTTACATGAAGGATCCTATCTGATAACACCCTTAACTAAGGCGTTTTTTAAACAAGGACAACTCAGGGTAAACACAGGTGTATAACAGGGTGATATGTATAACAGTGTGATAAAGGATACTTTACTTCAAAGCTAATATTTGCTTTCAAGATTCTTCTTCTGACAGTAAAACTTCACTGGTTAGCACATTAGAAGAAATTTCCCAAAGAACAAAATTTACAACCAATTACAAATTCAAATTATCATACACTTTAAGCTGCAGTATGTTAGCTTTAAATCCTGACCTTACGTTAGCTGTTGTCAGTAAAGATAATATGCAGAATTTTACCTTAAAGTTTTAACATTTCAAAAATTAGGACTTAACCCAAACAAATACGGGCAGAAGGTCTAAATAGACATCTCTCCAAAGAAGACATACAGACGGCCAAAAAGCACATGAAACGATCGATGTTCAACATCACTAATTATTAGAGAAATGCAAATCAAAGCTACAATGAGGTATCACATTACACCGGTCAGAATGGCCATCATCAAAAAATCTACAAACAATAAATGCTGGTGAGAGTGTAGAGAAAAGGGAACCCTCCTACACGTTGGTGGGAATGTAAATTGGTACAACCATTATGGAGAACAGTATGGAGGTTCCTTAAAAAACTAAATGCAGAACTATCATATGATCCAGTAATCCCACTCCTGGGCATATATCCGGAGAAAACCGTAATTCAAAAAGATACATGCACCCCAATGTTCACTGCAGCACTATTTACAATAGCCAAGACATGGAAGCAACCTAAATGTCCATCAAGAGAGGAATGGGGGCTTCCCTGGTGGCGCAGTGGTTGGGAGTCTGCCTACCGATGCAGGGGACATGGGTTCGTGCCCCGGTTCTGGGAAGATCCCACATGCCGCGAAGCGGCTGGGCCCCTGAGCCATGGCCACTGAGCCTGCGCGTCTGGAGCCTGTGCTCCGCAACGGGAGAGGCCCACGTACCGCCAAAAAAAAAAAAAAGAGAGGGATGGATAAAGAAGATGTGGTATTTATACAATGGAATATTACTCAGCCATTAAAAAAAGAATGAAACGATGCCATTTGTAGCAACATGGATGGACCTAGAGATTGTTATACTGAGTGAAGTAAGTCAGACACAGACAAATACATGATATTGCTTACTTGTGGAATCTAAAAAAATGGTACAAATGAACTTATATACAAAACATAAATAGAGTCACAGGTGTAGAAAATAAGCCTATGGCTACCAGCGGGGAAAGAAGGGGGGATAAATTGAGAGACTGAGATTGATATATACACAGTACTATATATAAAATAGATAACTAATAAGTACCTACAGGGAACTCTACTCATTACTCTGTAATGACCTATATGGGAAAATAATCTATAAGAGTGGATATATGTATAACTGATTCACTTTGCTGTACACCTGAAACTAACACAACATTGTACATTAACTATACTCCAATAAAAATTATTTTTAAAAACCCACAAAAATTAGGACTTATATACATATATTTTTTCCCTACCAACTCTCTCCTGTCAACAGAAACTGCAGATTCATCCCAGGAATGGTAAAATAAATTTAGATGATACTTGTTAAGAAAATAAATTAGGCTAATGGGTGCCCTAGAATGGAAAAACCCCAGTTGAGGTTTGGAAGGCAAGAGAGAAGAAAAGAGAGAATTAAATTGCAGAAGTGTCTACATAAGTTCCTGAAACAAGTTTTAATCTATTAGAAAAAAATCACAAGTAAAATAAAAGCATTCACTCAACTGGAATACGTGCAAGGGTACGTTTATAATGAAATGAAGCAAAGTATATTAAACCAAATGCTGATAGAAAACTTAATAAAAATGAAAGCTTCAACAAAAGACAATTCAAGCATCTTATATCTATCACCTTTCTCTGAAGAGTTAAAAGCTTCTGGCATATATCTTCTCCATATATCCAGAAAATAAATGACGAAAGAAGTACAAACATTTTATTAAACAATGAAGGGAAAGAAGGTAAACTATTGTCCACAGATCAGAAAAAGGAAGAGAATGTTCAGTCTTACCAGCTCGGAAAACAAAGGGAGACAGTATTATTCATGCCTAGAGATGCAAAAACAAAATAAAGCTTAGGAATAATTCCTCACAAGAAAATCCAAAGCTGCAGATGGCTCCATGAAGTCTGTCTTGTCCTAATGGTTTTCTGAGTGATTTATGTATTTTTTAAAATTAATTAATTAATTTATTTTTTGGCTGCGTTGGGTCTTTGTTGCTGCGCCCGGGCTTTCTCTAGTTGCGACGAGCTGGAGCTACCCTTCGTTGCCGTGTGCGGGCTTCTCATTGAAGTGGCTTCTCTTGTTGCGGAGCACGGGCTCTAGGCGCGCAGGCTTCAGCAGTTGTGGTTTGCGGGCTGTAGAGCACAGGCTCAGTAGTTGTGGCCCATGGGCTTAGTTGCTCCGGGGCATGTGGGATCTTCCTGGACCAGGGCTTTAAACCGTGTCCCCTGCATTGGCAGGCGGATTCTTAACCACTGTGCCACCAGGGAAGCCCTGTGTATTTTTTTTTTAAACTTGTGCCTGTCCACCTTCCTGGATGCTGGGTTTGTTGCTCTCCCTATACTTACTGCCTTCTAAAATCCAGACCTCTGTAACTTCATTGGAATCTTTTTAGGACTGAATTTTCACCTGCCTTCTTCCTGAAGTGTCCATATTGTAAAAATGATGGTTGAGGCTCAATATTTTATGACTTAAAGACCCATTAAGGAGAACTTTAAGTTCACTTTTATTTAAAAAACAGAAAAGTGGGTGCATATCTTACTTTTCCTCAAAAAAGTAACTGGAATTTGTGTGTGCATGCTTTCTGTCCTCCAGGAGCTTATATGTAGCAAAAAAGAAAAGACAAATGCCCAAAGAATTACAATTCAAGGTAGAGTGTGATAAATTCTTAAAAAGGCATGAAAGGTCACTAGAATTCAGAGGAAGGAAATACCATATCCAACTGAACCTATCTAGGTACTTGGGGTAGTGGTAACATGTAAGGGAGGTTTTGAAGCCTGGACACTCAAAAACAGAAAGAGCAGCAAAAGTTCTCGGTACAAACAGGTTAACAGTCATTAGTCCAATTTGTCTGATTTCCTGCCTACTTGGGGGAAAAGATGGACTCATTAATAAAAAGAGAAAGAGAAACTGTCATAAAGCATCCTTGGGATTTTACAGGGTATTACCATTAAAGCCTTATTTTACTTTCACATTTACAAGCATAAATTGGAAAACACTTTTCTCATATACAGGAGATAGAGACTGGAAAAGTGGATTTGAGATCATGTTGCAGAGAACTCTGAATGCCAGATTTCTGGCTCTGGATTTCATTCTGCAGATGAGAATGTGAAGGTAAACGAAAAGAGAGCTGGTAGAGCTGTAGGTGTAGAGGAGGAAATGAAATGGAGGAGTGCTTGAAGAAATGGGAACTTGGCGACAACTGGAATGGCAGGTTTGCAAAAAACTGACAGCAGTCAGTAGCTATTTGCACATGGAGTGCCAGGTAGAAGGAGGACTTAACACTGCCTCAAGGTTTTATTCCTGGGTAACAGGAGAAATAACCAGAAATGGGGAGAGGGTGGAGCAGGACAAAATGAATTGTGAATTGGCTTAAGTACTTACTAGCCTTAGTTGGAAATGTCTGCATGTGACACGCTCCGGTGCCGGGCATTGTTTCCAGGCGCTTAGGGTACAGCAGGGAACACAACAGGCAAGCACCCTGCCCCCGTGGAACTTACCGTCTAGTGGGAGACAAGAGATAATAGACAAATAGATAAATAGACAAATACATATTATAGGAAGAGTAGGGCTGTATGGCATTTTAAACAGGAGGGTCTGACTGAGATAGTAACATCTGAACAAACACCTACAGGTGAGGGAGTGGCCTCTACAAGGGGCCAGGGAAGAGTCAGCAACTAACAGACCAATATCTCCAAATGATTTCACTCCATGATGCTTTTGAAGCAGCCACTGCAACATACACCTTACAGGACGGGACCCAGTCCTATTTCCTTGGGCTAGCATTCCGTGCCTACCTTACCCAATCAAGAAAACTTCACCAATAACACAATGATAACAAACTGCCTAGAAGGTCAATTTGTTTATACTGGCTGTTTACATTCCCTACACGAGAGAAAAGGACTGCATGAAACAACAAAACCAAAGCACTAGTTAGAACGTGTTTGTACAAAGCTTAAGAAGACAATCCTCTTGTTCTCAAAGCAATCATTGATGTAGCAACTTTCAGACTTGTGATTTAAATCAAAGGTGCTGAAGAATGATTATGAATCATGCAGTTAAGCTACCAAGCAGGATGTTGCTGAGAGAAAAATTATTCGCAGCGCCATAAAACTGTCAAAAATAAAATAGTACTATTATCAACACAAGAAGTAATATCATCCTTCGCTTTTATAATTTGTTGCTCAGCAGAGCTGAATTCTGGTCTAAGCCCTGCCATTTACTGGTTTGGGGTATTTGGGCCTCATCCTTATCTATAAAGGGCAGCCCATCTGATTTTTCAGATTCCTTTCAATTCTGAGTTTCCATGTGGCAGGTTACGATTCTTATGATGTTTATTTAGTTTATGTATTTGGGTACTCTGGTTTACCTCATTTTTCAATAATATTACAAATAAGCACCCACCCAAAACAGTACAACTTATAAGTTCTGTATCAAGTGATATGAACTTCTTTTTAAGCACCAGAGCTTGGTGCTTAAAATGAGGCTACACTCACTGGAAAAGTGCTGCCTTTCTTCATGCCTCTTTCAGAACAACCTTCAAGACTGAGGTTTCTGTATCATTTGAGAGTGGCTTTGATTTGGAGCAAGGTAGATGGATCACGTCTCTAGCACAACAGAAAAGTAATGAGACCTTTTCCAGTGGGACTCAGTTTTTGAAAACTGTTCCAAAGGAATCCCCAAGCAACAGCTCTGCAGAAGGTTTTTCTTTCTGCGGCTTTGAAGATTAATGCCCATCTGACTGCATAATAAAGAAAACAGCCAAAGTTATTGTGGACTATGAGGCAGGCACTAAATAGTAACTCATTTAATCCTCATAAAAATCCTATAAGGCTGCATCTCTTCTTACTCTCATTTTTCATAAGCAGAAGGAAAGTCATAGAGAAGTTAAGCAAATTGTCCAAGTTTTCACAATTAATAAGTAGATTCAAAGCCTGCTCGCTTAATCTCCGCAATCCACTGCCTGTGTAAACCCTGGTGTCCTTGTTTAAATAACAGTCCCATTACCAGTCGCACTCTTCCTGAAATCTGAATAATAACATGAAGTCAAAATAAAGCCGCATCGTCAGTTCACTACCGAGTTTCTCCTCCAGTCCTGAACCACAAACCAGAAATGTATTTTAAAAAATACAAAGTCTCTGGTGTACCTGAGGTCTCTCGAGATTTGTGTGGTGCGTGGAGGGGGGTGCGTCCCGGAACTAATGAGGTGAACAAGTGCTGCAAAACTAGAGCCCGACCCGGTCTCCCTCACTCGGGGTACTCACGCCACGCGGCCGCCGGCCAGCGCCCTACGCTCCTACTCCGCGCGGAAGTGGCACCGGGGCCCGTCCGGCCAAACCACACCTGCCTCAGGCGCGCGCCCGCTGGGTCCCTCCACCTGGCCCACGCGGCGCAGGACCGCCTGCCCATACTTACCTTCGGGGATCCACGCCCGGCATGTGGCGAGCGGGAAGGGCCGCCACAGCTGCGCCACACTCCACCGGGTTCCACGCCGCGCCGCCCGCCGCCAGCGGCGCCCACCGCTCTCCCGGCCCGGGCCCGACCTCCGGGCCCCGCCCCCCGCAGCAGGCCCCGCCCCCACGAATCAACGGGCGCCGTCTGGGCCTCTGGCCCCGCCCAAAGCGTGGGGGCAGGGCTTTTGCTCACTCGGCTCCGCCCCCGGCTCGCTCCGGGGGCGGTGCTTCCGAGAGGAGCTGTAGGCAGGGTGCCGCCGGGAACTGCCTGGGGGTGTGTGACCCCCGAGGGAGGAAGGGCTGGCTGCAAGCAGAGGGAAGGGGTAAAAGGAGAGAGACAGCCGTTGGGTTAAGAGGAAGAAAGGCTTGTTAAGGGGAAGAGAAGCCACTCTCCCCGGGTTCCAGCTAAGGTGTAGGACTGGGTGAGACATCTTAAAATAACAGCGTTCACTTAGGGCATTGACTAATCTCATTGTCTTCGGGCAGGGCAGGAGTCACACACGGATTCTGGGTTCCATGCGTGAGAAGTCACAGGGAATGGGGTCTAGAGGGGCAAAGAAAGGAAGTAATTCCTTTACTGATCTCCACCACACAGCCTCTTTGTTTTAAAAATTGTGAAAAGGACTCCCAGTAAGAATCCTCAGTCCAGACTTAAATAAACGTTGATCATTCCCTCTCCCTTCAAACAGCTCCCCTCAGACAACTTTTCAAGAGAGCAGGCCTGAGTTTGGCATTAATGCCCATAGTGTACGACTACAAGGTTTGCGACGGCGTGTATGGATAGAGAAAAAAATCAGACTACTGGAAAGGAATGATCTGAACTATTAATTTATTTGATTTGGGAAGGTGAAAAACGATTTGAGGAATCAAGTCAATAACTAATTGAATTATGGTGGGGAAAACACAAGACTCACTTTGCCAGCAAGCAGGATTGATACACAGTAACCTTTGCTAGAAGAATTTCAGAAAATAATGCCAAGAGGCCAGCGTAGCTGTGTGGCCTGAAGGAAAGTCACAATAAGGAAGTCCTCAATTTCCTTATCTGTAAAATGAAGAGATTAGGCCAGGTGCCCTCATTATCTCCAAATGACCTTCCTCACTCCACGTCATCCTGCCAGGTTCAACAATTAAAGGAGGAGGACCACAGGGAAAGCGCTGTCCAGTCGGCAGCCACACAGAGGAATTGGGAATTTTTAGAAAAAGCCTCAGGGATCTCTGGTACCATTTCATTCAAGCTCTCCTCTCTGACTTTTCTATTTGTAATAATAATAACACTCCTAGACCCAAACTTCAGGCTCTTCCCACTCAATCCTCACATTTATTCACTAGGTCTTTGGTTTTCTCCATTACAGGGTCTCTTCAATGACCTTTCTCATTTTCACTGTCATCAGTGTGCAAAGTACAAATTCAAAGAACTCAGAATCTTGCATCTGACCCTTACCTACTTTTTCTACCTAATCTCCAACCGGGCAGGGCTTTTGGAGATTGGAGATCTCCAAAAGCCCTGCCCCCACGCTTTGGGCGGGGCCGGCGGCCCAGACGGCGCCGTTGATTGGTGGGGGCGGGCCCTGCCGCGGGGGGGGCGGGGCCCGGAGGTCGGGCCTGGGCAAGGAGCGCGGCGAGCGCAGCTGGGGGCGGGAGGCGCGGCGTGGAACCCGGTGGAGTCTAAAAGGATGTCTCCTCACTGTACAGTATCCACAACATACAGCCAACACTCCTGCCGCTGCCAACTTACAGCCACTTCTTCTCCACTCAGAATACCTCTCCTCAGTCCTAGCTACCTGTCGGGACTATGATAGCTCAGCTCAGGGACCTCTCTATGCAATAAAACTACTATAATGCTTAGAATCTGTACTGCTCCACTTGGCACTTAGCAAGAACTACCTTGTTTTGTTTTCTCTCTTATTTATCATATTTATCTTCAAAACTAAACGATAAGCTACTCACTGGATGTGCCCAGGTTCCAGCCAATCCAGGAAGAAAAAGCTATTTTCAATATCTCAAAAACCCTAAAAGAAATTATATATTCATCAGCAATTAGGATAATCAGGTTACCCACAACAGCAAGATTCTCTGTTTTCGTCTGAAATTTTACTGAAGTAGCACCAATTACTTCAAGCGAACCAAAGCTTTGATGGATAGTTATATGTGACTGATTCAAAAAACAGGAAAATAAATTATCATTAAATAAGACTTGTTTTGAAGACTAAATCTTTGAGATTCATGGAGGTACATAAAAATAAAAAGTAACCTACCCATTCTTTGTCACCCCATTGCCCAAACAGGTGATAAACCCACAGTAAGTGCTTAAAAATATATTCATCAGACTATGGTTATCTTCTGTTTTCCTTAAGTCCCCTCTCCCTTGCTGTAATTAAAATACTGGTCTTTTCTTTTTCATGCAAATAAAATTGTTGGCGTTTCCCCTTCTAATTCCAAATAAACTTTCAAGAATAAGATAAACAAGAATCACTCAGTACTTCTTGGAGTTGGACTAGAAAGGTTTTTAGTGTTCCAGAAATAAACCCTCGATTCACAGTAAACTGCCTGTGTTAGGGGGCCCTACATACTATTAAGATCTTTAGAAAGTAAATTTTCCTTAACTGCAACCTTGCCCAAATGACACAAGTAGAAGCAGAACCAAGTTTGCAGAATGACTACCAAGTAAGAGTGAAAACTGATTTGCAATCTATCAATGGCTCCTTGTGTTTTGAAAATGTCACTGGCATGTTTAAAGGAAGCCCCAGAGCTCTGAGGTCTGGCCCAAACAATCTATAAATCACTAGTCACAGCAAACCTTTCTAATATTCTGGAGATTTAAGAACTATTAAATAGGCAGACTAAACAACAGTCACACTTCATTTTACAGAGTGGTTGTACCAGAGGCTTTTGGTTAAAGACTCTTGGAACTTTTCCTCTCCTCAAAGTGTGAGGTGACTATTAAGAGTACAGCCTTGGGGGAACTTCTGAATCCGGCCAAGATGGAGTAACAAGAACCATATTTGCCCTCCCACCTAAACCAACAACAACAAAAAAGAGCCAGACAAAATAAATAAAACAACAGTTTTTAAGATATTAGACGTCAGGCAGTAAAGGAGAGTGATCCCTCAGGGATGGGGAATGAAGGTTTATCCCAGCTTATTACCTTCAGAGACATTACAGGCCATGACATAGGAAAGGGGAATCGCAGGAGAGCCCAGCAGATTCCCTGAGCTGAGGAGACCGAGCTGTGAGTTCAGGGAGAGCAAGATGGTTGGAGTTCACAGGACAAAGTGTGGGAGACATAACAACAGAGAATCCCAGAGATCTGCAAAGGGTCCTCCTCCTCCTCAAGAATTCAACAGAGTTGATCAGTGCATGCATGTGAGGAAACTACCCAAGGCTGAGGAAAGAACAAACCATTGAAAGCATTAGAAGGAACAGTCCTGGGCACCCACAGAGGGACAGGAATAGTGGCTGTTCACCCTAGGCTGACTAGAAAACCTCCCAATTCAATGACGAGAGTACTCAGAAAGGTCTTGCCTTAGTACTGGAGAGTAATTAGCCCTAGACTAAATGCTGCTTGGATGCCACCAAAAAAATAAAAGATCTGAAAGGATCAAACTATTTTAAAGCAATTTAACTGCACCTGAAGTTAAAATTCAAACATCTTTACAGGAATACAAAAATATTCAGCACCCAACAAGATAAAATTCACAATATCTGCCATTCAATCAAATATTACAAGGCACAGCAAGAGGCGGGAAAATATGACCCATAATGAGGAGAAAAACCAATCACTGAAACTAACCAACAACTGACACAGATGTTAAACTAGCAGACAAGGACATTAAAACAGTTATCATAATGGTAATATACTTAAAAAGTTAAGTAGAGACAAAGAAGGTAAAAAATTTCTAAATCCAACTTCTACAGATGAAAACAATTTCTGAGGTGAATAATACATTGGGTGGGATTAACAGAAGAGTAGACATTGAAAAGGAAAGGATTGGTGAGCTTGAAGACACACGACAGAAACTTTCCAAAACAAACTATACAGAAAAAAAGAAAAGAGAATCAATGAGCCATGGGACAAGTTCAAGCAGCCAAATATACTTGTAATTAGAGTCCCTGAAGGAGAGGGTTGGGGAAGGAGATCAGAAAAGACGTGTGAAAAAATATGACTGGTATTTTTCAAAATTTGATGAAAATTATAAATCCACAGATTTGACAAGCTCAATTAACCCAAACACTAGGAACATGAAGAAAACTATACCAAGACATTTCATAATGAAATTATTAAAAACTTGTCAGTGATAAAGCAAAAATCTTAACAGCAGCCAGAGGAAAAAAGGCAGACTATGTATGGAGGAACAAAGGTAAAAATGACAGCAGATTTCTTGTAAGGAATAGTTAAAGGAAAAGATAGTGGAGCAACATCTTTGAAATACTGAACAAAAAAATTGTAAGGCTAGAATTCTATACCCAGCAAAAAACATCTTTCAAAACTGAAGGAAATACAAAGATTATTTTCAGACATATAAAAAAAAAAAAGCCGAAGAATTCATAACCAGCAGACCCACACTACAAGAAACGTTAAAGCAAGTCCATCAGACAGAAGGAAAATGATTCCAGGTTTCTGGAAATATAGATGTGCACTAGGAATGAAGAACACTGGGAATACAGGTTTCCCCTGCTATCCAAAACTAGAGTCTTCCTATGAAAGCTTTCATAACCCAAAATGGTGTAAAACTAAGTCAAAACAATATTTAAAAGAACACTGAACGACTTAAACTACCTGATATTATAAAGACATAATAAAGCTATAGTAATCAAGACAATGTGATCATTAGAACACACAAATAGATAATTACAACAGAATAGACAGTGAAATGGAGCTTTGTGACCTTAGAAAGTCAAAAATAAGAAGACTTAAATCCAGGTCTTCAACTTTAATTTTTTTTTTTTTTTTTTTTTGTGGTACGCGTACCTCTCACTGTTGTGGCCTCTCCCGCTGCGGAGCACAGGCTCCGGATGCGTATGCTCAGCGGCCATGGCTTACAGGCCCAACCGCTCCGCGGCATGTGGGATCTTCCCGGACCGGGGCATGAACCCGTGTCCCCTGCATCGGCAGGCGGACTCTCAACCACTGCACCACCAGGGAAGCCCCACGTCTTCAACTTTAATTCCTGAACTCTTTTCACTGTAACTACCTTTCTCATCCAAGCTCATGTCTTCAATTTTCATCTCCATACACTTGGCCACAATACATTTACCTGAAGCATGACCTCTTTCCCAACTCTAGTTCCAAATTTCCAACTACCTGCTAAATATCTCCCCGCCAAAATAAACAAATTCATCGTTTTCCCTTCAAGCATATTCTATTAATACTACCTCCTAATTAGTACCTAATTCTATTAATATTACCTCCTTTTACCCAGTCACACAAGTTCAAAACCTTGATTCTTCTTGGACTTCTCCCCAGATCTTCCCTCCCTTTCCCATTTAGGTTCTCAGAGCCTTTGATAATTTTGTTTTCTTTTTTCTTTGTTTTGGTCACACCATGTGGCTTGTGGGATCTTAGTTCCCCAACCAGGGATCAAATCCGGGACCACAGCTGTGAAAGCACCGAGTCTTAACCACCGGACCGCCAAGGAATTCCCAATAATTTTGTTTTCTTAGGCTAGAATAGGCTAACTCCTCATCATTCAGGTCTTAATTAAACAGCTGTCCCTTAGACAGCCCTCTCCTATCTAAAGTAGGCCTTCCTCTGTTATCTCTATCATAGTAGCTTGTTCATTTTCTTCATACAGCATTGATCACAGTTTGCTCTTTATTTCACTGTTTACTGTTCCCCTGTAGCTGCCCCATTAGAGTGCAAGGTCTATGAAAACAAAATAACATATCCATTTGTTCACTATAGCATCCTTAGTGCCTAGAGCATATAATAATGGGGTGCAAATCATTAAGTGAATGAAGAGATTTGTTTCAAGTCAGACTCCACAATCTCTCTGGCATTTGTCCCTATCACTCCCACAATTTAGGTCCAAGCCATCCTGTTGTGCTAATTTGCTAATGGTTTCCTAGTGTCCTCTCTTGTTCTTTTCCTATTCATGTTGTAAAATGCTGTCTAAGGAGAATTCTAGTCATGTCATTTTCTCTGTTCAAAAATCCATAAAAATTTTAATGTAATCTCTATCAAAACTCCAAAAGCCTTGTTTTGCAGGAATGAAAAAACTGAACCTCAAATTCATATAGATTTTCAAAGGGCCCTATATAGCCAAAACAATATTGAATAAGAACAGGTCTCACACTTCCTGATTTCAAATTTTATCACAAAGCTATAATAATCAAAACAGTGTGGTTCTAGCATAAGGATAGATCTATAGACCACTGGGATAGAATTGAGTTAATAAATAGACCTATACATCTATAGCCCACAAATTTTCAACAAGGGCTCCAAGGTCACTCAATGGGAAAAGGATAGTCTCTTCAAATGGTGCTTGGGGGCTTCCCTGGTGGCGCAGTGGTTGAGAATCCACCTGCTGATGCAGGGGACACGGGTTCGTGCCCCGGTGCAGGAAGATCCCACATGCCACGGAGCGGCTGGCCTGTGAGCCATGGCCACTGAGCCTGTGCGTCTGGAGCCTGTGCTCCACAACAGGAGCGGCCACAACAGTGAGAGGCCCGCATACCACCAAAAAGAAAAAAAAAAAGGTGCTTGGCCAACAGGGTATTCACACACACAAAAATGAAACTGGACTCCTACTTCACACATATACAAAAACTGAAGATGGATCAACGGCCTAAAAGAGTTAAAACTATAAAACTCTTGGAAACACAGGGATGAATTTTCACAACTTTGGATTTGGCAATGGATTCCTAGATATGACACCAAAAGCAGGAGAAATAAAAGAAAAAATAGATAAATTGGACTTCACCAAAATTTAAAATGTTTATGAATCAAAGGTCATTATCAGGAAATTAAAATGATAACCTATAGAGTGAAAGAATATAACTGCAAATCATTTATCTGATAAGAGTCTAATATCCAGAGTAAAGAACTTGTACAACTCAACAACAAAAATATAAATAACACAATTAAAAAGTGGGCAAAGGACCTGAATAGACATTTCTCCCAAGAAGATATATAAATGGCCAAAAAGGACATAAGATGTTCAACATCATTAGTCATTAGGGAAATGCAAATCAAAACCACAAAGAGATACCACTTCACATGCACTAGGATAACAATAATCAAAAAAGTAGAAACTAAGTATTGGTGAGGATGTGGAGAAATTAGAACCCTCATACATTGTTGGTAGGAAAGTATAATGGTGCAGCTGCTGTGGAAAACAATTTGGCAGTTGTTCAAAAAGTTAAACACAGAATTACCATATGACCCAGCAATTTCACATCTAGATATATACCCCCAAAGAACTGAAAACAGGTACCCAAATAAATATTTATACGTGTATGTGAATAGCAGCATTATTCACAACAGCCAAAAGATGGAAACAACCAAATGCCCATCAACATAGACAAATTGTGATACAAATACTCAATGGAATACTATTCAGTCATAAAAAGGAATGAAGTGCTGATGCATGCTACAATGTAGATGAACCTCAAAAACACTGTGCTAAGTGAAAGAAGTTAGACATGAGAGTTTACATCCTGAATGAATCCACTTACATGAAATATTCAGAATATGTAGATTCAAAGAAACAGAAAGCAGATTGATAGTTGTTAGGGGCTGAGGGGATGAAAGAATGGGCAATAACTGTTCAATGGATATGGGGTTTAATTTGGGGGTGACAATAATGTTTGTGTTTTTTTAAAATTTTATTGGAGTATAGTTGATTTACAATGTTATGTTAGTTTCAGCTGTACAGCAAAGTGAATCAGTTATACATGTGCATATATCCACTTTTTTTTTTAAGATTCTTTTCCCATATGGGCCATTACAGAGTATTGAGTAGAGTTCCCTGTGCTATACAGCAGGTTCTTATTAGTTATCTATTTTATATATAATAGTGTGTATATGTCAATCCCAATCTCCCAATTTATCCCTCCCTCCCCTTATCCCCTGGTAACCATAAGTTTGTTTCCTACATCCATGACTCTACTTCTGTTTTGTAAATAAGTTTATTTGTACACTTTTTTTTAGATTCCACATATAAGTGATATCAATATTTGTCTTTCTCTGTCTGACTTACTTTACTCAGTATGACGATCTCTAGGTCCATCCGTGTTGCTGCAAATGCCATTTTTCGTTCTCTTTCATGGCTGAGTAATATTCCATTGTATATATGTACCACATCTTTATCCATTCCTCTCTTGATGGACATTTACTTTGCTTCAATGTCCTGGCTATCATAAATAGTGCTGCAATGAACATCAGAGTACATGTATCTTTTCAAATTATGGTTTTTCTCTGGGTATATGCCCAGGAGTGGGATTGCTGCATCATATGGTAGTTCTCTTTTTAGTTTTTTAAGGACTGAGGATGACAATTATGTTTGAAACTAGACAGAAGTAGCGGTTGCACAACACTGTATCAATAAATATACTAAATACCACTGAATTGTGCACTTTAAAATGTTTAACTTTATGTTATATGAATTTCACCTTAATTTTTAAAAAAACACCTTAACAATGATGACTAAGATCTTATCAGCCTAGCCTCCTAGATCCTCTATATTCTGACCATCATATGACCTTACTTCCCCTTCATGTACCCAGTGCTCCAAGCAAATTGAGCCCTTTCCTTTACATACAACACAGACTTCATTTCTCTGCATATGTAAGTCCAACTGATCTTTCAAGGCATTATTCAACTAGAAGCTCCTTTAAGATTCTCTCATTCTGGGCTTCCCTGGTGGCGCAGTGGTTGAGAATCCGCCTGCCGATGCAGGAGACACGGGTTCGTGCCCTGGTCCGGGAAGATCCCACATGCCGCGGAGCAACTAAGCCCGTGAGCCATGGCCGCTGGGCCTGCGCGTCCGGAGCCTGTGCTCCGCAACGGGAGAGGCCACAATAGTGAGAGGCCCGCATACAGCAAAAAAAAAAAAAAAGATTTTCTCATTCTTTTTGTGGGGATACTCTCTGTCCTGTAAGTTTTTATGATCATTTTATCTGCACCTCTTGTTTTCTAACTCAGAGTATTTATTTATATCTATATATCCTCTATTAGCCAGTAATTGCCAGCAAGATCCATATGTGATTTATCCTCTTATTCCCAGGCTCCTTAGGACACTCTTACACAAAGCAGACACCTAAAAAGTTACTGAAGGAAAAAGATGAATAGAAAATGAATTTCTGCATATGAATCCTCTTGGATTTCATTATAGGACTAGAGGTGTGTTTTGTATTTGTGAATATATTTGACTCTAGAATGTCTAAAACACTGAAAATCACATGGGGTAATATTAAAATTTCCTGATGAAATGATTATAAAAATATTTCTGAACACTAATATAACTAGAATTACTTGTATCATTGACAATAATTGCTAATGTTAACAGTTCAAGTCATAATAATAATAGCTAACAGTTCTATAGCACATACGTGCCACATTCTCCAAGCACTTTATATGTTACTGATCCTCACAATAAGCCTATTGGCTATATAAAATTATCACCCCATTTTACAGGTGAAGAAACACCTACAAAGTCAAAAAACATGTCCAAATGTCACTTAGCTAGTAATTGGTAGGCTTGGGATTAGAACCCAGGTACTTTGGTTCCAGAGTCTATGCTCTTAACCACTATGCTCTATCACGTCTCTACAATAAGTTTTACTGTGCATAATAAAATGTCTTTGAAAGGTCAATGAGTGTCCAAGAAAACATTTCCTAATATTACAGAGCAGATTAATGTGAAACTTTCACTGTTTTCCCAGACTTTGTGTTTGAAATTTTGAGATGACTAATAACTTTTAGAAATAAACTTGATTTCACTATACTGAAAGTATATTGACTAAGAAACAAAGTTGAAGCAGCAACACAATGTAACACACTATTAAAGATATAATAATGAATGAACTATAATAAAGGAACACAATGAAAGTATAAGCACAACAATGGGACTGTAAACCTGAAATATAAAGGAGCCTGAAAATTTCATAAAGAAAGTCTTCTGATAATATAATTTTTAAAATGTCAATTTCTGTATCTCAAATTCCCAATATAATTCTTATGTAAAAGAGTGCTTAAATATCTTTTTGCTTAAATGCATGTTGGCTTACATACATATTAATGTTATAGTGAACGGACCTAACTCTATAAAAGAGAATTAGTGGGCTTCCCTGGTGGCGCAGTGGTTGAGAATCCGCCTGCCGATGCAGGGGACACGGGTTCGTGCCCCGGTCCGGGAAGATCCCACATGCCGCAGAGCGGCTGGGCCCGTGAGCCATGGCCGCTGAGCCTGCGCGTCCGGAGCCTGTGCTCTGCAACAGGAGAGGCCACAACAGTGAGAGGCTCGCGTACCACAAAAAAAAAAAAAAAAAAAAAAAAGAGAATTAGTAACCTATGATGTAATTATAGTCATCTCATATAGCAGTGGACCAAAGAAAATAAATTTGATATACAACAATTAGAGGTTGTTCATCTTAGAGAGGAAATAAAATCTTTGAATTTGACATCCAATTTAATCATTTTCTCAACCCTCAAAAGTCTTTTCTATTAATCTTGTATGCAGAAAATCATCTTATTAATGAGGTACTGAGTAATTTTATTTGACACTGGAATTTGGAATAGGCCTTTGGGTTTAAATTTGTCTGAAATGATTTATATGATATGGTCAGTAACTTTTAATCCACGATTAATTACCCATATTTCATTTAAAATGCTGCCTAATTCAGATTCCATTAATTGACACAGAGATTACAAGGACATTTTTATGCATTCCTTTATATGCTACGGGGGGAAATTATTTTCCACCTTATTTTCATGATTCGATAGACTATGTCATACATAGATTAAGCTTTTTTGTTTTTTTCCGGTATGGATTCCAGAGTTCAGCACTAACAGCTTCATTCATATGAATTTACCTTCTAAGATTTTATTGTAAGTTCACCTTTTACCTAATTAAAGCACTTGCAAGCTCTCTTCCTTTGTAATTTTTCTCTATTCATACCAAATTTACATCACAATAACATATCTTTTAATAACAGAGAAACAGAAACATTAAAAAGGTGATGCAACATCCCAAGTCATTTACAGACAATGAGGAAAAAAGGGAAGAAGAGAAAGATGACTATTCCTGATTCTAAGTCCTTGGTCTGATATCATGATTTATAAATTACTAATTTTGATTTAGCTAATATCTGCATTAATTGAAGACTAACTTTTTTTTTGGGCAAAGAGTATAATAAAAATTCAATTTAATTTAGTAAGTACTGATTACCTAAGACGCACACTGCTCTCCATTGGGCCCTATGTATAGTACATTAAGTGTATAAAATTTAAAAAACTTTTAATCCCACCATCTATTGTTGATAGAACAAGAAACAAATGTTATTAAATATATAAGTTATAGACTGACCAATGAAGTACTTTAAAAGGGTGCTCTTACTACAGTGATGGGAGGAGGGCGTGCTGAGTGAGCTCAAGTCTCACGTATTATATGTAATTGTAGTTCAAAGATAATGTTCAAAGTTGACAAAAATCAAGAAAGGTATACGTTCATTATTTAGAGATATACAGGGAAATATAATAGCAAGTAAAAGCAGAGAAGATTAAAAATGGCTCCTTCTCAAAATTAACCAGAGACCTAAGCTGATTAGAGGAATTACTTCAAAACAAAGCACATTTCTAGTAGGATAAACCCTGAGGATAAAAGAAACAAACAAACAAAAACCTTAAACTCTATTCAAGTAATCATATTGGTGGGATAAATAAAATGAGTAATTTTCTTCTTGTCTTTAAGAACCAAGAATTTTGTTGCGGGAGAAAAGAGGTATAGATGGTGTTTTAAAAAAAACCCCAAAAAACCTATAGTACTGAATTTCAGTTGGAAGTAACATTATGTTTTGTATTTTACCTGTAATATAATATATACATATATATGTATCAATATTACCCAGCTCTGGCACAGAAAAGGCCTAAAATCCATGACCATTCCCGTGAAGTGAGCACCGACCGCCTGCACCTGGAGAGTGCTCTCTAAACACTTCCCACTAAAATGAATTAGGGCTCCTTGTGGAATTGCTTGATGAGGAGCTGGGGCAGGAAATGTACAAAATGAGCCTGGAATGTCTTGACTTCCTTAATCACTGGTATGATATCAATGATTACTAGAGTCACGTCAAAGGCTTCAGAGGCCAACTCAAAGAGTGAACCAAAGATAGGAAAATCGAGCCTAAAAAAGAATAATGACTATGATGAACTGAAACACACTAAATGTTAAATCCAGGAGTTTACAGAGATACTAAAAAATACAAAACAAACCTCATGGATTACATTTGAATGATGCTAAGGAACTAAATCATTTTTTTTGAAAACTGGTAAATAAAGGGTAAAAAAAAATCAAGGCTTTATCCTGCCTTTCCAGTATAAACCGTACCCAAAGTTAACCAAAGAGTTCTTCTTTACAGAATTTCAGCTAATGAATAAAGAAGAACAGAATTTAAATACCACCATTTTGTAACCCCTAATGAATTAATGCATCGAGGCAATGATTATCAATAGCTGCTCACCTCATAAGAGAAGAACCAGCTAGACATTTTATGCCTCCTGATGGAAAAACACACCAGCACTCATGAAGTATTCTTGCCAAAAATTTTGAACCCAAATCTCACAAATTATTAGCTCTAACTTCCAATGTATAGGCAATTCAGGGATCAGAGGTACATGATAGACGATATTTCAGGGATGCAATCAATAATATTTAGTGGAAAATTCTATAGGACAAAGGACCTTGTTTCTTCATTACACAAATTGTGAAAGAAAAAAGAAAGACAAAAAACATAGATTAAAAGACTTAAACATTGTAAAACAACTATACCCCAATAAAAAAATTTTTATTTTAATTTTAAAAAAAGACTTAAAAAGAGACATCAACTACCAATTCTAATGTATGCATATTATTTAGATCGTGACTGGACTAAACAAACTGAAAAAATTATGAGGCAATTGGAGAAATTTAAACATCTGATTAAGAAATCATTGTATTTTTTTCTTTTAGGTATGATGATGTTATTGTGTTATGTTTTTTAAAGAATTTATATTTTAGAGATAACACTGAAATGTTTATGGATGAAATGACTTGATGTCTCAGATTTGCCTCAAAATTACATATATGATGGGGAGGGAGCGATTAGCTGAAATAAGATTCAGTCATAAGTAGATAATAGTTGAAACTGGGCAACATGTTTACGGAAGCTAATTATACTACTCAGACTAGTTTTGTATATGTTTGAATTTTTCTATAATAGAAAGGTTTTTTTCCTTAAAACAGCGTTTGCTTCAGAGGAATGGTGAGGTGAGAGACTTGCTTTTTCATTATAAGCCTTCCTGTACTATTTTTAAAAAAATTTTAGATACATACATATATTTCATGTCTCAGGAAACAGTCCTATTAATGATGTAAGAAATACCCATATATTAAAAATTTAACCAGTCCATGATGATTTCGTTTTAAACTGAATGGTATACGCCAGGAGTTTTCAAAGTATAGTCTAGGGACCCCTGGAAGGTGCTAAGATCCTTTCAAGGGGTCTGTGAGGTCAAGCTATTTTCATAAAACACTAAGATGTTATTTGCCTTTTTCACTGTGTTGACACTTGCACTGATGGTGCAAAAGCAATATAGCAACTAGAACGGCTGCTGCCCCTGCATGAATCAAGGCAGTCACACTGCTGTACTAGCAAGCACTGCATTCTGTACTGTCACTCATTTGCAGTTTAAAAAGAGAAAAAAGCCAAGTTCACCTAAGGATGTCCCTGACAGCACAGTAAAGTTATTAATTTTATTAAATCTCAACCTTTGAGTACAGTTCTGTGACAAAATGGGAAGTATGCATAAAGCACTCTGCTGTACACCAAAGTCTAATGCTGGTCTGGAGGGAATGCCAGTCTCTGCATGATTGTTGGAGTTCAAAAAGCTGAACTAGCTGCTTTTACATAGAACACTGTTTTTACTCAAAAGGACAACAGACAAACGATAATATTTGCCAAACTTGGGTACTTGGCAGACATTTTCTTGGAAATGAACAAAGTAAGCCTATCACATCAAGGAAAACAACTCAATGTATTTGTTGGCAATGATAAAAATTCAAGCTCTCAAGTAAAACTTAGAGTGTTGGAAATTTTGTTTCTGCCACTATGATCTTGACTGCTTCTCTCCTCCGAAAGATTTTTCTGATGCACTCGGTTGGTGATACTAACAAATACGATTTTAAAACTATTGTTAAAATGAAATGTATCGGGCTTCCCTGGTGGCGCAGTGGTTGAGAGTCCGCCTGCCGATGCAGGGGACACGGGTTCGTGCCCCGGTCCGGGAGGATCCCACGTGCCGCGGAGCAGCTGGGCCCGTGAGCCACGGCCGCTGAGCCTGCGCGTCCGGAGCCTGTGCTCCGCAACGGGAGAGGCCACAACAGGGAGAGGCCCGCGTACCAGAAAAAAAAAAAAAAAAAAAAAAAAAAAGAAAAGAAATGTATCAACATTTGGAAGATCTGCATAAATCAATCAGTAAACCATATTTTCCAAATGACTAATGCGTGAAGTTACAAAACCATGCATGCATCAAAGATCTATTCAAAATGTAAGAGGACTGTAGTGGGTGGAATGGTGGCCCCCAAAAGGATCACGAGATGAGATCATCTGGATCATCCACGTGAGCCCTAAATCCAATGGCAACTGTCCTTGAAAGAGACGAAAGAGAAGACACTGAGACACACACACGGAGGAGAAGGTCCTGTGAAGCACGAACAGACAGGACGAAGGTCCTGGCAGATGAACATCAGAGGTAAGGAACCACTGTCCCCTAGAGTCCTTGGAGGGAGAACAGCCCTGTGGATACCTTGATTTCAGACTTCTAGACTGCAAACTGTGAGATATTAAATTTCTGTTGTTTTAAGCCACGCAGTTTGTGTTAATTTGTTACAGCAGCCCTATGAAACGAATACAATGACCATTGGATTTTAATGTAACTGAGTACAAGTTTATTGATATGGATTCTGAGCCCACACTACAGCTAATCTTGAAGAAACTACCACTTGCCAACTCTTGGTATAGTATCAAAGAAGAATCTCCACATTTTTCTGAAAAGGCTACTAAAATATCCCTGCTTTTTCTCACTACGTATTTTTGTGAGGCCTGCTTTTTACACATACTTCAATCAAAACAACATTGTAGCAGTTTGAATGAGGAAGCAGGTATAAGGGTCCAGCTGTCTCCTATCAAGTCTGATACTAAAAAGATATGAAATGTGTAAAATGATGCTAATCTAATTTTTTTTAGTTTTGGGAAAAATTTATTTTTCATTAAAAATGTGTTTAATATGTAATGGGAATATCTTAAAAAATTTTTTTTAATTTCTCAGTTTTAACTTCTTATATAGTAGATATTGATAACCCACATAAATACTAACTCCTTAGGCTCCTCAATAATTTTGAAGAGTGTAAGTGGTTCTGAGACCTTCCTGTAAAACCACTGGTTTATATAATCAGCAAAAGAGGACAAACTAGGGGCCTGAGTAGTCAGAGAGGTATCATGTATGTAAGATTTTGGCTATTTTGAACTACATGTTGGATTTTCAGGGGCAGGAGGAAGGCTGAGAAAGGTCCTTTTGTCAAAAGAACCCTGTGAGTATGTAATGCACCTAGAAGCAGGTCTATGCATGATAAGGCCAGGGGAGAGTGGGCCATCAATAAATATGTAATTTTACATACCCAGATTAGTATTATCTTTTTTTAAAATTAATTTATTTTATTTTGGGGTCTTCGTTGCTGTGCACAGGCTTTCTCTAGTTGCAGAGAGCGGGGGCTACTCTTTGTTGCTGTGGCTTCTCTTGTTGCACAGGCTCTAGGCACTCAGGCTTCAGTAGTTGTGGCTCGCAGGCTCTAGAGCACAGGCTCAGTAGTTGTGGTGCACGGGCTTAGTTGCTCCGCGGCATGTGGGATCTTCCCGGACCAGGGCTCGAACCCATGTCCCCTGCACTGGCAGGCGGATTCTTAACCACTGTGCCACCAGCGAAGCCCGAGTATTATCATTTTAAAATAGTAGATGCATGACTCTAAGAACTCTTCATTTACCTTTGGAAATATGTAACTTGAAAAGATGTTTGGTTTTGTAAATGTGGGTGACAGGCTTATAAGTCTTCTTATTCCTTATGCTCCAAGTAGATGGAGTAAGTCCATTTAAATACTGAACCAGCCAACCGTAGTCCTCCCCGAGTCTCCCTACGTTCACTCCACCTGAACCCTCACACAGCTACTTTTTGCTTGGTGTATTAGTCAGCTAGGGCTGCCATAACAAAGTACCACAGATGGGGTGGCTTAAACAACAGAGATTTATTTTCTCACAATTCTGGAGGCTAGAAGTCCAAGATCAAGGTGTCTGCAGACAGATATCTTCTCCCCATGTCTTCACATAGTCTTCACTCTGGGTGTGTCTGTGTCCTAATTTCTTCTTATAAGGACACCAGCCATACTGGGTTAGTGCCCACCCTAATGATCTCATTTAGCCTTAATTACCTCTTTAAAAATAGCCTATCTTCAAATACACTCACGTTTTGAGGTCCTGGGGGTTAGGACTTCAACATATGAATTGGGCAGGATACATTTCAGTCCACAAAACTTGGCTAACTCCTACTCACCCTTTGGGAATCAGCCTGAATCATACTTCCTCAGAGAAGCTGTCCTTGACTCTGGACTTATGTTAGGGCCCTTGTTACACTTAAATAGCATCCAATACTTATCCTACATATCATTTATCACACAAATGTAATTAAACACACGGTATAATTGTTTTATTACTGTCTCTCCTGCCAAACTCTTAAGCACTGTGGGGCAGGGACTGTGCATGCCTGACATCCCAGGGTTGCTCAGTGAGTGAGTCAGGGAATGCTGTGTATCACAGCATAAAGCATTTCATCAGTGAAAGCTCCAGGTCTACAAGGCTGCCTGGGAAGCATTCGGAGTACTGAGGCAGCTGCCATCCATAGTGTACCAGCAAATCAGTAATCTTGGTGGTAAAGTCTCGCTGGCTTTTAATTCCACTGGAGCGCTAGGGTAAGGGGGTACAGACTTAACTCTAGCTCTGGCTCGGTCATGAACTAGCAATATAAAATAAGATGCAATGTTCCTTCACTTTGCTTTATCTCTCATTCCTCATCTGTAAATGCAGAAATTATCTAAAGTCAAAACCCATCACAATTTACACAGAAAAGCCCTGATCGCTGAATATCCCGAAGATACAAACCAACTCTGCCCCATGCTACTGGGGGCCCTGTCTGCTTTTGATGGGAAGGTCAACCCCAACTTTTAACAGCCAATTCTACTGAAGCTCTGGGAGACCCTTCTCCAGGCTTCTGAAGTTTTCTCTCACGCTAATCAAACAAAGCTTTAAAGAGTCACTACCACTTTCCAAAGCTTCAGGGGCTCCAAGGAGTCAGAGGAGTTCAGGGGGTTGTAAGCATTTGAAGTCTAGGGCCACAATTAATAACAGTCTTGCAACTTGGTTAGGAATTTAGAAGTGATATTTACAACTTCTTGGGGGAAATGCATTTGAATTCAAAAAACCAGAACACAAATGAATGGCTAGAGTACTTCTGGAGTATGGACAAGGGGTGGGATCACATTCTTTCCTCTTATTTTATTTTGAAGTCAGGAAAGTATGTAATGTGCGGAAAAGTCTCAGCAATTTATAGTCTTTAGCTGTCCTCTCCTACACAGTGCCTAACCATGTATCTTGACTACCCATGTGACTCATCTGGGGATGATAACGCCACAGAGGTGATTGTAAGTGTCACGTGAAGTCACGTGTGGAAATGTATTAAGTGCAGAGGTAAAGAATGAAGGGCTCCATAGAACCTACAGAATTCTGGCTTCTGCCTCTTAGGAACTATGTAACCTTGGGCGGGTATTAATTTCTTTGTGCCTCAGTTTCCTCATCTGTAAAATGGAGATAATAATAGTAGCTGTCTCTTATGGTTGTTGTGATAAGTTTGTAAGATACTTAGTGCTTGGAACAAAGGAAGCATTGAGTAAGCGTTAGCTATTTCCTTTAATGCTTTGTAATTCTCAGAGCTTTTCCACATTCGACCATCTCAAAAACCTGTGATTTCCCACTCTCCTCAACCCTCTCACCCCTCTTTCTTCTCTCCCTCCCTCAGCACTGTCACAGTCTCATTGAAAACAGAGAGAACACCAGACTTTACCTCTTTCAACACCCCTATGTCCCTGAACCGCTGTAGTGGGAGCACCTGGAGATTTTCCCCAGGCCCTGCAGTAGCGTCCCCTTATCTTTCTAGAAAAAGCTACTTGTGTTTCTCTAAAAACCAAATGCTGCACACTTTCTCTGCCTAAAATGTTCCCCCCTCTCCTCCCCACCCCCTTGGGAGTTGGAGTTGGGGTAACTCCTACTCCTTCTCTGGATTCATTACACCATCTCCGTGACAACTTTCTGACCGTCTTCTGCAAATTGGGGAGTGTCCCCTATGTCTATTTTTTTACAACCTCAGAAACTAGCAGAGCTGAGCCATGTAGAGTAACCAAGTGCTCCTGTTTGCCTGGGACTGTCCTGGTTTTAACATTGAAAGTCCTGCATCCCCAGGAAACCCTGCAGTCCCAGGTGGTCACCCTACTTCACACTCACCAAGTTTTACTGAATAAACACAGCCCACACTTGCTGTCTTCTCTTCCTCTTCCGCTGTTCACTGGTCCACCCAATGTCATCAGCTTCCACCCACCACCTCCCCAAACTGCTTTGATACATAGCACGGTACTCCCCTCATGGCCAAATCTACTGACACTTTATAGTCCCTCGTGGACTGACCTCTCAATAAATAAGATTTAATAACCAGAGATTATTCATACGGTATACCTGTTTTTTCTTACAGGAAAGCAAGCTGGTATTAAAATATCCACCTGTACAATGGAATACTACTCAGCCATAAAAAATAATGAAATAATGCCACTTGCAGCAACATGGATGGACTTAGAGATTATCATACTAAGTGAAGTAAATCAGAAAGAGAAAGACAGATACCATATGATATAACTTATATGTGGAATCTAAAATATGACACAAATGAACTTATCTATGAAACAGAAACAGACTCACAGACATAGAGAACAGGCTTGTGGTTACCAAAAGGGAAGGGGGGCAGGGATAAGTAAGGAGTTTGGGATTATCAGATACGAACTATTATATATAAAATAAACAACAAGGACCTATTGAATAGAACAGGGAACTCTATTCAATATCTTGTAATAAACTATAATGAAAAATATCTATGTATATATAACTGAATCACTGTTGTACACAAGAAACTAACACAACATTGTAAATCAACTATACTTCAATTAAAAAACAGTAATAAAGTAAAAAATAAAATATCCACATTTATTGTTTGAGTATACGTGGAGTCAAGGCACCATCCTATATGTTGTTTACATAGTTCTCAATGTCATGCCATACTTATGATTATATAAAAATAATCACACAAAAAAAGATCAATGATTGTTAAATGTTTTCTAAATAAGAAGTTTCCAGAAGTCATGACTCATGGAATTTTTAAAAAATTTTTGAAGTAATAAGAAAAGCAGCTCTCCTTTTTCATGAAATCCAAACAAGAAAACAGGATGGTATTTTAGGAAGCTCATAATTAATGATTTTTCTTTTTCTTTTAAGCTCTGAAAATATAAGTATAAAAATGACCTATAAAAATGAATAAGTAAAGAAATACTTACATTTATTGAGTATTTATTTTTAATCAAAGAACAAGATTTTTTAAATATCTTAATAGTGGAGGCTTTCCCTCACCCCTTCTTAAGACTAAATGTGAACCAACCCTTATCAAAGAAAGATGCCTGGGACTTGGCTATGTGCATATTCCTCTCTCCCACGAACTCTGCCTACTTCTATGAGGGCAAGATTGGATCCTGTTTCTTACTGCATCTCTAGCACTTAGATAAACAGGTGGCTGGCTCACGCAAGGGCAAAAATAAATGTCTTAAGTAGGGAGGTAGGGAGGAAGGGAAGAAACCTAAAAGAAGGTGAATTGTAGACAGTTGTAAAACAAGGACTTTTCAAAAGAGAGGGCATTACATCAGAAATGCACAAAATTTCATTTGTAAAACATTCCCATGTGTATACAAAGGAAAGCACTGGCAATAAACACTAATTGTAAAGGTGACCATTATGATAGCTATTATTTTTTTTATTTTTTTATTTTTTGCGGTACGCGGGCCTCTCACTGTTGTGGCCTCTCCCGTTGCGGAGCACAGGCTCCGGACGCGCAGGCCCAGCGGCCATGGCTCATGGGCTTAGTTGCTCCGCGGCATGTGGGATCTTCCCGGACCAGGGCACGAACCCGTATCTCCTGCATCGGCAGGCGGATTCTCAACCACTGCGCCACCAGGGAAGCCCTGATAGCTATTATTGATTCATCTTTTCTTTAATTTGTATAATTTCCAATATCACAGTGAAAAATTACTTCAGCATCTTATAGTCCATCTTACTTCCAAACAGTAGAAGACGTACTGGGAATCAAAACAGGCTGAATGAATAGAAAATTCCTTTTTTTGTCCAAAATCAAGAAGTCTGAAGGCAATTTTTTCACTTTTCATATTCAGACACTTACACATACGCACACCAAAAACTACTTCCAGGCAGTGGCTGATATCCAGTTATTCAGTTGACATACACCAGTACAGTCATCCTGTTTTGTACATATTCAATAAAAGTTAGCCATTATTATTAATATTACACTCTGACTTCTGAAATTGACTATCTATATTTTTATGTTATATTTATATATCTATATCTCCATTTCTATGTATAAACATATCTAAATAATCTGGAATGCCTCACTTCCTGACCTTTCTAAATAAATCAATTATCTATAAATAATTTCAAAAGCAAACAATTTTCCTAGAAAAATGCTAAAATTGATACAAAATTATCAAACCACTGATTTGAAATAAATTATCTCAATCTCAAATCCTCCTTAAATTCAAAGAAAAGCAAATGGATTTTTCATGAAATTCAGAGATTAAGCAATTTGCCTTGCAATTCCACTTTTGCTCATGTGCAATAAGGAACATGTATAAGAAGTCAGTGTTTGTACTAGCCAAAAAACTAGCAATGACCCAAAAGTCCATCAAGCGAAGAATAGATAACTAAATTGTGGAACAGTCATAGATTGAGATATTATACAGAAGTGAAAATTAATGAACTACCTCTGCATACATCAACATGGGTGAATGTCATCAATGTTACTTTTACTATGTTAAAAGTAAGTATCAGGAGAAATTATTCCATTTGTATAAGTTTCAAAAATGAAAAAAATTGGGCTTCCCTGGTGGCGCAGTGGTTGAGAATCCGCCTGCCGATGCAGGGGACATGGGTTCGTGCCCCGGTCCGGGAAGATCCCACATGCCGCGGAGAGGCTGTGCCCGTGAGCCATGGCCGCTGAGCCTGCACGTCCGGAGCCTGTGCTCCGCAAAGGGAGAGGCCACAACAGTGAGAGGCCCGCGTACCGCAAAAAAAAAAAAAAAAAAAAAACTCAAAAAAAAAAAAAAAAGAAAAAAATTCAACGATTAGGGAAAAATACAAATGTTGCAAAAACTAGTTTTATAAAAAGTCAAGGGAATAATAAATACAAAGTTTTGTCATGGTTACTTGGGGGGTGGAGGGAGGTGAACTGAATTGGGGAAGGGCACATGGGGAATCTAATGTATTGGTAATATTCTGTTTCTTAAACTGGGTGATAGATACATGAGTATTTGCTTGGTTGTTATTCTCTATACTATGTACATATGCTATGAACTGTCTCTTATATGTGTTTAAAAATATGTTAAAAAAAGGAATGAACAGTTTATAAAAAACATTTTAAACAATGCAAATCTAAGTCCACTATATCCCTAGTATATTAAATCTTTTATTTTTTTGCTCTTTTTTTTTTTTTTTTTGCGGTACGTGGGCCTCTCACTGCTGTGGCCTCTCCCGTTGCGGAGCACAGGCTCCGGACGCGCAGGCTCTGCAGCTATGGCTCACGGGCCCAGCCGCTCCGCGGCACGTGGGATCCTCCCAGACCGGGGCACAAACCTGCGCCCCCTGCATCGGCAGGCGGACTCTCAACCACTGCGCCGCCAGGGAAGCCCCAAATCTTTTATTTTTTTAAATTAAAAAAAGTGTACATGGAGATTTTTAGTTTAATAAAAAATGGATCTATAAAGCTATATGGTATTTACCTTCAAAATTTAGAATAAGTCTTCCAAATGCAAGGAACAGCCCAGTAATAAAAATAATTTTTCCAACAGATGAAACAAATCAAATTTTGCCAATTTAGTTATATGGTGACCAAAGGTAACTAATTTCAGAAAGTATATTAAAAAATAATATTCTGAATAATACAAAATGGATCCATCCCTTACTCCGTATTTTCTTCACCATTCTCTCATATGAGCATTCATGCAACTAGAATACCTAGTGAGAGTATCACTGAAAATAACTAATAGCAAGGTCAGAAGTCCTTAATGGCCAACGCTGACATGATGGGTTTCAAATTGATGCGTCTACCATCTTTGTAAAAGCAACCCAGACAAATTGATGACAGTCGTGTGTAGGCAGTTTTCACAATGAAAATTGATGAGCGTGCTCCTTCTACTTGTCAGAGTAGAGAGTTTATTGATCTTAAAATCAGTGATGTTAGAGGAAAATGCAAGTCAGGGCAGGGCTGGACTGATCCTACAGGTCCCTAGCGTAAGTGGGCATTAAGTCAGGTCCAGGAGGATCGTGATTCTGGTGATGCCAGTAACAGTCTGGACAAAACATGCCCCACAGGCTGGATGAGCTCAGCATATTTATAGTACAGTAACAATAAAAAGGAAGAATCTATCAAGTCTTGACATATTTATAAGTTTTCCTTAGTAATACCCAAAGCCTAAGTAGCAGTTCCCTCCAGCAGTTCACCATTGTTTTTACAGGTTGCTAATTCAGCACAGATGGGATCAACTCTTTAAAAAGCTCTGAGCATAAATAAACACTACTTTAGTGGCAGTGTTTCTTGGAATTTACCAAAACTATCTCCAAATTAAATCTCCTACGAATTAGTAAAAGAAAGGATCTGTATTATATAACTTCCAACTGGTAGTTTTGACTCAGCAGAACATCCTGAGTAAGTAGGATGAAAGTAGGAGGAAAAGGCACTGTGCTAGATGCTTTACATACCTCAACAGAATGAGCTACCATTGAGGGAGGCAAGCCCCGTGCCGAGGACTTCACATGCATTCTCTCATGGAGTCCCTACAAGGAAACCTTAGGAACTCCATTTTACCGATGGGGAAAACGAAACATTAAGTAACTTGTTCAAATTCACGTAGCACTTGGCAGTGCTCGCACTCAAGTCCAACACTTATGCTTGTGTTCTACCTGCCATGCTATGCTGTAAAACACACTGCTTTGATTTTTGATAAAGACTGAGCAAATCAAACAGATTTTTAAAAAACTGAATTGCTAAGTGGTTAAAAGTTTAAAAGATAAGAGGCTTTTTAGCTTTATCCTACAACAGCACACACGTCAAAGAATTTTAAAATAACACATAATACCATTCTTCCATAACATGGCACCATACTGGATCTCAGTCTTCCCCAGCTCTCTTTCCAGTCTAGACCTGGATTTTCTAAAACAGGCATTCTGTACCCTTTACTCAAAAAAACTGTATGGCTGTTTATACTACTTGAAGATAGTCTTTTATTTGTAAGCAATTACTCTGTAAGAAATTTTACTGCAGTTACTGAGATGGAAAAACCAAGGTCATATGCTCAAAAAGAAAAGGAACATTAAAATGAGTTTAGGGAATAAAACAGTCTATTTTAAAAGTAAACTTCACACCTTAATATCATGAAAACTAACAACTTTCACAAAGATTCAGCATACTTCGTATTATGAATCATCTCCTAATGTCATACTCTGTATATCTGAATTGGCCATGAGAGACCAACAAAGAATGGCCTGTCAAAATCTAAATTTTCTTATTTTTTTGAAATAGGAAACCATAAAAGGTAATCTAAAAGTCTATATAGCATTCTTTCTATGCTCTCTGGAAAACAGCATGCCAATGAATACTTACACAAAGATTTCATCTTCATAAACGCATTAACATTGATTAATTAGGTCTCAACATCCCCATGTTGGAGAAACATCAGCATATTCCTTCCATTTTTAATGATGTATACAGAGGAACTTGTAAACTGAAAAGTTCAGGAAAGAACTTCTTGTTTTAAAATGTTGGCATAGGGTTTCCCTGGTGGCGCAGTGGTTGAGAGTCCACCTGCCGATGCAGGGGACACGGGTTCGTGCCCCGGTCTGGGAAGATCCCACATGCCGTGGAGCGGCTGGGCCCATGAGCCATGACCGCTGGGCCTGCGTGTCTGGAGCCTGTGCTCTGCAACGGCAGAGGCCACAACGGTCAGAGGCCCGCGTACCGCAAAAAAAAAAAAAAAATGTTGGCATAAAGAAGTTTCACCTCTTCCTCTCAGAAGTTACCTCAAAACAGGGAAAACACAAAACACAACAAAAACGCCATCCTACATGAAGCAGAAAGCCTGTGGATGAGTGGGAAATGGGTGCAGTGGCAGAAGGTGAAACCTGAGAGCCTGAGAGGGGACACTAGGTAGGAGCCAGCTGACCTAACCTTTAGGTCCCGAGAACAGGCTCAGGCTTTGGGGCAACAGGCAGGAGATGAGAGGCTTCTTATCTGGGAAAACTGTATGGTCCTGAGAAAAGGGGCTGCTGATGAAATCTGTGATGGTCTCTACCTTTAACAAGTTCTACCAAGATACACAGAACTTTTATTCTGTTTTTAATATATTCTTTTAGTGTCTTACTCTTAAATAATTATCAGGCACTTAAGGAAACCTCTAACATAAAGGACCAACATTAAAAAAAATTAAAAACTAGACTACATTAAAAACAGAAAATAGAATGCTAGGAGTAGACAAAAGGTTTTCATCTACCAAAAAAAAAAAAAAAAAAAAAAAAAAACACTTCATAGAGACAGAAGATATATGAATGAAAGATTTTTTAAAATAAAATAATCTTAAAAAGCACAATTAGAGAATAATAAAGAGCTCTTGGAAAGTGATAATGACAGCAAAAACAAAAAATTCAATGGAAAGGTTGGAAGAAAGTTGAGGGATTCTTATGGAAAGTAAAACAAAAATACCAAGAGACGGACAACAGGAAAACAGGTAATAAATTTAGAGATCAACCCAAAAGATCATAACTAATCAAAGATCTACAAAGAGAAAACAGTGATAATGAAATTAGCAAAGAATTTTTCTTCTGAGACATGAACAACACAAATTCCAGATTTAAAAGGTACATTGAGGGGAGACACCCCTGGCCGTCCAATGGTTAAGACTCTGTGCTTCCATTGCAGCGTGTGCAGAGTCGATCCCTGGTAGGGGAACTAGGATCCCACAGGCCACAGGGGAAGGCCAAAAAAAAAAAGGTACATTGAGTACCTAGCACAATAGTTGAAGAGAGGTACCTCCTAATTGGTTGCAACCCACCTTTTTAAAGCACTGCAAGAGACTATGGTATGTTTTATTAAAAAGAAGAAAGAAACACTCTAGAAGGAGTAGAGAACTGGAGGAGGCAAGAAAGATAATAAGAAATCAGAGACGATAGAAGTGTGTGAACTGAGCTTTCTAGAAAGCATCATAGTGTGACAAGCAGTGAAAGGGAAGAAGCTTATGCCAGGAGAAGGGAAGGTAATCAAGACTTAAAATCAGGAAAACATAGGATGTGCTAAAGGTACGGCAGAGTAAAGGCTACGTCTGGATGAAGGAGAGAAGCGGAAAATAGAGATAGAGAGGTAGAGGTTGGAGACTAATCACAAAAGGCTTGAACGCTATGCTAAGGAGTCATGTTATTCTAATTGCAATGGAGATCCAAGTGGAGGGTCCACGGAAGTGCTCCGAGCACTGGGGAGGCTGGTGGCGGGCTGGGAAGGTGAAGATGAGAGTGGGGGTAGGAGTATGCCAGCAAACTGCGGGGATGTCTATACCATCGCAGTGCGACATTAATTTTTACATGCATAAAGATTATGTCAATTAAAAACAACATGATATGTGACTAGAAGCAGCACAGTCAGCAAAACAAAAAGGAGCTTATTCTACTCATTCTGGTTTCTTTTCCTCGAAGAAGAAGAAGCAAGCCTCTGATAGGACAAAGAGATATCCTTTCTTTTCCCTCATGATCTACTACAGTAGTACAGATAGCTCCTTGTACTGTACCTGAGTTCCAGCCTTAAGAAAGTTCTCTCACTTTCTTGAGCATGCCAGGCTCTCTTCCTACTAGACTTGTGCACCTGCTGTTCCCTCAGCCTGTGATGCACAGCCCATCAACTGCCATCAAGCTGAATGTCACTGAGCCTATGAAGCCCTCCCTGATCCCACAGCTGGGTTAGATGCCCTTGCTGTGGGCTCCTAGAGAGGCACTTGACACCCTATATCATAATTATTAATCTTCACAATTAGACCAGAATCTCCATGAGGGCAAAGATTATGTTGATTTTGATTATCACCAAAGCCCCATTCAGTGGTACAGTGCCTGGCCCGTAGTGAGCATTCAATAAATATTTAGTGAATACAAAGTTTTCGTTTAGTTTACTAACATATAACTTTAAAGTCTATACGCTGATGCTAAAGCCTAGATTTGAAAAGTCAAAATCTGCTCCAAGGAAGAACAACCCATCAAATCTTCCTGCCTACTCTGCCTGTGAAGTAAACTGATTTAACCGCATGGACTGATTCTGTAGAAGCGTTGCCCAAAATTAGGCTGAATAGGTAAGATGGGGTGAGGAGTTTGGACTTGAGCTAATAAAGAGCTATTGTAGGTTAAGAAAGGTTGGCATGCAATTAAAAAAGGGCTTTAAGAAGATTACTCTCTCCTGGTATGCAGCATAGAATGAGGGTTATTTTTTTCCTCCATTTTTTTTAGCCTGTTTTTAAAGATGTGAGCAGATGACCAGACTGACATGAGCAATCAACTACAAAGGCTCAGTTTGCACAGATGAAGTTTAGTATTCATTCATGCAACAAAGATTTTTTTGAGGTTCTACTATGTTTTAAGAGCTGTGCTATATTACAATCAAATAACTTTATAGACTTTAACGTGACTTTTTTTTTTTGCGGTACGCGGGCCTCTCACTGCTGTGGCCTCTCCCGTTGCGGAGCACAGGCTCCGGACGCGCAGGCTCAGCGGCCATGTCTCACGGGCCCAGCCGCTCCGCGGCATGTGGGATCCTCCCGGACCGGGGCACGAACCCGTGTCCCCTGCATCGGCAGGCGGACTCTCAACCACTGCGCCACCAGGGAAGCCCTCTAATCTGACATTTATGAAATAAATAAAAATTATTGAGCGCCAAGTCACAGTCATGTCAGCATTCTGGTGTAGTAAGGGGAGTCTTCCTGAAATGGCTGAACTTATTATTTTCATAGAACCAAATCACATTTTTCTAACTCTTTTCTTACTTTGTTGGTGCGCCTGTGTCAATAAATAATGTTAATGGCAACTATGACTCCCACCTCTGGAATAAGCAGAAGCCCTGTTGAGGGTGTCCCAGGGCGCCCAAGACTTCCTTGTGGGCTGCAGGAGATATTTCCAAGACAACAGAGTGTTAGGATAGAAGTATCCAGAGGTTACAGTGGAAGCACAGGGTAGAGGTCAGTGCTTAATTTGGGGGAGGCAGAGTAGGGAGGAAAATGAAGGTTAAAGAAGATGCCCTAAAGAAGGTGGCTCCTGGGCTTCCCTGGTGGCGCAGTGGTTGAGAGCCCGCCTGCCGATGCAGGGGACGCGGGTTCGTGCCCCGGTCCGGGAAGATCCCACATGCCGCAGAGCGGCTGGGCCCGTGAGCCATGGCCGCTGAGCCTGCGCGTCCGGAGCCTGTGCTCCGCAACGGGAGAGGCCACAACAGTGAGAGGCCCGCGTACCACAAAAAAAAAAAAAAAAAAAAAAAAAAGAAGGTGGCTCTTGAGCTCAGTACCACTGACAATTAGGCAAGTTAGTGAACAACAGACAGACACACAGGTGCATGAGCATAGTGTGCGTGGAAGTAATTACGATTACTGGAGCTTTGGAACTGAGAGCATGAGTCTGAACATGCCAGTAGATAAGAAGAGGTTAGAGGATCACCGTAAGCCTGACAAGCCACGCTAAAGACCTTGACTTGGTATTACAAGAAATGAAGAAGAGGGCTTCCCTGGTGGCGCAGTGGTTGAGAATCCGCCTGCCGATGCAGGGGATACGGGTTCGTGCTCTGGTCTGGGAAGATCCCACGTGCCGCGGAGAGGCTGGGCCCGTGAGCCATGGCCGCTGAGCCTGTGCGTCCGGAGCCTGTGCTCTGCAACGGGAGAGGCAACAACAGTGAGAGGCCCGCATACCACAAAAAAAAAAAAAAAAAAAAAAGAAATGAAGAAGATATTTATATGTATGAATGACAATGGTCAAACCTTCGCTTTAGGCCACTTTGAAAGCAATATGGAGAATGAAGGGGGGGGGCAGAAACATTTCTTAAGAGGGGGCCACTGAAAAAGGCAGAAGATGACGAGGGCCCCAAGAGGCTATAGCAGACTTAGAACAGATGGGCCAGACTTGAGAAATATGCAGGCGATACAATCAGGAAGACTTTGTAAATGACAGGAAGTAGGCAGTAAGGGAGACATCGTCTAGAATGCCTCTCAAGTTTCTGGGTGGCTGGTGATGCCATAAATTGAACAGGGATGATAAAAGGAAGATGAAATTGGTAAAAAGTGAGGGTAGGGCATCCAGAGGAGAGTAGATATATTTTGTTTTACACATGTTGAATTTGAACTATCTGCAGGGTAGCCCTATGGGAAGCTGCTTATCTAGTCGTAGGCAATGGACATATCAGTCTGAAGGGCAAGGTATAAAGATCAGGACAGGAACCCTGGACTTGGGAGTCATCAGCACAAGAGGCATGGAAACCAGGAAGAGTAACTTTAATCACCCATAGAGAGCGCGTGTAGCTCAAAGAACGCGATGGGCTGAAGTCAAGACACCTGGAGACACACTGGGGGCATGGGCTTATCACCTTGATCATCTCTAAAGAATCATTTCTCCAGATTCTCCAGACCTCCTCCCTTAGGAGGAGCTTAATGACTTTGTGAGTCCAAAGGAAGACCACAGCTTCTCAGGACTTCATAAAGGAGAAGCTGTGGTCTTCCTCTGAAGAAATTAACAAAAAAAGAAAGTGAAGGCCATAAAATTTTATCCATTCAGAATGTTATCAGTTATGACATTTACTGAGTTACCTACCATATCACAAGCACTGTGTTAAGTGCTTTACAAGCATTATTTATTTCAAACCCTATGAGTTATGTCCTATTACTATGCCTATTCTACATGTGAAGAAACTAATTTATAAGTGATGAATGAACACCTATTTGAACTATGGTCTGGGTGAATCCAGACCCCCATTCTTAACCACTATTAGTATAATCTCTCACAGGAGCTGAAAACAGATGAGTCACCAGAGGCAACCTGCTACTTCCATACACAACAATGCCTGTCAATGACATTCATTCCATTTTATAACATATATATTTAAAATAAATATTTTATTCTTACATGATTACACTAAAGCTTGACTAAAGGTTCTATTAAATGCCTCAGCCCAGACTCATTCTGCTTTAATTATAAGGGAGACATAAAAATTGAAACCTGAGTGGTAAACTTTAATGACAGACATTAAAATAAAAGAAAATTGCTTTTAAGCTGAAAATGTTAAGTCTGTAGCTAACTACCTCAGATGAGATGAGAAAGTGCTCCTTGCTTTTTCACAAGGAAAAGTAAGTCTGAAAGTCAATACTATCCACTAAAATAGGGCTAGATCAGGTGGGTCCTAGAAAGGCTTAAAAGCAAATGCTGACCAGGGTAGAGCAGAATTACCCTACAAATACCTAGCCTTCGACACAATCACTTACCCAAAACCTTTTCCAAGGGTCCCAAGCTTTATATATATTTTTTTTTCGGGGAATATTCCCAGGTGTTTTGTTTTTTTTAAAAAAATATTTATTTATTTATTTTTGTATGTGTTGGGTCTTCGTTTCTGTGTGAGGGCCTCTCCAGTTGCGGAGAGCAGGGGCCACTCTTCATCGCGGTGCGCGGGCCTCTCACTATCGCGGCCTCTCTTGTTGCGGAGCACGGGCTCCAGACGCGCAGGCTCAGTAGTTGTGGCTCACAGGCCCAGTTGTTCTGTGGCATGTGGGATCTTTCTAGACCAGGGCTTGAACCTGTGTCCCCTGCATTGGCAGACAGATTCTCAACCACTGCGCCACCAAGGAAGCCCGAAGACAGCATTTTTTAAATTTTTTTTTATTTTTATTTTTTGCGGTAGGCGGGCCTCTCACTGTTGTGGCCTCTCCCATTGCGGAGCACGGGCTCCAGATGCGCAGGCTCAGTAATTGTGGCTCACAGACCCAGTTGCTCTGCGGCATGTGGGATCTTCCCAGACCAGGGCTCGAACCCGTGTCCCCTGCATTGGCAGGCAGACTCTCAACCACTGCGCCACCAGGGAAGCCCCCCAAGCTTCATTTTTTAATGATTAGAAAGTGCATGAGAAGAGACTTCCATTGAACATATTCACCATGCTTTTCATTAAGGATTTGGGGAATCTGTCGTTTTAGGAGAGCTGTACACCTGACAGATCCTCCCATTTCTGTACATACTTACACAATAAACCACAATGACTCATTACCAACATCCTCAGTGTTTTGCAACTTGTTTTCCACTTTTCCCTCCTTTTAAAACTGAACTTAAGGCAATGTACACAGAATTTATGGTAACTTAACTTTAATAGTAAGAGTTTAAAATTTAAGAAAAGAAAAACCCACAGGACACTTAGATGACTTGCCTCCTGGTTTTCCCATGAACCCTCAAATGGATATTTTAAGTGTATTCTTTTAATAGAGGCGGAAAAAAAATTTAGTTCTCATAACTAATAATTTTTAAACAAGGTATACGACTATGATATTGTGATTTATATTAAGATTAGTTACAGATATTGATATATTTCGTGCATCTGTTTCTGGCACAGAACTAAAACCCTTAGAATTTCCTAAGTGATAAGAGAAATAAAGCTGAAATAGGTACCTTTTGTTATTCATATAATAAGCCTCTTTCAGTCACACCTAACTTTATGTTAACACAGTGACTCTTAGAAAGCCCCTAGGTAATTTAAGGCTGGGAAGTGGTTGCTAGGGCAACTAATCTGATTAGCTACAGGGTTGGAGCTTTTAGTTTCCCCCACCTCTGGGGAGGGGAGAGGGGCTGGAGGTTAAACCAATTATCAATGGCCAGTGAGTTAATCAACCACACCTACATAACGAAGCCTCCATAAAAACCCAGAAGGAGAGACTGGGAGAGCTTCCAAGTTGGTGCACCTGGAGGTGTGGAGAGAGTGGCGCACCTGTAAGTGCCCTTGTCCTTTCCCACATACCCTCCCCTAAGCATCTCTGCCACCTGGCTGTTCCTGAGTTAGATCCTTTTATAATAAACTGGTAATCTAGTAAGTAAGCTGTTTTCCTGAGTACTGAGAGCCACTCTAGCAAATTAATTGCAACCAAGGAAGAAGTCGTGCGAAACCGATTTATAGCCCTTGGTCAGAAGCCCAGGTAACAACCTGGACTTGCAATTGGCAGTTTAAAAGGTAGGGGTGCAGTTATACAGAATTGAGCCCTTAACCTGTGGGATCTCCAAGTAGACAGTGTCAGCACTGAGTTAAATTGTAGGACACCCAGCTGGTGTCTCAAAATTGCCTGGTGTGGGAAAAACTACCACACATTTGGGAACCAGAATACAGAAGTGTCAGAGTATTGCGTGCAGTGAGTGTAAAGGAAAACAAGAAAGTTTTGATTTGATTTTGATTCCATACGGCATTATTAAAGCCAGGCATTGGCTTAATTTAAAAGCAAAGGTGGGGCTTCCCCGGGGGTCCAATGGTCCAGACTTTGCGCTTCCAATGCAGGGGGTGCAGGTTCAATCCCTGTTTGGGGAACTAAGATGCCACGTGCCACGCAGCACAGCCAAAAAAAAAAGAAAAGGTGACCAACCACAACAATTCATTCTCTGTCACACCCTACGTCAACATTTCAAAATGGTAAAAACCCTCCTAAAATCTACGTTATCATTAATTTTTTTTATTAAAAATCACACAGACCCAGAAGACAAATATAACAAAAAGCAGCAACAGTTTCTCCAACAGCCTCTCACGATCTTAGCCACACTCCCAAACTACTTTTCACTATGATTCCTGCACTGAATTCCACCAGTACATTTAGAATTTTTGCAAATTAAGTTAGAAGTACTTGTTCACCTCGATTCATCTCTGTGAATGGCTGTGTGGAACTCTAAATTTAAGTACAACTGCATTACTGTTCTCTGATTAGTGCAGAATAATTATTGGATTCATGGCAATGCCAAGCTAAATGACACTGCAAAGAAACCCTTTGTTTTTAAATAAATCAGTGGTTGGCTTTAGATAATGCTCTAAAGAATCTTATTCATGTAGTGTACCCTAGTTAAAATTGTAAAAGTTGAGAACAAAAACTTCCACCTCTATTAAAAGAATAATCTTTATTTAAAGCTTTTTTTTTTTCTATATGAATTTAATAGAACCATAGAATTTTAGAGGTAGAAGAACTAAAAAGAAAATAGAAAAAAGAAAAGAAAATAGAAAAGAAAATAGAAAAATAGATATTGATAAAGAAAATAGAAAAAGAAAATAAAGTCACTTGCTAAGGATCACTTCACAAGTTAGTGGCAGATCTAACAGTATAACCTAGGCCTTCTAAATTCCCTAGTCTAGGCTACTAAATATTATAGAATGTTATGGACAAGTTAATATCAGCCAAAGTTTATCAAGTTCCTACTTTGTGCCCTTAACTGTGGCAGGCATTTTCACATCTATCATCTCTTCCCTGAGTCAGCTAAAAGATTTTAAAAGACTTAATAAAAGAATCATATCTACTCCTTTGGACATTCAGTGTTGCCAAAAGAGAATATAAAACATGAACTAAATGGAAAGAGGTAATTCAATTACTGCAACGACTATACTACTGAATAGGCTGAGTTCCAACAACACACTTCACTCTCAGGAATTTCCCTCCCAGAGGTAGGTAAAGATTTAGAAAGCCTACGAATGCATTTCTGGTACCAGCCTCTCTGCCAAGGACCAATAAAGACTTCTGCAGCTACTTCCTCCTCCTTCTACTTCTATACTTTTTCCACTATCACATTCTTTTTGATTCTTCTGTAGTCTTTGTTTGTTCTCCAATTAATGCTTTCTCCTGAGCTGCTGTTCCCTGCAACCCCCTGCCACCATAATCTAGAAATGATGTAGCATTTCTCCTCTACGTTCTGACCCGTTCCTTTTATCTACCTAGGCCAAATGGCCTTCCAAAATGGTCACTGTTAGATGACAGGATTCATTAAATGAGGGATCATTCTTACTACAAATACAGTTTCTTTTTAAAAGCAACACTAAAATGTGGGGTTTTTTATAATTTCAAAACAATAGTTTATTTTTTAAATACAGAATAATTTCTATTTGTGCTATAAGGCAAAGTCAAATATTGTCTTTACAAATAAAATGCCCAAGTATTTTTAGTTGAGGAAAATAATTTACTGGTATTCATATGTAGATACATTTTAAATTGCCTCTGCTAACTGGATCTCACATGGCCTCTCTACCATTGCAAATTCTGAAATGTGTATTTCATAGAATTCTTGGAGGTACGGACCAAATAATGTTACCATGAAATATAAGAAAGAAAATTTAACCATTTACCAATTCTGGTTACCATGAAGATGTAGTACTATTTGTTACTTTTTTTGGAGCTGTCATCTCAACCACACATTAGCAAATAAACTTTTAATTCCTAACAAATAAGTTGATCAAACAGGAATGTTCATTTATTTGGGATGAGTGTCAATACAGTTTCAAAAACATTCCAGAGCACTTTACTAGCAAATCCTATCACATATAGACAAAAGAATCATGGACCTGAGAAAACAGCACTGAACTAAAGTTTCATTTAAATTTAAAATTTGAAAGTAAATAATTTTCTTATTTAATTCTGTTTAAATAGCCCACTAAAGCAACATTATAAGTTTGCATTTGAGTCTTTTATCTTGATAGCAAGTTTTCATATTTATACCAATATGAAACATTAAAATAATGTTTAAAAATATTAAGAGGCACAAGCAGGCAGAAGATTAATGAGGAAAGAGAAGATTTGAACAGCACCATAAATCAACTGGACCTAATAGATATTCTGGAATATTCCTCCCAACAAAAGCAAAATACACATTCTTCTCAAGTGCACATAAAGCATTCTCTAGGATAGTCTATATATTAGGCCATGAGGCCTCATTAAATTTACAAGGACAGAAATCATACAAAGTATGTTCTCAGAAAACAATGGATTTAAATTAGAGAGCAATAAATTATTAGAGAAATGTAAATCAAAACTACAGTGAGGGGCTTCCCTGGTGGCGCAGTGGTTGAAAATCTGCCTGCCAATGCAGGGGACATGGGTTCGAGCCCTGGTCTGGGAAGATCCCACATGCCACAGAACAACTGGGCCCGTGAGCCATGATTACTGAGCCTGCACGTCTGGAGCCTGTGCTCCGCAACAAGAGAGGCCCACGCACTGCGATGAAGAGTGGCCCCTGCTTGCCACAACTAGAGAAAACCCTCATACAGAAACGAAGACCCAACACATACAAGAATAAATAAATAAATTAATTAATTAAAAAAAAAAAACTACAGTGAGGTACCACCTCACACTGGTCAGAATGGCCATCATTAAAAAGTCTACAAATAACAAATGCTGGAGAGGGTGTGGAGAAAAGGAAACCCTCCTACATTGTTGGTGGGAATGTAAGCTGGTGCCACCACTGTGGAAAATGGTATGGGGGTTCCTCAGAAAACTAAAAATAGAATTACCATATGATCCTGCAATTCCACTCCTGGGTGTATATCCAGACAAAACTCTAATTCAAAAAGATACATGCAGCCCTATGTTCATAGCAGCACTATTCACAATAGCGAAGACATGGAAACAACCTAAATGTCCATCGACAGATGAATGGATAAAGAAGATGTGGTACGTATATACAATGGAATACTACTCAGCCATAAAAAAGAACAAAATAATGCCATTTGCAGCACATGGATGCAACTAGAGATTATCATACTAAGTGAAGTAAGTCAGAAGGAGAACGACAAATACCATATGATATCACTTACATGTGAAATCTAAAATATGACACAAATGAACCTATCTATAAAATGGAAACAGAATAAGGGACATAGAGAAGAGACTAGTGGTTGCCAAGGGGGAGGAGGGTGGGAGAGTGTTGGATTGGGAGTTTGGGATTAGCAGATGAAAACTGGTATATATAAAATGGATAAACAACAAGGTCCTACTGTATAGCACAGGGAACTATATTCAATATCCCCTGATAAATCATAATGGAAAAGAATATGAAAAAGAATGTATTTATATGTATAACTGAGTCACTTTGTTGTATAGCAGTAATTAACACAAAATTGTAATTCAACTATACTTAAGTAAAACATAAATTTTAAAAAAATTAGGGAGCAATAACAAAAGGAAATTTGGTAAATTCACAAATATGTGGAAATTAACCCACTCTTAAGTAATCAATGAGTCAAAGAAAAAAAAATCACAAGAGAAATTAAGGAAATACTTTCAAATGAATAAAAATGAAAACATAACATACCAAAAATTCCAGAATTCAGCTAATGTAATGTTTGGAGGGAATTTTATAGCCATGAATGCCTATATGAAAGGAAAAAAAATTTCAGAATAACAGCCTAACCTTCCCCCTTAAGAAACTAGAAAAAGAAGAGAGCTAAACCCAAAGCAAGCAGAAGGAAGAAAGTCATAATGATTAGAGTGGAAATTAATGAAAGAGAATAGAAAAACAATAGAGAAAAATCACTGGAAACAAAATTTGCTTCTTTGGAAAAAATTTAACAAAATTGGTAAACCTTTACCTAGACTGATCAAGAATAAAAAAGACTCATTACTAAATAAGGAATGAAAGAGGGAACAACACTACCAACCTCACAGAAGTAAAAAGAATTTTAAAAGAATACTATGAACAACTATATACCAACAAATTAGATAACCAGATGAAATGAACAAATTTGTAGGAAGAAAAAAGTTACTGAAACTAAGTCAAGAAGAAATAGAACCTATCTGAGTATATACATAACAAGTAAAGAGACTGAATTAGTAATCTGAAAAAAAAAAAAAAGTCCCAAAAAGAAAAGCCCAGGTCCAAATGGCTTCATTGGTGAATTCTACCAAATATTTGAAGAAGAATTAATATAAATCATTCACAAAATCTCCCCCACACACAAAAAAAAAAGAAGAGGAAGGAACTAACAAGGCCAGTATTATCCTGATACCAAAACCAAATGAAAATATCACAAAAAAAAGAAAGTTATAGGTCAATATAGGTGCAAAAATCCTCAATAAAATACCAGCCAATCAAATCGAGCAACATATAAAAAGGATTATATACCATGACCAAATATGATTTATCCCAGGAATGCAAAGTTGGTTTATCATCTGAAAACTTATCAATGTAATACACTGTATTAACAGAATAAAGGACAAAAACCACACAATCATCTCAATAGATGCAGAAAAGGCATTCGACAAAATCTAACACTCTTTAATTATAAAAGCATAACAAACTTCAAACAGAAGAGAATTTCGTGCAACTAATAAGGGGCATCTACAAATAAACCACAGTTAACATCACATGTAATGGTGAAAGACTGAATGCTTTTCCCCTGAGATCAGAAATAAGACAAACATATCAGCTCTCTTTACTTCTCTTTAACACTGAAGGTTCTAGCTAGAGCAACTAGGCAAGAAAAAAAAATTATAAAAGCCTTTCAGATTGATAAGGAAGACTAAAACTATCTCTATGAGCAGATGATATGCTCTTATGTACAGCTGTCTCTTGGTATCCATGAGGGACTTGTTCCAGGAGACCCTGCAGATACTGAAATTGGATGCTAAAGTCCCTTATATAAAATGGAATAGTACATGAATACAGTCCACCCTCTGTATCTGGGGATGTGAAACTCCCAAATATGGAGGGCTGACTGCATAAAAAATCCTAATGAATCCACCAAAAAACTATTTAAACTAACAAATAAGTTCAGCAAGAATGAAGAATACAAGATCAATATTCAAAAATTGTTATACTAATATAATGTTATATAAATTATACTCGATTAAAAAATCAATTGTATTTCTATACAGTAGTATGAGTAAACATTAAATGAATTAAAAAACAATTCCACTAACAATAGCATCAAGAAGAATAAGATACTTAGGAATAAATTTTAACAAAAGAAGTGTAAGACTTGTACACTGAAAACTACAAAACATTGTTAAAAGAAATTATAGATGGCCTTAATAAATGGAAAAACAACCAATGTTCATGGATCGGAAGACTAAAATATTGTTAAGATGGCAATACTCTCCAAACTGATCTAAAGATTCAATGCAATCCCTATCAAAATTCTTTGCCATTTTTTCATAAATTGACAAGCTAATCCTAAAATTCATATGGAAATACATTTGACCCAAACTAAGAGAGTAATCTTGAAAGGGAACAAAGTTGGAGGACTCACACTTTCTGGTTCCAATACTTACTACAAAGCCACACTAAGCTAAGATAATGCAGCGTGGCACTGGCATTAAGACAGAGCTTTCCACTTATATGCAGAATCTAAAAAATAAAATAAACGAATGAATACAAAAAAATAGAAATGGTCTCATAGATACAGAGAACAAACTAGTGGTTACCTATGGGAGAGAAGTGGGAGGGAGGGGAAAGACAGGGGAGAGGAATTAAGAGGTACAAACTACTAGGTATAAAATAAATAAGATACAGGATGTAATATAACTAATATTTTATAATAACTTTAAATGAAGTACAATCTATAAAAGTATTGAATTACTATGTCGTACACCTGAAACTAATATAACGTTGTAAATCAACTATACTTCAAAAAAAATTTTTTTAAAGATAGACTAAATTTGAGAGTACAGAAATAAACTTTTACATTTATGGCCAATTGATTTTCAACATGGATGCCAAGATAGAACAACTGAATATCCATGTGAAAAAGAATGAAGCTGGACCCCTACCTCACACCATAACGAAAAATTAACTCAAAACAGATCAACGAACTAAAAGTAAGAAATAAAACTATAAAGCTCTTAGAAGAAAACACAGTAGTAAATCTTTGTGTCCTTGGGTTAGGCAATAATTTCTTAGATGAATGGCATGACACCAAAAGCACAAGTGACAGAAGAATAAATTAACTGGACTTCATCAAAATTAAAAACTTTAGTGCTTCAAGGGAAAGTGAAAGAGAAAATCTACAAAACGGAAGAAATATTTGTAAATCATACAATGTGCATCCAGAATATGTAGAGAACTCTTACAATTCAGCAAAAAAAGACAAATAACCCAATTAAAAAATATCTGAAAAGACATTTCTCCGAAGAAGGTTACAAATGATCAATAAGCACATGAAAGATGCTCAATATCATTAGTCATTAAGAAAATGAAAATCAAAACCTCAATGAGATACCACTTCACACCCACTAAAATGACTAAAGTCCAAAAAGACAGACAATAAGTGTTGGTGAGGATCTGGAGAAATATGAACCCTCTTACCTTACTGGTGGGATTGTAAAATAGTGCAGACACTGGAAAACAGTTTGGCAATTCCTCAAAAAGCTAAACTGAGTTACACATGACCCAGCAATTCTGCTGCTAGCTATACACGCAAGAGAAATGAAAGCAGATGTCCATACAAAAACCTGCACATGAATATTCACAGCAGCATTATTAATAACTGCCAAAAAGTGGAAACAACCCAACTGTCCATTCATAGATGAATGAATAAGCAAAATATGGTATACTGATAAAATTGAATATTTTTCAGCAATAAAAAGACATGAAGTATTACATGCTACAATGTGGATGGACCTTAAAAACATTATGCCAACTGAAATAAACCAGTCACAAAAGACCACATATCATAAGATTCCACGTTGTTTTTTTGTTTTTTTTTTTTGGTCGCAGCTAGAGGGATCTTAGTTCCCTGACCAGGGACTGAACTCCGGCCATAACAGTGAAAGCGCAGAGTCTTAACCACCGGACTGCCAGGGAATTCCCATAAGATTCCACTTTCTATGAAATATCCAGAATAGGCAAATCTATATATACAGAAAGTAGATTCATCATTGCCAGAGGCTGGGGAGAGATGGGAACAGGTAGACGGGGAATGAGGGATGAGTGACTTGCTGATGAGTCCAGGGTTTCTTTGGGGAATGATGAAAACATTCTGAAATTAGACAGTGATGATGCCTGCACAATTCTGTGACTAAACCACTGACTTGTACACTTAAAAAGATGAATTTAATGGCATATCAATTAAGTCTCTCAATTAAGTCTCAATAAAGCTGCTTTTCTCTTTAATGTATTATATTAAGTGTAAGAGACTCCACTGTATGCTATGGGTTTATTCTGTCTTCTCCATTCACTTTCTGTGACATTTTAAACTTTTCTAGTCATTTGAATTTCCTCAGTATCTTTCTCACAATCTTTGCCCAGAACATAAATATATTTTATTACATAACAGAATCATAGGAATTCAGACCTAAAATGTCTTTCATTCCTACTTAGTTATTAACAAGAGCTCATCTCACTATCTGCCAAGACACAATATACTTGCGTTAGCTAATACCCAACAAAAATCAGCAAAATGATAGACTGTACCGGCTGATGGCTCTATTTCCAAGGATTAATATAAATAGGGCTGGTTATCACCATTAAGGGATTTCAGAACATGACAACAGCATTTGTCAGTGTTGGCAAAGTTCATTGGACACTGGTTGCTAACAGTAGGAATTTGACAGCTCTGCAGATTAAACATAAGACATTCAAATTCTATAGGTTCAGAAAATTTAACATATCCGGCAATTAAATTTAGAATTTTAAGCTCTTTTCTATTAGGGAAGAAATATATGATATTTAAAACATTTTCAGTCAGCTTCCTTCCTGAAGCCTGGCAGCAGTTTCTAGATTAAAACATTAATATCATCTCAGTACCATAAAGTAAAAATGAAAGGCCAGTTTTCAAAACTCATTTAACCATTGCCTCATCAGCAGATGGTAATCAGAGTTACCTGTAAATCAATTCTGCCTGTTCTTTCTGATGAGGGGCTTTGAGGGGAGTCAGCCTTTACCCCCTTCACAAAGGCACAGGGGACACCCTGGTAAAGCCAGGTAGACCTGATCGGATCAGCTCTGCCCCGTGTTGGCCACACATGGCCACCTTCAAAGCCTCACTAAACCCTAATTTGCTCATCTGTAAAATGAAACTACCACCTACACCACGGAGTTATTATGAGTATTTAATAAAATAAAGTCTCTAAAGCACCCAGCACATGGTAGGTACAAAATAAATATTAGAATTCTTTGCTCTTCAAAAACTACAAAAATCGTGCTGAATGAAACTATTTGGTTTAGCTTGTACTGAAAAGAGCTGAATTATCTGAAAACTAAAAGTAAACCAACCTTTATTTTCTAAAAGCACCAGACCCACAGACATAATTTTTAAAACTACTTTTACAGTGGTTTATATATTCACATGGTTAAAAAACAAAGAAAATATAAAAGACACTCAGTGAAAAGTCTGCTTCCCACTCCTGTCCCCACCCACCCAGTTCTCATTACCCAATCCCCAAAATAGACAGAAACACTGTTAATCTCTATGTAACCTTATTTATGCTTGGACAAAGCGAAAATATATTTTTTTCTTGTTTTTCTACACATAAGTAGCAACTTATATATATCATTCTGCATCTCAAAGGCAAAATTTTATCCTAAAATGTTCCAATGAAAGTGTGAAAATGAATAAAGGAAACCTCATTTAAGATAGAAGCAAAAATAAACAAATGGGACTACATCAAACTAAAAGGCTTTTGCACAGGGCAGAAAACTATCAACAAAATGAAAATGTTGCCTACTGAATAGGAGGAAATATTTGCAAACGATATATCTGATAAGGGGTTAATATCCAAAATATACAAAGAACTCACACAGCTCAACATCAAAAAACAAACAACCCAATTAAAAAATGGGCAGAGGACCCAAACAGACACTTTTCTAAAGATGATATACACATAGCCAACAGGCACATGAAAAGATACTCAACATCACTAATCATCAGTGAAATGCAAATCAAAACTGCAATGAGATACTACCTTACCCCTATTAAAATAGCTATCATCAAAGAGACAACAAATAGGGACTTCCCTGGTGGCGCAGTGGTTAAGAATCTGCCTGCCAATGCAGGGGACACAGGTTCAAGCCCTGGTCCGGAAAGATCCCACATGCCGCAGAGCAACTAAGCCCGTGCACCACAACTACTGAGCCTGTGTTCTAGAGCCCACAAGCCACAACTACTGAGCCCGCGTGCCACAACTACTGAAGCCCGCACGCCTAGAGCCCATGCTCCACAACAAGAGAAGCCACTGCAATAAGAAGCCCACACACCACAATGAAGAGTAGTCCCTGCTCTCCACAACTGGAGAAAGCCCGCATGCAGCAATGCAGCCAAAAATAAATAAAATTTAACAAAAAAAAGAAATGATGTAAATGTTAGTAGGAATTTGAAATAAAGGAAATCTATGGCAGAGACAAAACTCAAGGGGGAAAAGGGGCATAGTCTTATAAATCTCTTAAAAACTCTTCTCTGCTAAAATATTGGAGAATCTTAACTTCCATTAAATAAAAAAAAATCATTTCCTACAAACAAAAAAATAAATTAAACCAAATATTCATGAGAAGACAGAGTGAGGGTAAAAGATGAATTAGAAAAAAGAAAGGTACTGATGTCAAAATGGGCTAAAAAAATGTAAACTATGCACAACTGTGTACACTTAGAACTACAAAACCAAGAATCATTTTTTTTAAATTATAGTATAATCTTAACTTCTGAGTGTTTATTAACAGTGGTCCAGGTCCAAATAAGCAAATAATACAGTGTTTTCATGTTTAAGCCATCATCAATTTTAGCACCATGTTGTTTGGAAGCAGAATTAAAATGTCTTCTCAAAACCTTTTTCATTCATGTTTATGAAAAAATAGGCCTTTACTCTCCGTGTAACCTAAGTAGCTATTGCCTTGGTACTGAGCTCCTCCTAATGTTTGGCTCAAGCACCTTTACAGATGAGCTGAAGTTGGTATGAAGTCAGCTACCTGGGCTTGATCCCCAACATGTACCTCTTGACAGAGTCCCCAGGGACACCTTAATATTCCTGCAGCCAGCACTGTTTCTTCTCTAATTCCCAAGGATGGAAGGCTGATCTACATGTGCTTCTCACCAATGCATTTCTCTGCTGATGAAAGTCTGGAAGAAAAGGGTTTGGGGGCTTCCCTGGTGGCGCAGTGGTTGGGAGTCCGCCTGCCGATGCAGGGGTCACGGGTTCGTGCCCCGGTCTGGGGGGATCCCACGTGCCGCGGAGCGGCTGGGCCCGTGAGCCATGGCCGCTGGGCCTGCGCGTCCGGAGCCTGTGCTCCACAAGGGAGAGGCCACAACAGTGAGGCCCGCGTACCACACAAAAATAAAAAAAAATAAAAAAAAAATAAAAAAAAAAAGGGTTTGGAACTTTGATACACCATTTCTCAAAGACTGCTAACCTCTGGTCTCAGATAACCTTCTTAGTCTTCAACTTACTTAAAAACAAAAGAGATTGTTTTTAAACCAGAGGTCTAGAACTTCAGATGTATTTTCTGAAGGAATCAGTGATTTTACCTAGAAGTGAGCTTTCAAGACCAAAACACACTCTACTCAATCTAACATCTTCAATGGGGAAAAAAAAATGCACAAAACAATGCTACTGCAGTGACATGAACCAAAAAATATATATATAAACGATTTTAAATTTTATCATACATGCCAATGTTTAAGGAAAAACAGCTTATTTAGAGGCAAGGAGGTGAGTGGAGACTTCTGTGGAAATTTTGAAAGGAATTACTGGGTATTCTCAACCACTAGTTCTTTATAATATCTACCTTTCCTCCCAAACTAAAAGCTTTCCTTTTCCTTATTAAAGGTTTGTTCTTAACTGTATCACCATGATTAGTATCTTTTTTTGCTCAAGACCAAAATGTGAAGAGAGTGTGATGGAGAAAGGACAGAGAGAAATTTTCTTAAAGCAAAAGCTGGAAGAAGAGGAAAAAAGAACAAGGTTAAAATGGGGACTAAGCTCTCAGAAAGTAGAGGAAAGCCACAAAAGGATATAGGAGAAAAGTGTGGGCGACAGCCTGTGCACATGTGCTGTGGGAGAAGAAAAAGGGCGTGGGGAGATTAGCCCAGACAGATGCTGTCTGGAAAAACTGGTGGGGTTAGTAACTAGAAAGTTGTACGCATGAAATTATACTAAATCAAGTGTTACTAACTCTGAGATAGCCTATAATATAAGAGGATCACAAGAAACTTCAAGGTCACTTATTCCTACCATTGGAGGGAGCTTTGTTAAACCAATTACTCCAAACAATGTACTTATCATTAGGAGACAATTTCAAAACATCTGAAGTTCAACTGTCCTAATTTTTAACTGAATTCAACACTTTTTCCTTCGTTCAGGTCCATTATTTCTGCTTTTCCTTTAATGATCATAATCTATGATATATGAATATTCTATCATTTCTCTTCTTAAATATCTTGTATTTTAGATGTACTTAAAATAGAATATTGACTGACCTCCATCAAAAGGATATATGCTTGTATGTATAACTGATTTAGTTTGTTGTAGAGGGAAAACTAACACACTATTGTAAAACAATTATACTCCAATAAAGATGTTAAAAAAAAAAATAAAAATAAATAAATCATCAGTTAAAAAAAATAAATAAATAAAAAAGGATATATGCTTTTTGCTGATTTGAATGGATTTGTCCATCCACACACCCTCACCTCATCCCCTTTATGAGCAGTAGTATAAATTTCCAGTAGTGTTTTCCAGATTGGGGGAATGGCAGGTAGCCAGGAAATATAGTAAAGTAACTGGTTCAAAAGTGCCTGGAAACTATGACGTTGGTTGACTAAATAAACATGATTCTCTAACCAACAAAGCAAGCCCACATAAGAGAAAAATTTTAATGTCATTGGAAATATGGATATGTACACACAAATGAAAGTTGATAAGGATATACTCTAAAATGTTAATAGTGATTATTGAGTGGTAGGTTTACTGATGATTCTTATTTTCTCTTTTCTTCTTTGAATTTTTCTTAAAAATATTACTTTGGTGATTTAAATATTTTTTTTTAAAACATCTTTATTGGAGTATAACTGTTTTACAATAGTGTGTTAGTTTTTCCTTTACAACAAAGTGCATCAGCTATACATATACACATGTTCCCATATCTCTTCCCTCTTGCATGTGATTTAAATATTTTTTAAAAGATACAAAAGAAGATATAGATAATAGAAATACAAAATGGATAAATTATTAACTACAAAGTGCAATACTATGCAGCTGTCAAAACCAATGATGTAGCACTACAGATGTCCATGATAAAGTGTTCCATAAGAGATATAAGGGCAAATTGTGTAGAATGAGTCCCATTTTTTAAAACTTCATGTATATTTGCAGATACACAAATTTATATAAGCATGGAGCAAAGTCCAGAAGGATATAAAAGCCCAGCAGTGGTTACCTTCATAGGTAAGATTACAGTGGAGAGGATTTATTTTTTAGTTCATACACTTCTCAATTGCTTGAATTTAAGGCATAACTTTTAAATTAAAAATAATATTTAGACAAAAGTAAAATTAAAATGAGAAAAAAGATGACATATAGTGTTTTCTTAGGAAACTAAAAATATGATTCCTATATTTCCTTTTAGCTGGTCATATATATAATATATATGTGCCTTAGATTATATAGTCTGTATCTTGGTCCTATATACACACACACACACACACACACATATATATATATTTGTTTGTATGTGTGGATGCTGAGTTGGAAAACAGATTAAGTTAACTCTGATCTATTTTTATTTTATTTTATCTTTTTTTAACATCTTTATTGGAGTATAACTGCTTTACAATGGTGTGTTAGTTTCTCCTTTGTAGCAAAGTGAATCAGCTCTACATATATGTATATCCCCATATCTCTTCCCTCTTACGTCTTCCTCCCTCCCCCCCTCCCTATCCCACCCCTCTAGGTGGTCACAGAGCACCGAGCTGATCTCCCTGTGCTATGTGGCTGCTCCCCCCTAGCTATCTGTTTTACATTTGGTAGTGTGTATATGTCTATGACACTCTCTCACTTTGTCCCAGCTTATCCTTCCCCCTTCCCGTATCCTCAAGTCCATTCTCTAGTAGGTCTGCGCCTTCATTCCCATCTTGTCTCTAGGTTCTTCATGACCATTTTTTGTTGTTGTTTTTTAGATTCCACATATACGTGTTAGCATACGGTATTTGTTTTTCTCTTTCTGACTTACTTCACTCTGTATGACAGACTCTAGGTGCATCCATCTCACTACAAATAACTCAATTTCATTTCTTTTTATGGCTGAGTAATATTCCATTGCATATATGTGGCACATCTTCTTTAGCCATTCATCTGTTGATGGACTCTTAGGTTACTTCCATGCTCTAGCTATTGTAAATAGAGCTGCAATGAACATTGTGGTACATGACTCTTTATGAATTATGGTTTTCTCAGGGTATATGCCCAGTAGTGGGATTGCTGGGTCGTATGGTAGTTGTATTTTTAGTTTTTTAAGGAACCTCCATACTGTTCTCCATAGTGGCTGTATCAATTTACATTTCCACCAACAGTGCAAGAGGGTTCCCTTTTCTCCACACCCTCTCCAGCATTTATTGTTTGTAGGTTTTTTGATGATGGCCATTCTGAGTGGTGTGAGATGATATCTCATTGTAGTTTTTTTGTTTGTTTGTTTGTTTGTTTGTTTTTTGCGGTATGCGGGCCTCTCACTGTTGCGGCCTCTCCCGTTGCGGAGCACAGGCTCCGGACGCGCAGGCCCAGCGGCCATGGCTCACGGGCTTAGTCGCTCCGCGGCATGCGGGATCTTCCCGGACCGGGGCACGAACCCGTGTCTCCTGCATCAGCAGGCAGATTCTCAACCACTGCGCCACCAGGGAAGCCCTCATTGTAGTTTTGATTTGCATTTCTCTAATGATTAATGATGTTGAGCATTCTTTCACATGTTTGTTGGCAATCTGTATATTTTCTTTGGAGAAATGTTTATTTGGTCTTCTGCCCATTTTTGGATTGGGTTGTTTGTTTTTTTGATATTGAGCTGCATGAGCTGCTTGTAAATTTTGGAGATTAGTCCTTTGTCAGTTGTTTCATTTGCATATATTTTCTCTCATTCTGAGGGTTGTCTTTTCATCTTGTTTATGGTTTCCTTTGCTATTGAAAAGCTTTTAAGTTTCATTAGGTCCCATTTGTTTATTTTTGTTTTTATTTCCATTTCTCTAGGAGATGGGTCAAAAAGGATCTTTCTGTGATTTATGTCTTAGAGTGTTCTGCCTATGTTTTCCCCTAAGAGTGTGACAGTGTCTGGCCTTACTATTTTTATTTTAAAAACAGGGAGGTAAATAACTAGAGTAATAAAGCTCCTTCTCATTTTTCAACTCAAGCAAGCAATCAATCAGTTCCTTACCGAAGTCCCACTGTACTTCAGGACTTTCCATCCAGAAGTCTGTAGATTGGCTAGTCCACCAGTGAGCCTAATTCTGTATATGAATATACTATGTATGAAGTTCATTTTACCTACAGGAAAAAAAAAATGTTTGGTATAGACTGGCATAGCAAATACATCAGGACTCTGAATGGAAGAAATGAACCCAAACCACATTCATTACTAGATGCTTTGTAAACATAATGTCATTTATTTAAAATCACAAAACAGTGAAAAGAATGACATCATTATCTCAACATTATAGGCATTCTCCAAAAAGAGCAGGCCTTTAAAAAGGTACAAAATCCAAGCCTTTACTCAACCGAAAGCCTATCAAATCAACTCTACTCTCAAGTTAAAAGCCACTAAACCAGCTCTCTACATTTTAATTATCTGCAAACCAACTCATTTTGCAGCCTGAAGAAACAGCTGCCTATAAGGACATTTCTACACTTGGTGGTACAAAGGAACCCTGCCTGCCAATATCATATACCAAGAGATGTTTCTATGATCCCATGTAGGTCTTCCCTATATTCCCAGCCCGGTGGAAGGAGGCGGAGCAGCTCTCTGCATGAATCCTCCACCGTGAGGCCGCATTAACATCTTACTTCACCCACACATCTCCCATTTTCCATCTTACATAGTATCAATCTCTTACCCTACAACAATTCCCCTTACATAATAACCCTTCTTTCACTCACCTCCAACACCCACCCAAGGAAAACAGATTTGGGTGTTGAATAATACCAGCAGAAGAAATAGTGGCTACAAAGAGAAGAACTAAGGCAGGTTTTCAGGACCCACAGGAAACAGGAAAGGCCCCGAGAAATTAGACAAGGGCAAGAATATTGTACACTGCCCTAACTCCCTTTGAAAACTCCCTGGCTCAGCTTCAGACAGGCAGTAACATTTGACTGGTTGATGCTCTCAGTTAGCCTCCGATCTCAGATTTCCATGTTGTCTTCTTCAGCAATGACAATTAACTCAAAGTTAGTATGGAGTTAAAATTACTTTGACATGAACTACAAGATGTAGAATCGGCACCACCTTTCCCCATGAAATGTTTTAAAAAGTGAAATGAGAACAAAGATTCCACTATAAGGAATGCAATAGGTAAAGGAAAACAGAGACACTGAGTCCCTTAAAATAATGTGGGAGCTGTTTCTGTCAGGAATAACGTGTTACATAATTTGAGTTTCATGAATCAGCAGTTTAGTCAGTAATTTACATGAATTTTTTTAAAAGAGAGAAAAAAAAAAAAAAAACCCAACCCTGAGGACTGCAAAAGGTAAAGTGGTTTCTGAAACAAGGCAGGTTTCAAAAGTATTTTATTCCACCCCCACGCAGTAGAAGGCTGACAGGCAGATGACTCGGTCTGGCTTCATTAAGGGTTTCCTACCGTCTAGTATCCCTCATGGGAAGGGCCACTCCATCTCTCATTTTTCTCGATAGCCCTTCCCAATTCCTCCCACTAGGTAATGGTCATCTTGACCTCTCTCACTGAAGGTTATCCATCTGGAGGTAACATACTTCTGGATAGAGTTATATTTGAGGGATAAAAAGTTGAGGGATTTTTTGTTGCTGTTGTTTTTTAAAAGACCCTTTATATTAAAGTAATTGCAATACTTCAAAAAACACAGTAGTGATGTCAGACACTTCCAAAACAATTACAATACCTATGGTCATTATATGTGAACTTGATCATAAATCTAGGTAGCTGAATCATTTCACTTACAATGAAAACCTACAGTGATCTGTAGTCCTTAAAAATGACCTTAAATGAGCAGGGAGAGACAAGAAAGCTGTCATCACAAACACGAAATCTATGTGCCCAATCTAAACTCTCTCCAATTCAGAGGAAAAAAGTAGGATGCTTGAGAAAGGAAAAAAAAAAATAACAAACCTATTTGTTTTTTCAAAAACCAGAGATGAGGGACTTCCCTTGTGGTCCAGCAGTTAAGACTCCACGCTCCCAAAGCAGGGGGCCCAGGTTCGATCCCTGGTCAGGGAACTACATCCCGCATGCTGCAACTAGAAGATCCTGCATGTTACAAGGAAGATCCTGCGTACTGCAACTAAGACCCCACGCAGCCAAATAAATTAATTAAAAAAAAAAAAAACCAGAGATGCTAAATCCCAAGAAATGAGTCCAAAGGGCATTCCATCTCATCCCTTTTGTAGAAAATGTTGTAACAGATACTGTCTGAAATAACAGAGAAACACTGGACTAGGCCTGGCAATCTCTTAGGCACAAATCAACTATGGGGTTTGAGAGGCATAATGTTTTGAAACAGCAAGAAATCTGAAGTCTTTGGGAATCATTTATTCCACAAATGTTCATTATAGACTGGCATGTGCCAGACACTGTCCACACACCTGCTCTCCATTCAAGCTCTGCCTCTTACCAGCTGTGCCATCCTGGCTAAAGCATTTTAATATTTCTATGCCTCAGTTTGCTCATCTGGAAAAACAAGAATAAAAAATGGCTACCGGGCTTCCCTGGTGGCGCAGTGGTTGAGAATCTGCCTGCCAATGCAAGGGACATGGGTTCGAGCCCTGGTCTGGGAAGATCCCACATGCCACGGAGCAACTAGGCCCATGAGCCACAACTACTGAGCCTGCGCGTCTGGAGCCTGTGCTCCCCAACAAAAGAGGCCGCGACAGTGAGGCCCGCGCACTGCGATGAAGAGTGGCCCCCGCATGCAGCAACTAGAGAAAGCCCTCGCACAGAAACGAAGACCCAACACACCCAAAAATAAATAAATAATTTTGTTTTTTAAAAAATGGCTACCAACCTCACAAGGACCCTCTGAAGAGCAAATAAATATACCTGGAAGGACTTTGTAAACCATGAAAGTGTCAGTTGTCATTTGGCTGAACTGTATTCATGAATGTCTGTGTGCCATAAATTATATCAGAGGAAAGTGAGCCTTCCTGCTCCTAGGAGACACTTCATAATCTTATTAAATAAGGCTTAGAGTGTCATTTAATCATCTCCCTGGAAATTTAAATATATGAAATAGAGAGAGAAAGCTAGTATAACGTGCAGATATTGACATTAGACTCATAATCACCATAATGACAAGAACCGTGTTTGTTTTATTCACCATTTTGGGTCTCAATCTGGCCATCAGGCCAAGGCACTCATTTGAAGAGGACACTTAAACCTGGAAAATATTCTCTCTACCTATCTGCAAATCACAAAATGGTTACCTAGAAGGTTGATCCATCAACTCAACGTTACCTGCAGCAAATGGCAGTATAATTACAAAACATTATTTGTTACATTGATGTGTTCAAACAAAAACGTTGTATTTTATGGTACACTTCAAGTTCAATCTGACCCTCAAATATAAGCTACAGTCAAATAAATTGTCAAACATATCGTAAAGGAAACAAAATTAGCCTCCGTGCAGTGGCACTTGAAGAAAGGGGGAAGTTCTGGCCTGTCCAGAGTTAGCTAAGGATGGGTACTATTGCAGATGAGAAAGACCATGTTATGAAAGATGCTAGGGATGTGGCCAGAGATCTGCAAAGAAGAGGTCTCACTACCGTGGCTCCAGACTCCCTTCCGCCGGGAGTGGAGGGGTGGTGGCTTGCTTACAGGACTGGAAGCAGAGAGGGCCAGAAGGCACACCCAGTCCTAAAATATGCCTGAAACTTCCTCTAATGTTTCTAGCTCTTGCAATGACATTCAGGGAACTGAAGCAGGCATAGCCTCTTCATTGTTAGAACTGCTATAATTTAACATCTTGAGTTAATAATTTGAGTTAATATTTATAAAGCACTTAGAAAGAGCCTAACACATGTAAGAGCTCTCTAAGTGTTTGATAAATAAATAAAGCACTGCCGAGACTGGCCAGGTGAATTATCAACCTAGTGACAAAGTAGAGAATCAAAATACACAACGGTCTACTATTTTTTTTTACCTTGATAAAGCTTTAGAAACTGTCGTGCTCTGTATTTATTCCTGCACCTCAAGTGTGCCCTACAGTCTTGTGCAGAACTGAAATTCTAATCATCGTTCAGAGATCACTGCAAAATTAAATAATGAAAGAGTTTAAGTCTCAAGAGATGAATTCTCTTTTCTATCTTTCCGAGTAACCACCACTGAAAAGGACAAGCATCTAAAAATCTCAAAGCATTTCTAGATGGCACATACCAATGCTAATGTGGGAATCAACAGAGCCAGATGCACTTTAAAAGGCATAGAAGGGGTTCAAACCACAGGGAACGTAAAGGGCAGCCACGCACGGAAGTCGCAGACTACAGGTCCGCTGACAACAGGTTAATGATTTCCATGCACTCCGCTCCCGAGGCCTCCTCCATCCCGGATGCTCACCGATGACCCGCATCCACTCCTGACCTCAGGGATCTCCCACCCCCAGGTTCCCGGCTCCTCTAAGCTCCGAAGCCGCTCACGGGTTAACAACATCCGCCCCCCTAAGACACCACTCGGGCGTTTAGGAATCGGAAGGCAGAATCTGAGTTCACCTCGAGGAAACAAAGACCACAAAACTCTCAGAGCCGAAGGCTGGGCCGTGGGTATGGCTCTTCCCCTCCGACCAACTCGGAGGTTTCCGGGCTGAGGGAGGAGGCGCTGCCACGGGACCCGGGAAAGTCACACTTGCTTTGGGAAGAGGCAGCAGGCGAGGCCCGGGCACCCCTCGCCCCGCCCCGTCTCACCTGCCAGAGGGGCCTGACTGCGGCCCGGACGCGCGCGGACCCTGCCGCCCGCCGACCCGCCTCGGGTCCCGGCGGCTCCGCACCTACTCGGCTCCGCGGTGCTGCCTCCCCGCGCGGCGGGCGCGGAGCCGAGCGCACTCGCGCTTCCTCCTTCCCGGCAGGGCCGCCGGGCGCTGGCGCTTCCTCCCTGACGCGTCACGGATGCCGGCTCCTCCCGCAGGGTGCGCGGGGCCGCCGGGGAGAGAGCTGGGCGTCCGGCCGTGCTCCGGATTAGGCGCCTGCTCCCGGCTGCAGGGCGGCTGGCGCCGGGAGGGAGCCGCAGGCTGAGCGGCGCGTCCGCCGCGGAGACCCACTGTCCTCCCGCTTCCCCGAGAACCCGCGCGAGAGCCCCGGCGCAGCGCGAGGTCCGGCCCCCGCCTCGCCGTGGGCGCAAAGTTCAGAGGACCCCGCGGGATCCCGCCTAGACGCTCAGACTCTTCGTTTGTTTCCAGCTGCTCAGCTTATAGTGACCAATGCCCAGGGGCCCAAGAGCGGCGGGGGCCCTAGCGCCCGGGCTCGGAGGGGGAACTTGACCCTGGCGCGCGGGGAGCAGGACCACCGGACGCCCGGAAGGACAAGAGCCACCCGGGAGTGGCCTGGAGGGCATGTGATGGGGTGTAAACTGGACACTCAGAGAGGTGAATAAGCACCCAGATAATTCAGGGGAACAGCTATGCTTCATTTAGCATTCTCTGAACAGTTTTCTACATTTTCATCAGCAGAGTTTTGGCCTTTGTAAGACAGGAGAGCGCTTTCACAGATTGGCAGATCCTTTGTACACAGAAACTTCCTTTCCACACCTCTTTTTGGATCCTCTGTGTGTGTGTGTGTGTGTGTGTGTGTGTTTGTGTATTGGCATTCCCATTAATCTCCAAGTCAGCTGAGGGCACACTGTACAGCTTCTTATTACTCTGGCTATTCTTTAAATACAGAAGTTGCATTTTAGAGCCATATTTATCTTTTTTTTCCAGATAGGGTGAAGAGAGTTACAGAATGTGTGCGTGATTAAATGGGTGTGGAGTGAAGTGGTCAAGATTTTGAAGTAGAGTGTTTTTGGGTTTTGCCCCACGACCAGTTAGGTTTTATCAGATGTCACTTGAAGATAGACTCAAACAACTATTTAAAGACCCCCCACGTGGGGCTTCCCCGGTGGCGCAGTGGTTGAGAATCCCCCTGCCGATGCAGGGGACATGGGTTCGTGCCCATGTCCGGGAAGATCCCACGTGCCGCGGAGCCTGTGCTCCTCAACGGGTGAGGCCGCAGCAGAGAGAGGCCCGCGTACCACACACACACACACAAAAGTCCCACGTGCATATCGTATTTCAGATTTTGAGTCAATGACCTATACTTTAGCTCATATGATTCTAGAGAACTTGCCACAAATCTATGAACAAACGAACTAATAAAGGTAATTAGAAGAACTGATTTATGTGTGGCTTCCCTAAATTCAGGGGACATTTCCTTATATTTAAAATATTCAAAAATTTAGTCTCACAGAAAAGGTAAGAATATTCATTTCTGATGTCAATTAACATTGTATGGCCTTCTCCTTCTTAAAGAAAATGGTTTGTGAATCAAATACTTTTATACTTCAAAACATAATAATCCTACAAAACTTTCTAAACAGTGATATTCAGTGGCATACAGAAATGGATATAAAATACAGTGGATTCTAAAATCCAGTAGATACTAATCAACACATTGCCAGTGGTCCTTTATATGTTTTTACCGTAATCCATACAAAGCAATCCGCACAATAAAGCACAGAGAAGCTAGAGAAGTTCCTCTCGTAACAAAATCGATAAGTGATCAGTGATATCTCTTAATTAAAGCCATAGTCACAGTGCTGAAAAATTTCTCTGACAAAAGGAACTTTTGTGACAATGAACTCCAAGTGGAATCATATCATTCTCACTTCAGAGACAAATACCTGGCTATCACCACTTTTCAACTTCTTTTTTCTTTTGTTTGAAAAACAAACATCTGGGAACCATTATATTTCCAAGATAAATTTGTCCTCCTGCCGTGAAGAACACACACACACACCACACACACACACACACCACACACACACACACACACACACACACTCCAACTCCCACAAATGCTTCAAGACAGAAAAGTTGGCAGGTGACGTTCAACTGATAAAACGTTGGGTATTTTGCCTTTATAATCTGAGAGCTGCAATTTAATAGCTTGATTTCTCAGAACACTAGAGGTCATAAATATATTCACAAACTATTGAAGGGTTTTTTCACTTAAATTTAAAGGACACAGTTTAAGGCTGATCATTTTGATCAATCATAGTCACCTATAGATATAGATCATATCTCCTTTTTCCTTTATGTTTCCAACTTCTTTTGTTTACACTGTTAAAATTGTTGAATGTTCAGCAATATCTAGTTGATGTTTATGCCTTTATAAAAGGTTTCATGTGAGTACATTTTTTAAATAGAGAAAGTTTTTTGTTAGACTCTGGATTCCAATATTTTGTTTGAAAATATGATTCAGTTCATGCAGATTGTGCAAATATTGTGTTCATCTGTTATATCTATAATGTAGACATTATGAGCACAAGCTTTGGAATTGGACAGACCCAAATTTAAGTTGTGGCTCTGCCACTTTCTACTTCCGACAAATTATTTCACCTCTGCGAGCAAAGGTTTTGTCAGTAATGTAAGGATGATAACAGTAATTTTTTCTCCTCAGTAAAACAGAGAGTAATAGTGCTTATCTCATGAAATTGCTATGAGGATCAAATGAACCTAGTAGAATGGCTTGAACATATTATCAGTTGATTGCTATTGTCATCATCGTTATTGTTAGCTCTAACACAGATATAAAAATGCCAGTATTTCATATTTCATTTGCACTACTATAAAGAATGGTCAGTTTTTAGAGTTTTGGGATTTTTGCAGAAGTCCTAAAAGTAACAGGAAAAAATCATAAAAGAAATACTAAGATATAGTTATGTTCAGAAGTTTAGATAACTGGACTGTCAATACTGTAAACTATTGACCCAAACATAAAAAAAAAAAAAAACAACCCAAAACAAAAACAAAAAACTACCTAACCAGGCTATACAGTATTTCTTTTTAAATAATATGTTACGATGAGATGAGTGCCTGTTTTTTTTTTTTTTTAAGTGAGTTCTGGTTTATGATCTTTTTTTAAAATTTATTTTTGGCTGCTTTGGGTCTTCGTTGCTGCACACAGGCTTTCTCCAGTTGCGGCGAGCGGGGGCTACTCTTCGTTGCGGTGCACGGGCTTCTCATTGCGGTGGCTTCTCTTGCTTCAGAGCACAGGCTCTAGGTGCGCGGGCTTTGGTAGTTGTGGCACGCGGGCTCAGTATTTATGGCTTGTAGGCTCTAGTGTGCAGGCTCAATAGTTGTGGCACACGGGCTTGGTTGCTCCACGACATGTGGGATCTTCCCGGACCAGGGATCGAACCAGTGTCCTCTGCATTGGCCGGAGGATTCTTAACCACTGCGCCACCAGGGAAGTCCCAAGTGCCTGGTTTTCATCCTCTTTTCAAAATGGAAAACATTTTCTCTAATATGGTGCCTGATATGGAACCATCATGATTTTTTATATCATAATAAAGTTCTCTTGTTATTTGTAATTGTTTTATTGTAACTTTGGAAGAGTTGAGGAGCATAACAGTGTAAGATTATCACTTCCCTTAGGGAAAAAAATTTGATAAAACAGGTAGTCACAGGACCCGAATGACTCTAGTTGGCTGGAAATAGAAGTGAGGGCCAGTATTCACTAGAATATTTGTTTTATAGCAGAAAAATCACTAAGACTAGAGAAGTAAGAGTAATGCTACCAACTACATGATTACAAAACGAAAGGTGTTTTTGATTCATGTTATTTGCATAGTTTTTATAGCACCTTTTCTTTCATTCTACTACAGACTCACCTACTTAAGTGGGTCAGACATCATGAGTTGTTGCTATAGTTTCCAGCTATGTTTATCCATTGATATACCAACTGTAATATCCCACAACTTCAGAAAAGAGAAAGCCATTTTTATTGGGAAAGTAGTTTAAGGCATAGTCCTAGCCATGAATTGGCTGAGAAAATAATTAACAAGAAAAGCCTGCTATAAAAATAGGTGAGGGACTTTCCCTGGTGGCGCAGTGGTTGAGAATCCGCCTGCCGATGCAGGGTATCCGGGTTCGTGCCCCGGTCCGGGAAGATCCCACATGCCGCAGAGCGGCTGGGCCCGTGAGCCATGGCCGCTGAGCCTGTGCATCCGGAGCCTGCGCTCCACAATGGGAGAGGCCACAACAGTGAGAGGCCTGCGTACCACAAAAAAAAAAAAAAAAAAAAAATAGGTGAGAATATGAGAGTTAAAGTGACCAATTTATTGAATTTTCTGAGCAAAGCAATTTAATAAAGCGACGCAAAGTATAGTTAGAATAACTCGGATCCTCACGGGAACTGAAACAGACCTGTTTATACTGCCTTAGCACAAAGCAGAATTACCCTGTTTCCTTGATCTGGAGAACGGTTCAGAGCATGCTCATTTTGTGTGTTGCCTGTGGGAGTGGCTCAAAGCTCAACATCTTTCTTGGGCCAAGTTAGCCATGTGCAAACTCAAAACTGAAATGCCTGAAGTTCAGGTGTGTTTTGTAATAAAGAGAAAACTCTATTTTAAAGCAAGACTATATTAGGGTCAGATATAAGGCTTTTCAGATCACAGAACTTTCTTACTTTGTATATTAGACTCATGAGAAAAACCAAGGGGAAGTGTTAGGAGATCAAACCGCCTAAACTGCTAGCATCAGCTTTTTGATTAAAAAGCTGCTAGAAATTGCTTTAAATCTTGCTAAGAACATTCCATTATCTGACGTAAAACTATTATCCTTCCCTATTAAGGAAATCTCATTATCTTCCAATCTAGTTATTATGAGCATCAAGAACAAAATTAAAATTGCTCCTTTTTTCTTTCTCATTTTCCCTGTTTGTTTTTTTCTGTCTCTTGTTTGGATAGTCTGTTACGTACATAAACTGTGTCTGTTGTTAGTTGACAGTAGCTTATTTACATAAGTCCTGTCAGCAGTTACTGTGTCTCTCAGAGAATCATATTAGGCCTTTGAGCTCTAGACTTTAAAGATAATAATTATTTTAGTTAATTATCAGTATAGAATAATAGCTTTTCTTAAACACCATTCATTTGGTGACTCAGTTATTTACTGTTAATTATGTGCAATTAATGATTGAACCCGTCTCAGATGGCAAAGTCTTAATAGCCTGTGGCTTAAAGAGGTGCATTGCTGTCATTTTCATCTAGTTCCCTAAGGTATCTGTGTCTGGCTCAGCCAGATATGTCAAAGGCTTAAATGGAACTTAAGGGACTATAACTCTTCATATACCAGAACACCCTTAAATTCCCTAGGTTTTCTAGAATAAACAGCTTCAGTTCTTTTAACTTTTTCTACATCTCTTTTTCTTTCTCTCTTTTTTTTTAACGTTTTACAACTCTCATACAACTTCTTTCCAAATTCTCCACATTCTTTTTTAGATGAGATGCCCATTATGAGACATGGAATCTTCTTTGCAATGATTGGGTAAGTCCTTAGTATAGTGAGAACATTCTCTCAGCTCTTCAATTCACACTCCTGTAATGCAACTTAGAATTATTCTTACATTTAAAATTATATTTCATCATTAGACTTTAAAATCGGAACTCTAAATGCTTGTTTAGCATACTTACACTTCTCAAATTATATTTAAGAGGTTATTTTGATTATCCTATCGAACTCCTCTGCACCTGTTTTACCAAAACTATTTTTCCTGGATGATTTTTAATTTCATCACATTTGTTAAGACATCCAAAGTGGAGGGTACCAATCCTAGGAGTACTCAAGACACTTTACTACAGTTGAGAAAGAAGATATCCCAGTGTTTAACAGATCTTCCTCAACTTACGATGGGGTTACATCCCCAATAAATCTATGATAAGTTGAAAGTATTCTAAAATGCATTTAATACGCCCTACCTACTAGACATCATAGCTTAGCCAAGCCTAGCTTAAACCTGTTCAGAATCCTTACATTAGCCTACCGTTGGGTAAGATTTTCTAACACAAAGTCAACTTTATAATAAAGTGTTGGATATCTCATGTAATTCATTGAATACTGTACTGAAAGTGAAAAATGGAATAGTTGTCTGGGTCCAGAATGGTTGGAAGTGTATGGGTTGTGTACCCTCCTGATTGCCTGGCTGACCAGGAGCTGCTGCCATCCAGCATCACGAGAGAGGATCATAACAGCATATCCCTAGCCCAGGAAAAGATAAAAAGTCAAGATTTGGAGTTCGGTTTCTACTGAATTCATATTGCTTTCACACCATCGTGAAGTTGAAAAATGATAAGGTGAACCATTGTAAGTCACGGACCGTCCGTATTTGTTTTACCTAAAAAGGAAGAAATTGAGCTTTATTATTCAACATACTCACCGCCACTGGCGCGCTCATACAGTCCTGTCAGTCATCCGTATGCTCTGTGACGCATCCTGAGAACGGTGCACTTCCACTTGAAGGGAAACCTTCATTCATCCATCATCAGTGTGATGCAGTTTTGTGTGGTATAGGAAGTCACTGATGTGATTAATTTTGTAAAAACAAAGCCTTTCGATAGAATCTATATAATATTTTGTACTGAGATGGGGCGTAATTGTGGAAACTCTTTATCTTCCATCAAAGTATCAAGATGGTTGGGCTTAAAAGCACAGCTCCGGGATACGCACAGCCTGGCTCTGACCATAGTCTGCCATCACCAGCCACGTAACTCTGGGCAGGTTACTTCACATCTCTGGGGTTCAAGTTCTTCATCTGTAAATGTCTTCATCATAGTAGCTACTGCACTGGGTTGTACTGAGGGTGAAGTGAGTTGACATATATATATAAATCTAGCACCAAAATAAGCTTTACATAAGCACTAGTTATAATTACTTACAAGAGCAGTTAAATATCAAGACGAATGGTGCATTTTTGCTCTGACAAAAATACAAGGGATACAAATTCCCCTACCTTTTCTGCGAGTAGTACTTTCCTTTCAAGGTAAAGTTTTAGCAATGAGTGAGAGAGTAACTTTATCCAGCCTCCCCTTTAAGTGTACGTGTGTTTGGACAGAAATACTCCGGGGAGAAGATTTTGAAAATGATATTTGGAAAATGTAATTTTATTGCAAAAAACAGTGCCTGTGTCCTATTAAAACCAATATATGCACGCTTAAAAATTTTGGAAACAATTTTTTATTTGTTTAAATATTTCCCAAATAATGGATTTCAGTGGGTCTTAAATTCATCTGTTGAAAAGATTAAATTCTTTTAAATCACAAGCAGACCTCTGAGATATTGCAGGTTCAGTTCCAGACCACTGCAATGAAGCAAATATTGCAATAAAGTGAGTCACAAATTTTTTGGTTTCCCAGTGCATATAAAAGTTATGTTTACACTCTACTGCAGTATATTAAGTGTGCAATAGCATTATATCTTTAAAAAAGTACATACCTTAATTTTAAAAAGACTTTATTTCTAAAAACTGCTAGCCATCATCTGAACTTTCAGTGAGCCATAATCTTTTTGCAATAGGAACATCAAAGATCACTGATCACAGATCAGTTTGAACAAGAACAAGAACAGATCAGTTTGAACAGAACAAGTTTGAAATATTGCAAGAATTACCAAAATGTGACACAGAGCCACGAAGTGAGCAAATGCTATTGGAAAAATGGTGCCAATCGACAGGCTCCACAGGGTTGCCACCAACCTTCAAGCCGTAAAAAGTGCCGTATCTGCAAAGTGCAATAAAGTGAAGCGCAATAAAATGAGGTCCGCCTGTAGTTTGCAAGAATTGCTGATTGATAGCAGGCAAAATGGAAATTTACTAGTCAAACTTCAATATAAACTTTTGTAGAACTGGTTGATGAGATCGAAAAAGAAAATGAGTACTTTAATAGATACAGTCAACAACAATGCATTTCTTCCATTTAAATCTAAATATCTTCTTGAAATATCTTTTCCAGTTATGATAGCTATTAAAATGTAGTATTAGAATAATCTAATCTTAGGACCAGATCTGCAAATCACTGTATCATGAAGAGTTAAGCCAAGAATTTTAAAAAGGAATAACATACCAAGTAACAAAACATCAAGTGAAAGCAAAAGGCTCTTATACTATTAATAAAATACCATTAAATTATTTAAATATATTGATTATTTCATATTTTAAAATTTGGGGTTTATATTGTACGATGTGTACAATCTATTGCTATAGGTCACAATTACATCATTTATACAGGGGTGTGCATGCAGAAACATTCTTAAGGATGGGGTGCATATTCAAAAAGCAAGCTGTTGGTTACCTTTCGCCATTCCTACTCCTTGGTCTGGTGTCATCTAAGAATTTAATGCCCTTTGTTCTCTTCTTTCTTCATTCAATAACTGTTTGGTGCCTAGAGTGTGCCAGGTACTGTGCTAGGTTCAGGGAGGTAGAAATTAAAAATATAATCCCCACCCAGATCAGTAGTTTAAATCATTTATGAAACGTATAAAAGGACCTATCCCCACGACTAAACTCCACACTATCACCTGCTTCTCAACTCCTTCCCCCACCTCCAAACCTGGCCTTTACATAGGTAATGATCCACTGTGGATGGGGACTTGAATTTGAAACTTGTCATCTGAACACCTACTTAGTTTTTATGTGGTTTGAGTAAACCATTTATGACTTATTTTCTCTTCTAGATATCTGCAAGGTGCTTTTAAGGCAATCTTATGTAAATATAAATATTACTAATCCAACAAACACTTCCTCTGCAAAGCCCTGTGTTAAGACAGAGGGAAGTTTCAAGGTACAAAGATGAACTGTACTTTCAAGGGGGATTTTATATCCTTGATATAACATATGAAAAATGAGAAAAACACCTTAATTTTTTCTTTATGCAACATAGATTGCCTTCACTATTGACTGTATTCCTCATATATATATATACTGCATTTTAAAAATATAAAGTTTTTAATTTATTTTTGGCTGCATTGGGTCTTCATTGCTGCGCGCGGGCTTTCTCTAGGTGCGCAGGCTTCAGTAGTTGTGGTGTGCAGGCTCAATAGTTGTGGCGCACGGGCTTAGTTGCTCCACGGCATGTGGGATCTTCCTGGACCAGCGATGAACCCGTGTCCCCTGCATTGGAAGGCAGATTCTTAACCACTGTGCCACCAGGGAAGCCCCCAGTATACTGCATTTTAAATTATCTTACCACTTTTGCCTTGTGTTGTTTCTTCAAGTCTAGTACCATCTGTTTGGAAGTTTTACAGGCATGGTATTTGACTTCAACCACGTCTTTTAAATTTCATCTCGTTACTTGTAATTTTAACCCATGATTGGGGTAAATTATTTTTAATTGCTACTATTTGCATTGGAGAACAATCATATGAAAAACAGGTAGAGGAAAATACTTCTGGAAACTAGATCATAGAATGATCCTATATGCTTAAAATGGAATCCTATACATTTCCCTAAATAGCAAGAAAATGTGGTGATTTGAGGTATTCAAGGCAAGAAACTGGATCACATGATTTCCTGAGGTCTTGTTTACTTTTAAACTCTGCAAATAAGTAAAGCCCAAAGCTCACAGCCTTTGGAGGAACTTATACCCGTTTGGCGTTTTAAAAAGCAAGCAGTATTAACAGTTCAGAAACTTTGGGCATGGTATAAAAAGTCAAAATTACTTACAAAAGTCTGTGGTAATATAAAATTCCATTTAGAAAATGGTAAGCAGGGGGCTTCCCTGGTGGCGCAGTGGTTGAGAGTCCGCCTGCCGATGCAGGGGACGCGGGTTCGTGCCCCGGTCCGGGAAGATCCCACGTGCCACGGAGCGGCTGGGCCCGTGAGCCATGGCCGCTGCGCCTGCGCGTCCGGAGCCTGTGCTCCGCAACGCGAGAGGCCACAACAGTGAGAGGCCCGCGTACTGCAAAAAAAAAAAAAAAAAAAGAAAATGGTAAGCAGCACATAAAGGCAATAAAGAGACGGTATCTTTATTTGACTTTTTAAACTGTTATTTACTGACTATTAACTGGCTATCCCTCCAACAGAAAAACCCAATTTTCACTATCATAAACATTTTCTTAGAAAGTAGAAAGAAAAATACAATTTGAACAAATTTCAGTACAGTGTAGTGATTAAGGACATAGCTTTAGAGGAAAACAGTCCTGGGTTTGAATCTCACTCTGCTGTTTACCGGCTCTGGACCCAAGCACATCGCCTAACTCCCTAGCCTCAGTATTTTTAATTCAGAAAAGTAGTTCCTACTTCATAAATTTGTTACGATTAAGTGAGATAATCACACAGTAATAACACAATACATGGTAAAGTTTTAAATTATATATATATACAGTTGACCCTTGAACAACATGGGGGTTAGGGGTGCTGACCCCCTACCCCAACCCCAGCTGAAAATACATGGCTAACTTTTAGGCAGCCCTTTGTATCAACAGTTCTGCATCCATGGATTCAGCCAACTACAGATGGTGTAGTACTGTAGTACATATTTATTGAAAAAAATGTGCATATAAGTGGAGGGAGACTGTCTTTTCTCCATTGTATATCCTTGCCTCCTTTGTCATAGATTAGTTGACCATAGGTGTGTGGTCACCTTATCTTTGATAAAGGAGGCAAGAATATACAATGGAGAAAAGGCAGCCTCTTCAATAAGTGGTGCTTGGAAAACTGGACAGCTACAAGTAAAAGAATGAAATTAGAGCACTTCTTAACACCATACACAAAAATAAACTCAAAATGGATTAAAGACCTAAATGTAAGGCCAGACACTATAAAACTCTTAGAGGAAAACATAGGCAGAATACTCTATGACATACATCACAGCAAGATCTTTTTTGACCCACCTCCTAGAGAAATGGAAATAAATACAAAAATAAACAAATGGGACCTAATGAAATTTAAAGGCTCTTGCACAGCAAAGGAAACCATAAACAAGACAAAAAGACAACGTTTAGAATCGGAGAAAATATTTGCAAACAAAGCAACTGACAATGGATTAATCTCCGAAATATTCAAGCAGCTCATGCAGCTCAATATCAAAAAACAAACAACCCAATCCAAAAGTGGGCAGAAGACCTAAATAGACATTTCTCCATAGAAGACATACAGATTGCCAACAAACACATGAAAGGATGCTTAACATCACTAATCATTAGAGAAATGCAAATCAAAACTACAATGAGGTATCACCTCACACCGGTCAGAATGTCCATCATCAAACAATCTACAAACAATAAATGCTGGAGAGGGTGTGGAGAAAAGGAATCCCTCTTGCACTGTTGGTGGGAATGTAAAATGACACAGCCACTATGGAGAACAGTATGGAGGTTCCTTAAAAAATTAAAAATAGAACTAACATGTGACCCAGCCATCCCACTACTGGGCATATACCCTGAGAAAACCATAATTCAAAAAGACACATGCACCCCAGTGTTCATTGCAGCATTATTTACAATAGCCAGGACATGGAAACAACCTAAATGCCCATTGACAGAAGAATGGATAAAGATGTGGTACATATATACAATGGAATATTACTCAGCTATAAAAAGGAACGAAATTGGGTCATTCGTAGAGACGTGGCTGGACCTAGAGACTGTCATACAGAGTGAAGTAAGTCAGAAAGAGAAAAACAAATATCGTATATTAACGCATATATGTGGAACCTAGAAAAATGGTACAGATGAACCAGTTTGTAGGGCAGAAATTGAGACACAGATGTAGAGAACAAACGTATGGACACCAAGGAGGGAAAGTGGCGGGGGTCGTGGGATGAACTGGGAGATTGGGATTGACATGTGTACACTAACATGTATGAAATGGATGACTAATAAGAACCTGCTATATAAAAAAATAAATAAAATAAAATTCAAAAAGAAAAAAAAAGCATGTACCACAATGTTCATTGCAGCACTATTTACAATAGCCAGGACATGGAAGCAACCTAAGTGTCCATCGACAGATGAATGGATAAAGAAGATGTGGCACATATATACATGGAATATTACTCAGCCTTAAAAAGAAGTGAAATTCAGTTATTTTTAGTGAGGTGGATGGACCTAGAGTCTGTCATAGAGAGTGAAGTAAGTCAGAAAGAGAAAAACAAATACCATATGCTAACACATATATATGGAATCTAAAAAAAAAAAAAAAAGTCTGAAGAACCTAGGGGCAGGACAAGAATAAAGACACAGATGTAGAGAATAGACTTGAGGACGTGGGGAGGGGGAAGGGTAAGCTGGGACGAAGTGAGAGAAGCATGGACATATACACACTACCAAATGTAAAATAGACAGCTAGTGGGAAGCAGCCGCATAGCACAGGGAGATCAGCTTGGTGCTTTGTGACCCCCTAGAGGGGTGGATAGGGGGGATGGGAGGGAGGGAGGCGCAAGAGGGAGGGGATATGGAGATATACGTATGCATATAGCTGATTCATTTTGTTATACAGCAGAAACTAACACAACACTGTAAAGCAATTATACTCCAATAAACGTGTTTTTTAAAAAAAGAAATAAACTATCAATATTTCTTTTAAAAAAAAGTGGAAGAGGGAGGCAATAGAAAAGAGTCAGAGAAAGAGATGCAACTGTGGAAGAATGGTCAGAGAGATGCAACACTGCTGGCTCTAAAGGTGGAGAAAGGGGCCAAGAGCCAGGGAATGTGGGTAGCCTCCAGAAGAAGCTGGTAAAGGCAAGGAAATGGATTCATATCTGGAGCCTCCAAAAAAGAGTGCAGCCCCACTGACACATTGATTTTAGCCCAGTTGAACCCATGTCCGACTTCTAACCTACAGAACTATAAAATCATACAGTTCTGTTGTTTTAAGTCTCTCCGTTTGCGGTGATTTGTGACAGCAGCAGGTAGAAAACAAATTAGACACCTAGATATATCAGGAGCTCTACAAAAGATGCAGGTAAGTGTGGGCGTATGGAGAATTATCTGTTTTCCCCAGTTTTGGAAACATGCTAACTCAAAAATGCTTTCATGTTTGTTTTCTTTATATAACTAGTGGCAAGGGTCTGAGGTACCATAACATGGATATCCTCCAGGTGATAGAAGTACTCTTGGCTGACAGCTTAACCCACTGGGGTTCCTTCATGATGGCAGCTGACAATTATAGGAAATCAATTTTACTTAAGCACTCCCTAGTTTCTTGTGATTTTCTTTCTTGTGTCTCAACACCTAGAGTATCGTACAAATTAGTTATGAGCTGATAACGATGTGAGTGGTCCTGTCACCTCCCGGAGAGGTGAGGACAGAGGTTTTCAGTGGACGCAGCCGGCACTCCCTGACTGCTTCCTGTGTCTTCTTGGTTCTGTCAGAAGCACGTTCTGTACACATTGCCTTTAATCTTCATAACCACACCATCATCACCATTTCACAGATAAAGAAACAGAAGTTCAAAGGCGTCACCCGGTAGGAAAGTGGCAGAGCTAAGTCCATGCAAAGCCCATGATGTTTCTAGAGCACCACAGAGCCTCCAGTGTCAAGAGATAGTGCTGGGTGAAAGGCATCAAAGATCAGGTGTAGAAGAGTTTACAAACTCAAACGCCTACAGCACCTGGAAGGCACCATGGGTGCTAAATATCAGAGGAGGTGAAAGTGAGATCAGAATGGCACCTGAAAATCAGTCTTAGTGAAAGGCAAGCAGTTCCCAGTTCCCTCTCTATGGGGAACGGCCGACGGCTGCTACCAGCTGATGGCTGCTAGGCGAGAGCACAGGCCCAATGTTGCCAGGTTGGTTCATTTTCAATAAAAGCTAACAATATACATTTTCATCTGAAATGGCATAATGTCAAAATTCTAGGAACAGGGAATTCCCTGGTGGTCCAGAGGTTAGGACTCCGTGCTTCCACTGCAAGGGGCCTGGGTTCAATCCCTAGTTGGGGAAGTAAGATCCTGCAAGCTGCACAGCGCAGCCAAAAAAAAAAAAAAAAAAAAAATGCTAGGAACAAATTCAGGTTTTTTTAAAAAACACTGTGCAAGCCAAATAAGCCACATACCAGGCAAATCTGCCTCAGGGGTTGTCCATTTGAGACCACTAGCCTAGACCCTAGGGATTAGTACTGACCCAGGACTGGTCCATAGTCAAGCTACAAGAGAGATGTGGAAAGGACTGGACCAGATTTTGATTGAGCTCCTGAGAAAGGACGGTGCCCTAATCCAAGAACAAGGGAGGCATATTCTAGGGCATTGAGGCACATCCAATAAGGGAATATGACTCAACTTCTCCACAAAATCTTCTTAAAGAGACCCGTCTAACCAATAATTAAAGCAACTCTAAACATATTAACCTGCTTATTGTTTTCCCCTTTCCTCTTTTCTAATGTAGAAGCACGTTTGGGTGAATCTTCATTGATAGTTATGTTTATCTGCCATATTTCTGTATGTGATAATTAGAAGCCAGATTAGATCAATTATTTTAACAGAAAACAGCTTAATTAATGATGTGAATCCATTTTATGTATGGGCAAAAAGTTGACATATTATCTGTAGCATAGGAAGAAAAGGCATAAGACTTTGAAAATATTTATGTATTCAAAATAGTACACTATCAAAAAAAGAAAACTACAGTTAAAACTTACTAATACACATTTGAACTAGAAAGCTCTGATTTGAGAACCACAGTTGCAGGAAACACTGAGGGGTGAGACTGCAAGTTGTACAGCAGGCAGCGTCTTCATGATCGTGATTTTTCTCCGGCAGAGCTCTGCAACCCTGCTGCAGCCATGAGAAGGCAGACAACTGGGTTGAACCTGAGTTGGAAAGGTTCAAGAGAAGCTCAGAAGAGCAGAGGAAGAGAGCCTGGGTGGGAAGCCAAGCCACTTACACTTGCTAAGGAAAAGAGGAGGTGACAGAAAGAAAGGCGAGGCCAAGGGCGTGGGCGACTTGAACGGGTACAGGGTAAGGTTAACAGAAGATTGCTATACACACTTAAACTCTTAACAATATTTTACATTTTAAAGTACACTGTAATTTTCAAGGCTTTTTTAAACATGGACTTCAGTTTTCAGAGCAGTTTTAGGTTCACAGCAAAACAGAGCAGAGAGAGCCGAGAGCTCCCATGTACCCGCTGTCCCCATATACACAACCTCCGCCACTACTGACGTCTCCCACCAGAGCGGTACATTTGTTAAAATCAATGAACCTACACTGATGCATTGTTACCAACCGAAGTTCATGGTTTACATTAAGGTTCACTCTTGGTGTTGTACATTCTATGGGTTTGGACAAATGTATAATGATGTGTATCCAACATTATAGTGTCAAAGAGAATAGCTTCACGGCCCTAAAAATCCTCTGTGCTCTGCCTATTCACCCCTCCTTCTCCCCACCCCTCCCACCCCTGGCAACCACTCATCTTTTCACTGTCTTCATAGTTTTGCCTTTTCCAGATTGTCATACAGTAGGAATCATGCAGTATACAACATTTTCAGATTGGCTTCTGTTATTTAGTAATATGCATTTAACACCGCCCCGCCCCCCCAACTTTTCATGGCTTAATAGCTCATTTCTTTTCAGTGTTGAATAATCTTCCATTGCCTGGATATGCCAGTTCATCCATTCACTAACTGAAGGATGTCTCGGTTGCTTCCAAGTTTTGGCAAATACGAATAAAGCTGGTATAAACTTCATGTGTAGATTTTTGTGTGGACAATGCAGTTTTACATTCACGATCTGAATATAGAGCAAATTTTCTAAGTCAAATTCTAACGAGCCAAATATAGCACACCAAACCACACCATTTATCAATTTGACTGGTAGAGATTTTCCTTCAAGTACACAATGAAACCACAAAAGCTATAATGTTATGTTAGGAATAAAGAACTCTTAAACTGATGATTTTGACAAATGCTTTGAAGAATTCTTTAATTTTGTCATGTCCCTCCTCTTCTTTCTGCCCCGTCCCTTCCTAACACTGAGGATGCTTCGCATACACGGTGGATCAGTGGATGCTGTAGGCAGGTTGTCCGTTTGTTTCTGTTTGTATAATGGGGCTCTGACACTTATGAGCTGCATGACTTGGAACAAGTAACTTCACATCTTTGTGCTTCTTCTTCCTCATCTAAAAACCAGGGATTTTAATTAATTTATTTATTTTTATTTTTAAAAAACGTTTTATTTTATATTGAGTACAGTTGATTAAAAATATTGTGTTAGTTTCAGGTGTACAGCAAAGTGCTTCAGTTATACATGTACACGTATCTATTCTTTTTCAAATTCTTTTCCCATTTAGGTTGTTACATAATATTGAGCAGAGTTCCCTGTGCTATACAGTATGTCCTTGTTGGTTATCCATTATAAAACAGGGATTTTTTGTTTTCAAATGTTTTCCTTTTTTGTTTTGTTTAAATTTTATTTATTTATTTTCTTGGCTGTGTTGGGTCTTCGTTGCTGCACGTGGGCCTAGTTGCGACGAGCAGGGGCTACTCTTCGCTGCAGGACATGGACTTCTCATTGCGGTGGTTTCTCTTGTTGCGGAGCACAGGCTCTAGGTGCGCGGGCCTCGGCAGCTGTGGCACACGGGCTCAGTAGTTGTGGCTCGTGGGCTCTAGAGCGCAGGCTCAGTAGTTGTGGCGCACAGGCTTAGTTGCTCCGTGGCATGTGGGCTCTTCTGGACCAGGGCTCGAACCCATGTCCCCTGCATTGGCAGGCGGATTCCCAACCACTGCACCACCAGGGAAGTCCCAAAACAGGGATTTTTAATAGTGCCTACCTCATGGCTTAAATGAGTTTATATTCACAAACTCTTAGAAGGATACCTGCCTGGTCACATAAGTATTTGTCAAATAAAGTGAAGGATATGTACATGGATCTCTCGTGTGAGTGCTGGTCTCACAATTCTGTACACAGTTCTGATGAGGTTGTCCTGGTCAGTCAAACTGTCAGGTCTGTGATTTAATTTTATCCTCCTTACAAGCCAACAGGTTAGCTTATCAGTGTCTCACAGATGCTGGAAGAAGACACGAGACAGCTGACTGAGAGAAAAAGAACTTTTATTATTCAGAGCACAGCAAAAAAAGAATGAGCATCAGAATGCCTGCATCAATTCCCCTTGTCTCCAAGTTCCACACGGGTGACATGGAGGGGCCCAGAGAGATGCCACATGTGCAGTGGGTTTGTGTTGCAGCTGGGGAACAATAAACTTGGGGAACCCACTGCTTTTCTAGCAAGCAGCAAGCTAAGGCTGTCCTTTGTCCCAGAAGGGGATGTTACTCCATCCCTCAAGACTGCCCACTGCAAACCCAACCACGAGAAATGGCTTGCGTACAGTGGTGTGGTAGAGAGCCTCCAAGATAGCCCATAATGGTTCCCAGTATTCCCAATACTTACCTCCCGATACTCACTCTTTTGTGTGACAACCCCCCTCCAGTTGATTGTGGGCTGGACTTACGGACTCACTTCTAACTAGCTGAATACAGCACAGGAAATGGGATGTTGCTTTTGAGATGAGGTTATAAAAAGACTGGCTTCTCTCTTGGGCACCCTCTGATGTTCTCTCACTGACTCACTCTGTGGGAAGACAGCTGTCATGTTGTGAGATGCCTTATAGAGAGAACGGCATGGCAAGGAAAAGATGTCTTTGGCCAACAGCCAGGTGAGTGAGCTTGGAGGCAGAATCTCCTCCATTCAAGCCTGGAAATGACTGCAGCCCTGGCCAGCACCTTGACTACAGCCTTGTCAGAGGCAAGGCTGCAACCCTACGCCAGAGGCACCCAGGTAAGCCGTTCCCAGATTCCTCATCCACAGAAACTGTCAGAAAATAAGCGATTGTTGTCTTAAGCCTCTATGACTTGGAGTAATCTTCTATGGAGTAACAGATAAGTAACACAAGCAGTCAGGGCCTAGCATTCTGGGCATCCAGAGCAAGACATGCAGGCGCGTGAGAGATAACCATCTGCCAACAACAGGGTAAAGCAACAGCCCAGGGGTCAGCAACGCTATCTTCCCAGAAAAGGGCTGGCATGCTTCGTGTCTGGCATGTAGGAAAGAGGCAGATACTGAGACTGGAAACTAGAATTTGGAAGGAAGCCCATAGCTGGAACTAGCCTTACCAACCTTGGAGCTATTTTTGAGATTTTTTGCGTGCTTGAGGACATGATGCAGGGTAGAGAAAACTGGCTTCTGGTTTGTACGTGTAGTGGGAAGCAAGGTAGGGAGGAATCCTTTAACAGTGTCAAATACTGAAACACCTGCACTGCATTCAATGAACCAAATTATCCAGTTGTATATTACGCCCTGTACTCATTCGTCTTTTGTTCTTCTGAAGCCCTTTGTAAACTTTTGTTTAAATATTTTCCCTGCACAGACCTACTAGAGCATGGACTTGAGGATATGGGGAGCGGGAAGGGTAAGCTGTGACGATGTGAGAGAGTGGCAGGGACATATACGCATTACCAAATGTAAAATAGATAGCTAGTGGGAAGCTGCCGCGTAGCACAGGGAGTTCACCTCTGTGCTTTGTGACCACCTAGAGGGGTGGGATAGGGAGGGTGGGAGGGAGGGTGACGCAAGAGGGAAGAGATACGGGAACATATGTATATGTGTAACTGATTCACTTTGTTGTAAAGGAGAAGCTAACACACTATTGTAAAACAGTTATACTCAAATAAAGATGTTAAAATATATATATATTTTCCCTGGTCTAATCCCTACTCCATCGAATTGAGAGTCAAATGCTTGAGCCACTATATTAAAGGGGAAATAGTGCCCCCTGGAGGCCAGAGTGGCAATGCTCAGAGACCCCAAGAGGCGGGAGAAGCTAGGACAGGGGAGGGAGATGGCAAAGTTCTTGAAAAAATGCTAGGAAAATATGTGATACTATTTCAAATCTCCTTGATCTAAAGCCTTTAAGAAATTGGCATGAAAATTTTATAACTATGTGTGGTGACTGATGTTGACTAGACTTATTGTGGTGATCATTTTATAATACATGAATTATAACATTATACATCAATTTAAAAATTCATTCTAAATAACTAAAAAACATTTTTTTAAGAGAAAGAAATTGGTATGGAAGGTTTTTTTTTCTTGACTTGATAAAGAGCTTTTCTTTTTTCTTTCTTCTTTTTTTTTTTTGGCAAAGAGAGAGTCAACTTTATATGTAATGAAGGGCCAGACAATAGTCATTAAGAACATGGTTTTGGAATATGACAGGCCTTCCTTTTGTTAGCTGTATGTCCTTGGGCAAGTTGATAAATCTGAGCCTATTTCTTCATCTGTAAAGGATAATATCTTATTACATTATATTGAGGATTAACTGAGATTATGTATATAACATCCTTAGCACTTGGTAAACAGTATTTGAAAGCTGCTATTATTATTAACTATTACTACCACTAGTAGTACTACTACTACTACTATTCAGTACATTAATGAGATGATGTGTCCCATGTAACGACACTTAATATACTATTCTACATGCTGGTAATAGAATTTTCAGATAAGAAGAATTTGCAGGAGACATAAATTAGAATAGAGGAAAGGAAGACTCACTGGGTAAGAAAACCCAAGGACCTTTGTAAAGGTACAGGGGAAAATATAATCTTTAAAAACTTTGTATCCAATACATATAGAGAGTTGTTACAAATATATAATTAACATCTGTTGGATAAGTAGTCAAGGAGATGAAAAAGCAGTTTAACAAATATGTTATTAAATGGCCTATTTAATAGTTAATAAATGCAAAATAAAACAACTTTCCGGTCTCATATACCTTTTAAAGTTTCAAATGTAAATGAAAATGGAAAGAATGGGTATTGGAGAAGACACTGGGAGAAGGCACTGACCATGGAACACAACACACCTGACTTGGCCTCCTACCAGCTATGAGCCCACATATGTCACCCTCCTTCTCTGTGCCCTATCTCCTTCTCTGTACAGACTGATAGTAACAGCATCTTATAGACTTGTGATGAGGATTAAATGAGAAATGACACAGAAAGCCCAACGCAAAATACCCAGCTCTCAACAAGGAGTCTCATCGTCCTCGTTGCCATTACCTTCATCACTGCCACGGATGTGCTGATGTTGTTACGGGTAGAATTGGAAAGGTAGGAGAGTCCTCTGAGCTCTATGCAGTAAGAGCTATAAAGTCACATATCCCTTTAATCTGTTTTTCCCATTTGTGGGAAGAAATTTAAAGGGAAAAATTACCTGATTACAGATGTTTATAGCTAACTATAACCTTCAAAATTAGGAAAAACCTAATGCCCAGAAATGAAGGAGAGGTTAAATAAAGTATATTAATAAAAGATATTAGATACAAGAGGAATATATAGAAATCATAGTTTTACTGTGTATCAGCAAGAAGCAGATCGAAAATGTAATGGAAAAGCATCCCATTCATAATAACCACAACTATAAAATACCTAGAAATAAAATTAACAAGAAATGTTCAAAACAGTTTAAAAATACTATAATGTTTTACTGAAGGACAAAGATCTCTGTAAGTGGAGATCATATATGAATAAGAAGCCTCAATATATTTTTTTAAAGCCAATTCTCCCCATATTGATCTGTAAACTAAATATGATTTTTATCAAATTCCCAATGGAATTTTTTAAATTTAAAAGCTGATTCTCTAGCTTATCTAAAAGAGTAAATGTTTGAAAATAGCCAAGAAAATTTTGTAAAACAACTGTAACAAAATAAGACTTGGCCCACAAGACACTGAAAAGAACTATAAAACATGGTAAATAGCATAGTGTGATACTGATCAGGAAAACATAACTAGAACAGTGTAGTGGAACAGAGTCCAGAAAATAATAAGTATAATGGGTTTATACTTAGAGGGTTTCATACATGCTCAAGGTGGCATTTCAAGTCAATGGAAGAAGACTGGATTATTCAATACAAACAGCACAAGGATAACTGGCTATCCATAAATTACTGATGGTTTAAAGATCTAAATGTAAAAAACAAAACAATAAAACTGTAAATATATATACATACACATATGTAAAGATATATATAATATCTTTATAAACTTTGGGTAGGAAAGAAATTCCTTGGCCTGAAACAAAACCTAGAAGCCAGGCTTCCCTGGTGGCGCAGTGGTTGAGAATCTGCCTGCTAGTGCAGGGGACACGGGTTCGAGCCCTGGTCTGGGAGGATCCCACATGCCGCGGAGAAACTAAGCCCGTGAGCCACAACTACTGAGCCTGCGTGTCTGGAGCCTGTGCTCCGCAACAAGAGAGGCCGCGACAGTGAGAGGCCCGCGCACCGCAATGAAGAGTGGCCCCCCGCTCGCCGCAACTAGAGAAAGTCCTCGCACAGAAACAAAGACCCAACACAGCAAAAATAAATAAATAAATAAACTCCTACCCCCAAAATCTTCTTTAAAAAAACAAACAAAAACTAGAAGCCATGATGGGCTGATTAAATTACATAAAGATTAAACGCTTTTGTACAGAGCCCTGCCTTTTATGTACATCCGTCTCCCCTAGGAATTCCTAGGAGAGCAATAGCACTGGTGGCAGAAGAGAGCTGGGAGGGAAGTATAGGGAATCCGAGAAGGGCACCCAGAAGTCTTTTGCTTTGATCCTGGGCACTGCTCTCTGCTCAGAAAAGCACAGTGGATTTTCCACCTGGAGTTTTGATAAGTTTTTAAAATGTATTCCTAGCTCCCAGTATTTTAATTTTAAATGAATTCAAATGAAATAAAAATTCAGTTATACCCTCCCACAAACACCAACATAACTTCCATACAGCAAAAAAGACCATAAAGTTAAAAGATGAATGACACACTGAGAGAGAATATTTGCAAAGTGGGCAACAAAGTGTTATTATTCATAATCTATAAAGAGTTATTTTAAACAATAAGAAAAAGAAAGTAACCAAAAAAGAAAAATAGGCCAAGGATATGAATAGGCAATTCAGTGAGAAATACAAATTGCCAATAAACAAATGAGCATATGTTTAACTTCACGACTCATCAGAGAAATGCAAATCAAGCAAGATGGCTTCTTAACCTATCTGTATACCAGGGAGGGATGGGGTGGTGTAGTCGGGAGGAAGGCAGGCAGGCGGTATGGGGGTGTACTGTCTGGAGAGAATTTACTTTTTAATGTTTTTGGCCGAGCTGCGAGGCACGGAGGATCTTAGTTCCCCGACCAGGGATGGAACCCGCGCCCTCTGCAGTGGAAGCTCAGATTCTTATCCACTGGACCACCAGGCAGGTCTCTGGGGAGAATTTTTTAAAAGTAATAAAATGTATCATTATGCTCCAGCAATTCTAGAATATGTCCTTTTTCTGTTCCAGGATCCAATCTCTTATACCACACTGTGTTGAGTTGTCATGTTTCCTTATTATTTTCCAATATGTGACAGATTCTTAGTCTCTCCTAATTTCTCAGGACATTGACACTTTTGAAGAGTACTGGTCAAGTTTTTTTTTTGTTTTCTGTTTTTTTTGGTGACCTATAAATCCTATTATTCTTTTATTATTAAAAATTATTCCAGGATCAAACACAACTGAAACTGCGAACTCCCTGAGTGCAGAGACAATATCTTTTCACCTTTCCATCCTGGTCATCAAGCATAGTGCCTGCCGTACATCAAGGTCTCAATAGATGTTTGCTAAATGAATGGATGAACCAACACTTGGTTCAACTCCTTGTCCATTATAACTCCTAGAATATTATCTGCCAATGTTATCTCATTGTTAGTGTAGTTTGTTTTGGTTTAAGTTGCTTTTGCTACTTAACGACTACAAATCTTTCCAGTTGAAGACTGTGTGATGAGGAGACATCAACATTTTCTGGCCATTCGCGTGCCAATTCGATTAAATAAACATTTATTGGGTTCTTACTACATTAAGAAAGTCTAGGAAGATAAACAAGATATGATCCCTACTCTTAAGATACTTACATTTTAGTGGAGGGTATATAGTTGTACACAATAGATATAATACAAGGCAGGATATAATAAATCCAAAGAGCTATAGGAGCACAAAGAAAAGAGTGACTAATTATCAGTGGGCCATGGGAAAGATCATCCACTGACCACCCAATTCATCCCAGACAGTACGTCAAGGCTCCAGCCCTTACCTATGGCTGGTGCCTGTCTGGCCCGGTCTTCTACACACTTAACATCTTACAGGGATCCAGAGGGGACAGCTGAAGCCACAGTAGCTGGCTGGTTGAGGATTCAAGGATCCTGGTTCCCAACCCTCTCTTTCATCTTAAAATAACTAATATGTATCGCTGTCAAATATCTCCTAGTTTAGGGCCTGATCCAAAAGATACCTCCAGAATTACCCAAATGCTTGATTTGGAATTATACCTTCGCTTTGAATCTTCAAACTGGTAAAGATTCAAAATGATTAGCATGAGATGGATATTAAAAAAATCTTTTTAGATTTGCAATAATATTCATGCACTACAATCTGTTGAAACAACCAAGCCAAAAGAACCAGTGATCTAATTCTGGTTACTGCAGGTAATAAGTTCTCAGCTTCACTGGCAACAGATGCTAATTACAGCAAAGAAATCAAAGGTGACGGCAGACACTGAGGCGAAGAAAACACGCATTGTTTGGTCTCTGCTTCTTCTGTGCATCCTGAAAGCGGAACCAAATTCGGCTTTTACGAAGCTACCTCCAGTTTAACTATTTCTAATTTTCTAATTTCTGAACTAGAGAAGACTGAGATTAGCAAACAAGCATTATCTTTTTTTTTTAATGTTTCAGAAACGGTGCTATTTTCAGATTCTGTTAATTTAATAACAGCAGACAAATCACAGTGCGTAAACAGGTCAAGAACCTGAGAAGGCTGAATGATAAAATTAAAACATTCACTCATGTTTAACAGTCTGTGTATGCCTGCCAAGCATGGCGAGTGTTTACGGTTCACTGGACTGGACTGTATGCCAGACACTTCAAAGAACACCCCAGAGAGATGGGCTGACTTACTGGAAGCTGAAAGGCTCAAACTCCACAGTTTGTCCTTTTTATTTTTTTTAACTTAAGAGTTTTTTTATTATGAAATATTTAGACATTTTACAGGACAACTAACCCAGTTTCTACAACAAGTCAATGACATACATTTTTTAAAAGGAAAATAGGAGGGCTTTCCTGGTGGCGCAGTGGTTGGGGGTCTGTCTGACAGTGCAGGGGACAGGGGTTGGAGCCCTGGCCAGGAAAGATCCCACATGCTGTGGAGCAGCTGAGCCCGTGCACCACAACTGCTGAGCCCACGTGCCACAACTACTGAGGCCTGCGCACCTGGAGCCTGTGCCCCGCAATGGGAGAGGCCACGACAGTGAGGGGCCCGCGCACCGCGACGAAGAGTGGCCCCCGCTCGCCGCAGATGGAGAGAGCTCGCGCGCAGCAAAGGGGACCCAACACAGCCAAAAATAAAAAAATAAGAACATTTTAAAAAGCAGTGACTTGTATTGAAAGAGACTTAAAAGGTCTAAGATGGCATGGATCTCATTTAGATTCTGATTTGAACAACCCAACTATAAAAAGACATTTTTTTAAGCCATTAAAGAAATTTGGTTATAGAATTGGTATTTGATGTTAGCAATAAATTTTTATGTTTTGTGAATATGGCTTTGTGGTATGTAAGAAAATGTTTATATTTTAGAGTTGGAGGCTTAATATATGAAGGGACAAAATTACATACTTGGGATTTGCTTTTAAATACTTCAGCAAAGGAAGAAAAACAAGTGACAGATGAAGTAAATGTCAGCAAACTTAATATCCATCGAGTAAATCCCAAGGTAATGGGAATTTATTATAATCTTCTCTTTTTACAGAAGTTTCAAATTTTCAAAATAAAAACTTTTTACAGGACTTCCCTGGTGGCGCAGTGGTTAAGAATCCACCTGCCAATGCAGGGGACATGGGTTTGAGCCCTGGTCCAGGAAGATCCCACATGCCACAGAGCAACTAAGCCCGTGTGCCACAACTACCGAGCCTGCGCGCCTAGAGCCGGTGCTCCGCAACAAGAGAAGCCACCGCAATGAGAAGCCCGTGCACCGCAACGAAGACCCAACACAGACAAAAAAGGCCATATACACATGTGTACATACACACAGAGACACACACACTTCTTAAAAAAAAAAATGTTACAAAATACCCACACTTTAAATTGGGGATGGGGTTATGGTTATAAATCTAGACCTTCCAGGCCTGTGAAGATGGTTATTTACAAACTGTATAAGCAATTCTTTTATTTTTTAAAAAAATTTATTTATTTCAGCTGCGCCAGGTCTTAGTTGCAGCACGTGGGATCTTCGCTGTGGCATGTTTAGTCGCAGCATGCGGACTCTTAGTTGTGACATGCATGTGGGATCTAGTTTGCCGACCAAGGATCGCATGCGGGTCCCCTGCATTGGGAGTGCAGCCTTACCCACTGGACCACCGGGTAAGTCCCTGTATAAACAATTCTTTACACCTGAAGTTACTTTAAGTCTGTTTTATTTGCCATTGCGGTTTTTAAATTCTCTGACAAGAGGGAAAAATAATCTGAGGTCACAAAAACCTTCATTTGCCAAAGTTGCCCTGAATGGTATCCCTGCTTCCACATCTGACCTTCTCTACTCGTTCTCCACCTACTAGCTGGAGTTATATTTAAAACCATAAGTATCCTGGAGTAAATCCAAAGCTCCCCCAAGGCTCACGCGGGACCGCATGAGCCAGTCCCTGTGGGTCTCTCCTGTCTCCTTTTGGGTCTTTTTTTTTTTTTTTTCCCCCTTTTTTGGCGCGCGGGCTCAGCAGTTGTGGCTCATGAACTTAGTTGCACCGCGGCATGTGGAATCTTCCCGGACCAGGGCTCGAACCCGTGTCCCCTGCACTGGCAGGTGGATTCTTAACCACTGAGCCACCAGGGAAGTCCTCTCCTGTCTCCTTTTGGCCACTTATCCGCACTCACTATGTTCCCACTTCGCTGGCTTCTGTCGCCCTCCAGTGGCTAAGGTCTGTCCTGGCCCGTGACCATCCCAGAGCTCCTCATTCCTCTTGGAACATCCTCCCCACCCGTTGTTTTCTCCCTTATGGAAACAGTTTTCTCTTTTATCAATTTTCACAATTTATTAGGGTTTATTAGTTTTGTGTCTATTTTTCCCACTCACTTCCATGTGTATTCTGTTTACCACTGTGGAGCCAACAACATTCAACTTTTGTTGAATTAGCTAAGAAACATTTTTACTAAGCTTCCAGTCCTGTTAAGTATCATATCAATTTTGAAATTTAGTTTTGGAATATTGGAAAAAGGGAATATGGTGAATATTATCCAAAAAGTTAACTTAGGGACTCCCCTGGCGGTCCGGTGGTTAAGACTCCACGTGTCCAATGCAAGGGGTGTGGGTTCGATCCCTGGTTGGGGAACCCACACGCCACACGGTGCGGCCAAAAAAAATAAAAATAAAAAAAAGGTTAACGTAAACTTCAGAGGAATTAGGGTTGAGGGACCAGGGGGAATTTAAGAGGAAAAATATCAGAGTACAGCAAGTGAAGAGTAGGCTGCAGAGCCATTACCTTACACAGGGCAGATGTTGATGCCACTGTGATTCCAGGTGTGTTTGAATTCATGAACTTCCATTTCCCTGGGATACCGTTTCCACTCAGCCAGTGCCCTAACTTCCATCCTAGGTCTCTGCTGTGCAGTGAAGCATGGCCCTCACTAACGGGAGGGATCTGGGAATGGGATCCAGACAACTGACCAGAATCTCTCACTTCCATGTCAAGGAGCAAAAGTTGGTAGAATACATGCAAAGATACACAGCTTTATAATCATAGGGAGATTTTAACACACTTCTCTAAAAATTGAAAGCTCATACATATATAATTTGAATAAGACAGTTAAAAAATACAAGCTAGAGGGCCAAGATAGGGGTAGGGGATTAAGAGGTACAAACTACTATGTATAAATAAGCTACAAGGAAACGGTGTACACCACAGGGAATATAGCTAATATTTTATAATAACTTCAAATGGAGTATAATCTATAAAAATATTGAGGGCTTCCCTGGTGGCGCAGTGGTTGAGAGTCCGCCTGCCGATGCAGGGGACACGGGTTCGTGCCCCGGTCCGGGAAGATCCCACATGCCGCGGAGCGGCTGGGCCCGTGAGCCATGGCAGCTGAGCTTGCGCGTCCGGAGCCTGTGCTCCTCAACGGGAGAGGCCACAACAGTGAGAGGCCCGCGTGTCGCAAAAAAAAAAAAAAAAAAAAAAAGAATCACTATGATATGCACCTGAAACTAATATAATGTTGTAAATCAACTATACTTCAATAAAAAAAAATATGAGCTAGTGGACTATATATATATAACTGTACAACCATATGATTATTTTTAAAATTGAACACTTTCTGTTGCTTAGGATGTGCCAGGCACTGTTGTAAGTCGTTTATAGCTATTGGCTCATTTAAAGAATTAAAGAGTATACATTCTTTCCCAGGTTATATGGAACATTTGTAAAAGTGATCAAGTACTAGATTACAAAACAAATCTCAACAAATAACCAAAAGTCAGTATCTACAGATCTAATCATTATGCAGTAAAAGGACAAAAACATGTAAGACAGCAGGTTCCCTGACAAAGGCAAGGGAAGGCAGGGAGGGGAGGGAGGGGATGACTGAGGAGGGAGAGTTTAGCTCTACCTACACGTTTTATTTGAGAGGAAGCAGGGAAGGAAGGAAAGAGAGGGAGGAAGGGAAATGTATCTTAAATGGCTCAGAAAAAAAAAAATCTGCCTATGTAATATAGAGAGATGGAGACAAGCAAAGGTGGTGCAATAGTAACACCTGGAAAACTGTGAAGGGTGTACGGGAATTCTTTGTAACATTCTTCCAGTTTTTCTAAAAGTCTGAAAGGAAGTCAAAATTTTAAAAAGTTATAGCAATTATGGCAATCTCAGTGTATGGGTAAACGAGTGTCACATTATCTTCCTTACATAAGTTCATAATTAAAAGATAAAAACAAAACGTTTAAATCAAGCACAGCAAATCGTTTAGAAGAGGAACCCCTCGTGTCAGAAGAGAGGAGGCCATAGTTCAGCCACAGAAGGCTGCCTTTGAGCTAATGAAATACGGTGCTCTCGGGGACTCTGTAAGCAGAGGGGCCCAGAGGTCGGCCCCCACTCTCCTCTGGAGCTGGTGGCCCCTTGTAGGGAACGATCTAGCTGACTCTTCAGCCCTGACTCTGCATCCCACTTATCTACAGTTGGCGGTTTTTCTCTATGACAGGATAAATAAATTAATAAACATTAAAACACACCTAAAATCCGTCTACCCATGACGTAGTTTCTGTGCACGTATGCCAGCGTTGTTCAGCTGGTATTTATACGATGCTGCTGTAAACAAAGCACTGTACTTTATATAGTAGAAAAGTATAAAAATATAAATACAAGACTTGGTAAAAGCTCACCCGCAAAACCACAATCTAACAGCGGAAGGAAAGGCACGGGTGCCTGTGTGTGCCAGAGGTTATAGGGTCCACTTTTGTTTTTGCTGGCTCATTTCATTTTCATACCAATTCTGTGAAGTAGATTTCATTATTCCTATTTTATAGATGCAGAAGCCCAGAGAAGTTATTAACTAGCCCCAAATTGCACAACTGCTAAGTGACAAAACCAGGAGTTTACCTCAGGTCTCTCTGACTCCAAAGTCCACGCTCTTTCCACATCACTAAGTTTATAAAAGTCACAAAAACATAAATACTGTAAGATTTCGTTTACTCAAACTCTCTTGGGGATGAGTCATGCTGGACAGATGACTAAGTGAAAGGGTATCCTCTAGGACAAAGAGCATTGTTCAAAACCTTCCAAGGCTAGAGCAGGGAATACTCCAGAAGCCTCTGGGGAAGAGGCTTTTTCTCCCTGCGTTTCTTTGCCCTCGTGCGCTTTTGGCATTTGAAGCCCAGCACACCTGGCGTCTAACTGACAAGGTTCTTCCTGAAAGCTCCAGCAAAGATCACTTTTGCCTTTTTGCTCCCTCAAAGTACAAATGAGATAAACCGATAATTGGGAAATAATTTTAGTACACAGCAAGGGAAAACAAAACAAGAAGTATTTACGGAAACTACAACAAGCATAAAAATAGTTGTATTTCCAACCCACAGTTTTCTGATACCAGATCGGGCCCCCATCCAGTCCTGAAAGTGACAGCACTGCACCTTGGTCCTCAAGGGAGGTACCGCTGCAGACTGTTTCTCATCTCATTACTCAGCATCTTGCTATCTCCCGGCCAGCTGGCTCTCAGTATTTATCTTGTCTTCTAATGATTCATTCTACACATGGAAATACGTAACCTCCCTGAATTTTAGATTCCTCATCTGTATGAAGTGGGAATAAGAAAATATCTAACTCATAGAGCTCAAATGGGGAGATCACATAGGTATAATGGCACATAGTAAGCTCTATTATTTTTCTTTTCTTCCATCCCTGCACATACGCTGCGTCATCATCACCATGCTTACAGTAATTATAGCTAATGGTTGAGCACTTACTATGTCCCTGGCACTGTTCTAAGTACTTGACATGCATTGACTAATTTAATCCATACCACGATCTTATGAGGTACAATAGGTACAATGGCCACCTTCATTTTAGGAAGACGCTGGGGCACTAAGAGGTCAAACAAGTTGCCCAAGTTCAAAAGCTAGCCAGTCGGGCTCCAGAGCCAGAGCTTCTATCGCCACGCTACACCACATACACAGTGGACCCTGCTGTGCTCAAAGTTAGCCATTTAGACCGACGTGGATCCCTCCCCTCAGTTTGCCTTTCTGGTCTGTCTTCATCCCCAACCAGGGGATATAGATAAGCTGACACTAGAGCAAGAAGAGGTAGAAATGAGGAAACATTAAAAAAAAGGGCCTACGAGTGCATCCAATCATATACAGAGATACCATTTATGATTAAAGGGGCAGCTACTTCATAGTCTTCAATATTGTTTGAATTCTTAGAGCAGGCGTTTAATACTTCCAAAATCAATAAGGAACATGTATAAAGGTAGATTCATTTAGGGGAAAAAAATTACCAAGGATAAGTAACTTCCAAAGTTAGGAAGAAGGGATTGCATATAGGAGGGAGTTTTTTTGTTTGCTGTTTATTTTAAGGTCAGTTAAACTGCATTAAAACAACAGCTTATCAGTAAATAGTGAATATTGTTCCCTATCATTAGGACAGTGATTAAGAATGAGGGGTAAGAGCAGACATGGACTGAATTCCAGCAACGCTACTTTACTAACTGTTCGAACTTCTGTGTTTTCTCATCTATAAATGGGAATAATGATACCTATCATCTCGGGATACTGTTAGGCTTAAGTAAGACAGTATAATTAAGGTGCTTGGTACAGTGCCAGATGCATCACGAGTACTCAAAATATTTTCCTTTTTACAACATCACAGTAATGGCTGAAGAGTATCCAATGGCTGTGCCAGGGTTCATTTAACCAGTCCCACACTGTTAAACATTTGGATCATTTTCAATATTATCAGTAATAGAAACAATAGAAAAATTTCCTATACAGTTCCGGTTATTTATTTAGTCTTAAATCCTATAAGTGATTTGATGGATCAAAGAATATCAACCTTGTAAACCTGTGACACACATTATCAAATTATTGATCGATATATAGTTTTACCAAGTGAATCTCTATGTTGAAGGTGATCTAGTCAACTCTTGCCAATAGTAGACATTATTTTAAAGAAATACACTAATATGCAGGCCCCCCAAAATAACAGGTTGTTATTTTACTTATTTATTAGACATTTCAATTTCTTCCTTGTTATATTACAAAGCTCTTAGCCTCTAAATTAATTTAAAGTATGAGATTGGCAGGAAAATAGAAAAATAATTGGAATGGGTAAAAAAATTTCACATAGTATACTACAGACATGGCATTTCAAGTCATTTATGAGGAGACTTTTTCCAATGGTTTTCAAAGTACTCCCTGGAGCCTCCCCTGTAGGGAGGGTTACAATGGGGGTAGGGAGTGTTGCCAGGTTGCAATAACTCTCATCCTTCCGCATTTGAACCAAATTTAACTGTTCTACATATTGAACTTATTGGTAAGTTGATCTGAAGGGTTCTGGACCTGAAAACAAAACCAAAAACACATTTAATGCAAGGTTTGGGGACAACTGGTATTCTGCAATATAAAATAAAGAGATAAATTTAAAAGTTGAATCTCTCCCTCACATCATATACAAAAATACACATTAGCTGGATTAAAACATTAAATGGAAAAAAAACCTCCATATACTACCAGAAAATATGGGCAAACAATAAACTGTTTTTCAAGCACACTCGTAAAAGTAGATCATAATGAGGGGCACTATTTGCCTGTGTTGGTTTTTTCTAAAGTGTGTGCCTCTGACACACATTCAAAATGGTTCTGTGGCCAAAGAAGTGTGGAAATGCTACACTGTCAATAGTAAGGCCAAGGGGTGCCTTAGGTCATTACCTCTATCAGCATGCCCAAACCAACCCCAAAATATATACTCTAAGTAAAACCAAAAAAAAAAAAAAAAAAGAATAAATAAATAAAACAGTGGCAAAGAAAACAAATGTAACCTAGGATCTTGTGCTGCCAGCACTCTGGTCACTAAGCCCTTCCTCTCCCTAGACATTCCAGAGCTGTCACTGCTGCTCTCTGGAAAGTCACGTTGCCATCAGGATAGAAAGGCTCTGAGAAGTCCTAAGGCAGAAAAAGAAAACTTAGTTTACTCAGCATTTCCTAAACTTATTTGACTGTAGAACCTTTCCCTCAATGATACCTATTAATATCCATAGAATTTGTGGCGCACACCTTAGCAAATGCCAGGCTATCTGAAAATTAATCTTCGAATGGGAAAATGCTGGCTGAGGCATCCTTGTCGAGGATATACTGTCCATTTATCACTCCCATGTTGTGATTTGTTGACATCTAATGCCGATGCTTTAATTTAGTACACACACATAATTTCTTCAGTATACTGCTGCCCGCTGATGTAAAAGGCCCCCCCTTGCAGACTGACTTGGATTTAATTTCTTGTATGTCATCATTACGATGCATTTATATTTTGGAATACTATGAATTTACATACATGATTCACAGGGCTAAAAAAGTATGCTGGCTTATACTTTTGCTCTACTCTCGCCTATGAAAATATCTTATGAAACTATACTTATGAAAAATGTGTCAAGTACTTCTTGCTCTGACTTTTTGTGTCATATTCATGGAAGGAACTGAATGAGACTGTGTTGAGGGCATAGAGCTAGAAGGTTCAGAGACAGGGGTCAGGCTAGTCTACAAAAACTCAAAATTGCTGCTGCAATGAAGATATAAATGTTTCTTTTAGTAAATTCTTTTACCCTTCAGGTTCTAAATTGAGGGAAAAGAAAAAGAAGAAAAGGCAATGCTAATATAACCGCAGTGATAAGCATTCTCCTGCTCCAAGGACAGTGGTTATTTCGTCCTCCGGCCATTTAAAATTAACGTAAATTTAAATTGTAAAATGTTTGGTTTGTGAGTATTAAGATTCAACTTCTGATCTACATTAAATGTGTCTCTGTATGTTTAATAATGTCAGTGCAAATGATATCTGTTTGCACAAAGTATTAATAACTTCCAAGATTTTTGCTTCTAGTTCAAGATAATCAGATCTCATAAGTTCATAAAAATTCTCGTGCTACAAAATCCTGGAATGTCCATTTTAACTGAGGATCAATTGATAACTGTGAAGCAGCTTATTCACTGTAAGATGGGGTTATTATTTTTTGAGTATTTGAAATCTGAATTAAATAGTATCTAATCTAATTATTGATGGGAACCAAAAACCAATTCCTCACTGTGGCTTTACGAGTTCACTTACAGCTACTAAGTTGTTGTGAATATATGTACGTGTATGGGTGTTTGGTGCAATTTCCCCTTCTAACTGGAATGTGGCATTGACAGTTAAAGTGCTGGTTCTTTAGAGTTTGGCATGTCTAGGCTACTGTGTGAAGTGAAATCTTTATTCATACATTGTGTCATGATGTCCTTTGGCTTTCATCTGATCCAAACAAAATCCTAAACTCAATGTGAACTCAGTACTAAAAAGTTCATGTTTTAAGGTGCTCATTTGGAAAATCATAAATAATATTACCTTGCTTTAGGTAAGTATCAGAATGATAATTTTTTTTTTAATCTTGTAGAGAATTTGTGGATTTTCTATGAACATATGCTTGGATCTCAGGCTGAGAAACTGCCATGGACGATAGCCATTCATTCATTCAACAGTATTTATTGAGGCTACTGTGTGCCTGACACAGGGAATCCAACAATCAACAAAGTGCCTGCCCTTATGAACAGCCTTACAGTCTAATGGGGAAGGAGGACAATAGACAAGTAATTATATAATTTCAGATAGTGATTCGTGCTGTAAAGAAAGTGAGGAGGATCAGGGAATGGAGAGTAAAAAGGACAGAAGTGCTGTTTTAGAGAGGTTGGTAGGAATGGCATCTTGTTGGAGCTGACATCTGAGCAGATACCTAAATGAATATTTTCCAGGAAGGTTTTCCAAGTAGAAGAAGAGCAAGTGCAAAAGTCTTGAGACAGGAATGTACTTGGAGGGTCTGAGGACCAATAAGGTGGCTAGTGTGGCTGAAACTTAAGTCAGAGAAATAATGTCAGAGAAGTAGCCAGGGGCCAGATCACGCAGGGTCCAGAAGCCAGATGACACGGGGTCCAGGGGCCAGATCACATGGGGTCCAGGGGCCAGACCACACGGGGTCCTATAATTTTGTAGTAATGACTTTGGTGGTTGTTAGGGAAAAAAATGGGATGGATTGCAGAAGGCATGCTTTAGATAGAAAAGAAGTGGAATTCCTGTCTCTGAAAATCTTTTTTTTTCCTTTTAAAATCAACTTTATTGAGGTATAATTTACATACAACAAATGCGCGCATTTTAAGAGGACAGTCAGATGAGTTTTGGCAAATGTATATATCACCATCACCAGAATCAAAATAAATAATATTTCCATCAGCCTCAAAGATTCCTTCCCTTTTGCAGTCAGTGCTCACCCCCTGATGCCCACCAGGGCCAGGAACTCACTGGAATTGGGGACTCATTATTTTTAATGTGGGCTTTAAGGACCTAGATCTGTGCTGCCTGATATAGTAGCCACTAGCCACATGTGGCTACTTTAATTGAATTTAAATCAAATTAAATGAACAATTCAGTCCCTCAGTTGCACTAGACATATTTCAAGGGCCTAATAGCCACATGTGGCTAGTGGCTGCCATATTGGACAGGACGGGCATGGGACTTTCCCATCGCTGCAGACAGTTTTACTGGGCAACGCTGAGATGTCACCCTGGTGGAATGTGACCTTCACCACACGGAGGTAGGCCAAGCAGTCTGAAAACACAGTAAGCCATACACATCACAACACCCAGCTTTATGTTACTGTGTTTATTACCTTTATCACCAAGTAATTAGTAAAGCCATGCTTGGGCCAGGGTGTTTAAGGAGAATGGTATGATGATGGCAACAGTAACTATGGAGTTGTTCATTGCATAGAAATTCTTTCTCCATTACTAAATTTCAAGGATGTCCTATTTTTATTAAGGACATGCCTTTATAACTCATAAGGCACAATCTTGTTTTAAGTAAAATTAAACCTCAAAATCATAGTCTTACTAAATCTGTGTGTGTGTGTATGTGTGTGTTTTGGAAGAGGGGATTCTAAAGCAAATATGCTGAAATAGAAACATTTGTTAAAACTAGTAGTGGGTTTTATATTATTTTTCTGTACACTCTTGAATGCTTGAAATATTTTTTTAAAAGTAGTTTCATTTTAAATGTTGGATAAGACTATTTAATGTTATCAAGATTGTTCATGATGTGATTAAAGAATACAGGTGGGCTTCCCTGGTGGCGCAGTGGTTGAGAGTCCGCCTGCCGATGCAGGGCACACAGGTTCGTGCCCCGGTCTGGGAAGATCCCACGTGCCGCGGAGCGGCTGGGCCCGTGAGCCATGGCCGCTGAGCCTGCGCGTCCGGAGCCTATGCTCCGCGACGGGAGAGGTCACAACAGTGAGGGGCCCGTGTACCAAAAAAAAAAAAAAAAAAAAAGAATACAGATTAAGGACTTCCCTTGTGGTCCAGTGGCTAAGACTCTGCACCCCTAATGCAGGGGAGCCAGGTTCAATTCCTGGTTAGGGAAATAGATCTCACATGCCACAGCTAAGACCCGGTGCAGCCAAAAAAATAAATAAAATATTTTTAAAAAGAGAATACAGGTTAAAAACAGTATGCATAGTAGTATAGCATAACGGTCAGAATAGCCTAAGAGTCAGTATAGCATAATAGTTACATGTACTCTGGAGCCAGACTACTTGGTTTTAATCTTAATTATGTCACTTATTAGCAATGACACATTGAGTAAGTTACTTAACTTCTCTGTACCTCAGTTTCCTTATCTGTAAAATAAAAATGATAAGAATAGTACCTGGCTCATAAAGGTATTATAAGGATTAAGTAAATATATGTAAGGATCCTGGTGCACAGTAGATGCTCGGTAAGTGGTAACAGCTGTTACGATAAGGCTGAGGATGAGGATGATACCATTTTGGTTTCTTAAAAAAGGATACTCCACCCCCCACTTTCTGTTTTAGAAAAAAGAACTTGAACAGTCCATCAAAAATGTTAACAACTGTAACCTCTAATTGATAACAGACTTATTTTAATTTTCTTCTTTTTTACTTATAGACATTCTATGTCAAGTAATTCTTTTTGTACTTAAAACAATAGAAACACAGAAACAAAATCTTGGCTTTAAGCCCTTCCCCCAAAGTGCCCTACAGTCTGGTAAGCAGTGATTTTCAAAGTGCGATCTTTGGACCAGTAGCGTCAGCAGAACCAGTCAACTTGCTAGAAATGCAAATTCTCAAGGTCCACCCCAGATGTACTCATTCTGTTTTAGCTTTATATTCGATTCTGACGCTCACTAAAGTTTGAGAACTACTGTGCTAAGGTATAACTTGTAGCTCTGTACTTGACCCCTCTCACCTTTATACAGTGATAAATACTGCCAATTACTCTTCCTCAAACACTCTGCAACTCTTGTTCGCAATGTTCTTTCCACCCTTGGACATACCTTCTTCGTGAGCCTTTTGAGAGCTATTACTCCTCCCTGTCCCCAGTTACTGCCTGGCAATAGAAAATGCAAATGCCTTCTGGAGCCAGGCAGGTAATTTGTCTCAAGGGGGCCTGGTGTACGACCTTAAAGAGTGAAGTGCTGGCCACCTGCCCAAAGATGTTCACGATGTTTTGAAAAGTTAAACTGCTGCTGGCCACACACAAACGCACCTAAGCCAAGTTTGGCTACTGGCCACCATTTACACTCACTTCTTGGCTAATTCTCTCTCAAATCACTAAGCAGCTATGATGTAGTGGAAAGAGTGAGTGCTGAACATGGAAGGAAACCTTGATTTGAAGCCCAGCTCTGCTACTTGCTAGCAGGGTGGTAATAATGATAATAATGTTAACCTCTCAGAGTTAAATCTTCTCATCTGTATAATAAGGACAATACTACCTATCTCACAGGATTGTTTTAAAGATTAAGATAATATACTTAAAAACACCTGCCATATAATAAGTCCTCAATAAATTTTTCATAGCATTTGTGGTATTTAGTTTCTTGTATTGTTTTGATTATATGCTTTATTCTACTTGTACTTATGAACAACTTAGTTTAGCCTATTTATTCTATTAGACTCTAGGCTCCTTTGGGACAGGGATGGTCTTCTGCATCCCTTTAAGTTCCTACAATACCTACTTCGGTAATTAAGTCCCTCTCACACCACCTCAAGCTTCAACAGAAGCTTGTGATTGTCTGGGGTAGGGATCTGGAGTGACAGAGTCAATGCTCAGGAGAGATGTACATTTCATGTGAGAAAGTATGTGGCTTTGCTTCTAACACTCCCCGAAGTTATGCTCTTTTTCCAACATAAAAGAGAAAAAACGATGATGGTTATTCTGTTAAGTGGAGGCCTTTTGCTTTTCACAGTTACCAGGTTTGTTAAAAGCAATACAGGATGTTCAGAAGTGCCATACTATAAATTATGAAGAAAACGGGTTTCAGTTTTAACTTAATTTTGACAATTCAGATACAAGTGATGCTGTGTAGGTATCAGAAGAGCTAACATTAGGTGCCCAGCTCATTCTTCGCATCTGGAATACTGAGGCAAGAACAAGAGCTATTATTTATCCCACAAAGAAGGTTATTAGGCAATTAGTATCACGGGATTTGGGGAAGAGGAAGGAAGCATGTGTATCTCACAGAAGCAGGTTAGAGGCTTTCTGCACTCCTATGGCTTTATAAGAAACAGAATGTCATATTTTGTCCTAACAAAATTTTCTTTTTCTTACTTTATAGGTACCCAGGCCTAAGTGCCTGTAAATAATTAATTTCACATATTGAATTTGGCCTGCTTAATATCATTTTAACATATAATAATACGGTTAACATATTATTTATGTTAGCTTTCGTACCTTCTGAACTTTGCATCTACAGACTCATTAAATAAATGACTTCCAGGTTAAATGATCTAATTGCAGAACTGTTTGAAAGCTTACCTCCTCTACCTCCCCCCATTAACTATGCTTTGTACCAGGGTATTTCTATATTTTTCCTTCAAAAGTATAATCCTTAAAAGTAGGACAACTATAGTAACAAATGGGTTTAGGTATCAAATTTATTTTAGGAAGAATGTTTCTAACTAATCTAGGTTCCATATGAGTAAAGGAACACTGGACCAGTCAAATGGATTGTGCTTGAGAAGCCAGGGAAAGGCTACCCATTTCTTCAGTAGGGCACGAAGTAGTTATTCTGTGAAGGCACAATTCAGAATGAAATATTCAGACACAATTTAAAAAATCTATTTCACTGTTTGCATGTATCATCAATAAGGAGAATTTCGCTTCGTGGTATTGACATGAAAGTACATGACAGTGTTAGAACTGCACACTTGCTGTTATCTTTCCTGTGCCCTGAGGCTTTCATCACGAGAAAAATACAATTTCACCGCAGGTGTAAATTCTCAGTCACAGTAGAAAATAATTTCCACTTAAAGGGCATATCTAATTTCTCAACTTATAAAGAATTAAAAATCAGTTCCAAGACCACTTGTGTAGTTTACCACCAAACTACTGTCAGAATAGAAATAAACAAAATTTCCTGCCTGAATTAATTCTTTAAGAAAAACTTTATTGAAAATTATTCCTTTCAAGATAAATAACATTACCTATCTTGTACGGAGGTAACATTATTTTTGCAGAGGCCAGGTAGAATTGGGCAAGAAAATAATTAACATTTAAAGGATTTCTTGGGACTTCCGTGGCGGTCCAGTGGTTGGGACTGTGCTCTTCCACTGCAGAGGGTGTGGGTTCGATCCCCAGTCGGGGAACTAGGATCCTGCATGCCCCACTGACAGGCCAAAAAACTTAACTTGCTGGTTCACATTATGTAAATGTTGTTGTTCTTATTATTCATGTGATGACTGGTGTGTGAATAGCAGGTGTGGTGCTTGCAGGGAAAGAAAAATAAATCTTTAAAAAAAAAAAGGATTTCTCTTTGAAACATATTTCTTTAGAAGAAAGTTGTAGACAATAATTAGGTGAAAGGCAGTACGAATACCTTTTAGGAATGTCTATTTTACAGACGATTCATTTCAAAGCATCAAATTCTATTTACTCAAAAAGCTTAACAAAGTAAACAGTAGCCTTGGCAGCTACAGAAAACTCGAATGGCCTGATGGACTGCACTGGTGTATCTATTTTGTGCCAAATGTTTCAGAAATTTTGAGGCAGTTCACTTATCTAAGGTTTCAGAAAGCAAGAGTTTCCAGAATGATAAGTGAAAGGAGCTGACTGTACAATATTGAAATAATACTAGCTTCCAATTAACATATGAATGTGTTTTGCGTGAAGAGGCAGTTGCCTAGCACACAAGAAATAAAATAAAGTTCTGTGGCCTCCTTAAGGGTAAACATCCTTACAGCCCCTAGAGTCACTACGGGGAGATCCTGAGGCCTAACAAAAGGTCTGTGCTTAACAGCTCCTTTTTTCTCTCGTAGGAAGTAGTATAAAAAGCACTCTCTGTGTCTGAGAGATCCTGGTGATTTGACCTTGGACAAATAACTTAATTACTTCTAGTCTGTTTCCATAACTGTAAATGGAGCCAACAATACCTGGTAAAGATATTACAGGTGTGAGGATGAGATGATATATGTGATCATGTTTTGTAAACTATAAAGCAAGAGTAACCAGAAATTAGTTACTATTTTATATAATACTGTCCTAACATTTCCTGCCTATGTCCCTGTCTGTAAAATGGGTACAGATCTAGGTCCAAAAGCCTGTGAACTTGAGCAAGTCATTTCCTTTCTGGACGTGTGTTTCCTAGCAAGGTTATTATTGCATTATGAAGATCAAATGATATTGTGTATGTAAATGCTGTAAGGATCAAACAATATTATATCTACTTAAAAGGCTTTGAATATGTATTTAAATTCTGTACACATCCAAGGTATTGTTATTTGTACTGTAAACTGCAAAGACGTACATGGAACTAGGAAACAAATGGCGCCTCAATGACTCCCAGTAGAGGGGGGGGGGGAAGGCAGAAAAGGGGCTTAGGAGCCTCGGCAGCTTGTAATAGCGGTGGGAATGAGAAGAGAGGAGTGTGATAGAAGAAAAAAAAAGAAAAAAACTTTAAAAAATACTCTGAGAATCAATTCACTATTCTCCCCCCTTTTCTCTTATGACCTCCAGCCTAGATTCGACCATTCCATTCAACTTCCCATCCCGCCATGTCGCTGGACATTTATTTACTGTACCTTCTTCACTGAGAGCCTTTCATTCCCCTCCCCTTCTAGGAGTCGTGAACTTCAGAACCTCTGCCTCCGACACTCATTCCCTTTAACTCTGTTATTAACCAGGCTTCCCTATATTCTTCCCTCCGCCTAAGGGGGAAGTGAGTCTGGTCGCACCGCAGGGCATCCTAGGAAATGTGGTCTCTCATACTCATTTTGCTTGGGCCCCAGAGTGGGGAAGATGACAGAAGACATACAGTTAAAACTACAACTCCCTGCAGGCAACGTGAGCGACTCTCCGCCTTTCTGCCCCCATTTCGAGTGCCTTCCTCTTCCTCCTTTCCGCGGGCGCCGAACCGCTTGGCCTCACGGTATTTGTAGTTCTTTATGGACCCAGGATTCTAGGACTTGATGGCCAGGAGAGAGGCTAGAAGACTCTAATTCCCAGAGGGCAGAGCGAAAGGTGCGCCTGCGCAGTCTCAGTGAGGGCGTGTATGTCTGTGTGTCTGAGGGAGAGAGAGCGAGAGCGAGTGAGTGTGAGTGCGGGCTAGGGTGGTGGCCGTTACGTTCGGGGCAACGGCTACGGCAGTGGAGAAGTAAGAAGAGAAACAACGTCTGGTGCTTCCGCCTTCGCTTAGGAGGAGGAGGAGCTGGTAGGGAAAAGAAAGTGATTCGCCCTGGGCCTGAACTAGACCGAGTCGGGCCGGCGGGGGTCTGGCTATGAGCCTTTGAGGGTCGCTTGGGACGCGGAGCGAGACTCGAGAGCCGAGAACTATGTCTCAGCCGCCGCCGCCGCCTCCGCTGCCGCCGCCTCCTCCTCCCCCAGAGGCTCCGCAGACTCCGCCGTCCCTGCCGGCGACGGCGGCGGCTGCTCCGGGAGTGCTCTCGAAGCGGAGAGACCGGAGAATCCTCTCCGGGAGCTGCCCGGATCCGAAGTGCCAGGCGCGTCTGTTCTTCCCGGCCTCCGGTTCTGTCAGCATCGAGTGTACCGAGTGCGGACAGCGGCACGAGCAGCAACAGCTGCTGGGGGTGGAGGAGGTGACCGACCCGGACGTAGTGCTGCACAACCTGCTGCGGAACGCGCTGCTCGGGGTGACAGGGGCACCCAAGAAAAACACGGAATTGGTAAAGGTGATGGGCCTTTCCAACTACCACTGCAAGTTGCTGTCGCCCATCTTAGCTCGCTACGGAATGGACAAGCAGACGGGCCGGGCTAAGCTTCTCCGGGACATGAACCAGGGCGAACTGTTCGATTGCGCTTTACTGGGGGACCGCGCCTTCCTCATCGAACCGGAGCATGTGAACACGGTGGGCTATGGCAAGGACCGCTCCGGAAGCCTCCTGTATTTGCATGACACGCTTGAGGACATCAAGCGGGCCAATAAAAGTCAGGAATGCCTCATTCCAGTGCATGTGGATGGGGATGGACACTGCCTGGTGCATGCTGTGTCCCGGGCTCTAGTAGGCCGGGAGCTCTTCTGGCATGCCTTGAGAGAGAATCTTAAACAGCACTTTCAGCAGCACCTGGCCCGATATCAAGCCCTGTTCCATGACTTCATTGATGCCGCTGAGTGGGAGGACATTATCAATGAGTGTGACCCTCTGTTTGTACCACCTGAGGGTGTTCCCTTGGGCCTGAGGAACATCCACATATTTGGCCTTGCCAACGTGCTGCATCGCCCTATTATTCTGTTAGATTCACTCAGTGGCATGCGAAGCTCTGGTGATTATTCAGCCACCTTTCTGCCAGGGCTCATCCCTGCAGAGAAGTGCACTGGGAGAGATGGTCATTTGAACAAACCCATCTGTATTGCCTGGAGTAGCTCTGGTAGAAACCATTATATCCCCTTGGTAGGCATAAAAGGGGCTGCTTTGCCCAAACTGCCAATGAATTTGCTTCCTAAAGCATGGGGTGTGCCTCAGGACCTCATTAAGAAGTACATCAAACTTGAGGAGGACGGTGGTTGTGTTATTGGAGGAGACAGAAGTTTGCAGGATAAATACTTACTTAGGCTTGTTGCTGCTATGGAAGAAGTCTTTATGGACATACACGGTATCCATCCTAGTTTGGTGGCTGACGTCCATCAGTATTTCTACAGGAGGACAGGGGTGATAGGAGTTCAGCCTGAAGAAGTCACAGCAGCTGCTAAAAAAGCAGTAATGGATAATCGCCTTCACAAATGTTTGCTCTGTGGTGCCCTTTCTGAACTTCATGTTCCTCCAGAGTGGTTGGCTCCGGGAGGGAAACTGTATAACCTGGCGAAAAGTACTCATGGACAGCTGAGGCCTGACAAAAATTATAGCTTTCCCTTGAACAATTTGGTTTGCTCATATGATTCAGTGAAAGATGTTCTGGTACCAGACTACGGATTGAGTAACCTGACAGCTTGTAATTGGTGCCACGGCACATCTGTGCGAAGAGTCAGAGGAGATGGATCTATTGTGTATTTGGATGGGGACAGAACTAATGCTAGGTCCACTGGTGGCAAATGTGGTTGTGGATTCAAACATTTTTGGGATGGTAAGGAGTATGACAATCTACCAGAAGCTTTTCCTATTACTTTGGAATGGGGTGGAAGAGTGGTCAGAGAAACAGTATATTGGTTCCAGTATGAAAGTGATGCGTCTTTGAATAGTAATGTTTACGATGTTGCCATGAAACTTGTTACCAAGCACTTTCCCGGTGAATTTGGGAGTGAAATCCTAGTTCAGAAAGTTGTCCACACTATATTGCATCAGACTGCCAAAAAGAATCCTGATGATTATACTCCTGTAAATATAGATGGTGCTCATGCCCAAAGAGTTGGAGACGTACAAGGACAAGAGTCAGAGTCCCAGCTCCCAACTAAAATTATTCTTACCGGACAGAAAACAAAAACTTTGCACAAGGAGGAGTTAAACATGAGTAAGACTGAAAGAACTATTCAACAGAACATTACGGAACAGGCTTCTGTAATGCAAAAACGGAAAACAGAGAAGTTAAAACAAGAACAAAAGGGGCAGCCCAGGACTGTTTCTCCCAGTACCGTTCGTGATGGTCCTTCCTCTGCACCTGCCACCCCTACCAAGGCTCCCTATTCACCAACCACTTCTAAGGAGAAGAAGATCCGAATAACAACTAATGATGGACGACAGTCCATGGTTACACTTAAGTCTTCAACAACGTTTTTTGAACTTCAGGAAAGCATAGCCAGAGAATTCAGCATTCCTCCATATTTACAGTGTATTCGATATGGCTTTCCTCCTAAAGAGTTAATGCCACCCCAGGCAGGAATGGAAAAGGAGCCAGTTCCTTTACAGCATGGTGACAGAATTACAATAGAGATTCTAAAAAGTAAAGCCGAAGGGGGTCAGTCTGCGGCAGCACACTCGACCCACACTGTGAAACAAGAAGAGAGTGGTGTCACTGGTAAACTGTCATCTAAGGAACTTCAGGAGCAAGCTGACAAAGAAATGTACTCCTTGTGTCTTTTAGCAACGTTAATGGGTAAGATCAATTTAACTCAGACAGTATTTCTTAATTGTGAATGTAATACACTGAGTTTTTCTGATGTCTTCATGGAAAACTCTGTAATAATCAGATAGTAAAAACTATCTGATTATATATTTTAGAAGAAAATTATTTTCTTTCGTTTTTTTGACAGTGGATAGATGTTAATGTGATTTTCTATTGAGTAAATATTAGGAAAAGGTAACTAAGAAAGTGAAAGTAATCCCTTAATTGTCACCAGATTATTTAAATATAACGTATTCTTGTAATTGTTTTTTTAAGAATAGGCTTGTAATGGATACATTTAAAGGCTTTTTCATTTTTTCCCCTTTGGCTCTATTGAGCCTGCCCACTTTGTCCCTTTTCATTTATTTTTAAATTTCATTTTCCTGCGTGTCATGTGATTTCAGGACTTCCTGTTTGATGAATTGCAGTTTCTGGGTTTATATGCTCACTGTACTCCCACCTAATGGTCTCTCTCATCCATTTCCTGTTCTCCCTTTCCCAGTTCATCATATTTTTCTTATTTGTACATTAGGATTTGAGTTTAAGTAATTTCCTTGCTCGGTGACTCTTTGTGCCATGAATTGTAATGAACTATTATAACTGATGAGAAACATAAGGAACCGAGGTAGATATTAATGAGGTTGCTTAAGAAGCATTTCTTTTTAAAAATTCAACACAAATTAAAGGAAAATATATTATCAAATATATGATTTAAAGCTTTAGATGATTTGGGAAATAATCCAATGGTGTACTTTTTACATTATTTTTATTGGCTAATCTTTATTTTAAAATTACTGTTAAATGCTTAATTAAGGCTTGAAATAGAAGTAAAATTGAAATATATTACATATTAGAGGGGCCTTATTTTTGCTGAGATGAGAGCTTTCAACTGGAAAAGTGATCTGTGTTTTGATTGTGTTTTCTAAGGGTACTAAATATCAGTGAATTGGGCCTTGAACTTCCAAAACGAAGATTATTTATTTCTGGCTTGTTAAGTTTGGGGGCCTAGTAGTTAATAGGGGATCTAAAAGCCCTATACACATTTATAACTTAATATTGCTGACTTTGTTTTGGCAGACATAGTCATTGAATTGGGGGCTGTGTCAAGAAATGTACTAGCTAGGCACTTTGCATTTTTTCTATCTCTTAAGATTTTTTAGTTTCTTAGAGACTGCGTGGAATAAAGGAAAAGATTGTGAATTTTGGAGTGAGAAAGACCTAGAATTTGAATTCCAGCTCCACTACTTTTTAATTTAGTGATTTCAGGCAAGCTGCTTAACTCCCTAGTAGTACTTCAGTTGCCTCCTATACACAAGATACCCCTTGTAGTTGGTACATAGGGCAACAGCAAAGTACTCCCAGAACTCTGAAAATTTAATAACATCATTAATAACAGAATGGATAAACTTAGATATGTGCTGAAGGCACTTTTAAGAAAACCAACAATATCCCAGGTCAAAACAGGAAAAGAGGTCTTTCTTCATAGAAGAGGAACTCTTGAGGATGTGGCTCATATATAACCTTGGATGTTCAGCACCTGGTATGGTGCCCAGCAGGGAGTGGGCACTTTGAAATGTTTTTTTTTTTTTTTTTTGATTGAATTAAATAGATGACATTAACATATCCAAAGAAAGGCTGTGTCAGCAGAAATGGAATGGATGGTCAGCACTGAACACTGAAAAAGAGTTGAAAAGCAGAATTTGGCAATGTTTATACACTGGTATACAAGGGGAAGAGATACATCAACTGGGGTTCGTGAAAATTCTGGTAACTAGAAAAGTAATCTCAATTGAGGGGCAGGAATATTTGATCAGTTCTCACGGTGGCCTGGCTCAAAGATCTGAATCCCTTTACTGATTCCACAGTCACCAGGCATCTAGTCTGATCACTCATTTAGCTTCCTGATGTAAGTATTGATAATACAGGTGAGAGTGCAGGTGAGGATTATATTCACTTGGAAGGCTGTGTTCTCCATGTAGATTGATAAATTGGCACAGGTGAGATTATGTTCAGTAGTCTAAAAGTCTGGCCAGCATAATATGTTTCATAATGAAAATTAGTAAAATATAATTCTCATTTACAGTTAGTCACTTTTTGAGGTTGGATTGAGGTTTCTGGACCTGAATATCTGCACACTGGACTGTGGACTGCAATGAGTTGACCAAGATTACGTCTTCTTGTTATGATCTCTTCCCTCTTCACCTCCAGCATTTATGTTGCCACCCCTACAAACCCACACATTTCTTTAAGTCCCCCACTTCTACTCCGGACACAAAATTTAAGCATTGTAAAAATGTCAGTTTGGGGTTAGCTAAGTAAGTACACACAACCCTGTGTAAAGAGTGCTGAGGAACTCTTGATGTTTAGATTGGAGAGGGCTGAAAAATGGAAAGCGTTGGTTTATTTAGAAAATTGCAAATTTCAAAGTGCAGAAATAACTTTGTGAGTTACCAAATGTGAGCTAAGCTGCTGGTATGTTGGTTTAGAAAATAGCTCATCAAGCTTTCTGCTGTTCAGATAGCTGCCTCCTTCTCACTTAGGTTAAGGCTTTAATACCACTTTCTTAAAGAGGTTGTCTCCTGACCCCCTTATCTAAGGGTTTGAGAGACCTTTGCTAAACCACTCTATTACTGCACCCTGTTCAATTCCCTCTTAGCACCTGTTATAAATTTTCATTATCTTGTTTGTTGGTTTACTTACTCATTTGCCTCCCCCATTATAAACTCCACAGAGGCAGAGAGAGTAGCCTGTTTTATTCAACGATGAATACTTTACCACCTAGTACAGGCCCTGGCACTTATTAGGTGCCAAGTACATGCTTGTTGAATGAATGAATGCAGATTATGTCAGCAAAATGAACATCTGCTGTGAGCTAGAGACTGTGCTGTAGGTACAAAGATGAATGAGACATGGTCCTTGCCCTCCATAAGCTTACCTGCAGGGTCTCACCTGAGGGCATCCCATACTTTAGTTTTCATTCATAATTTTTATACCTAGAGAAAAGGAAGCTGGAGATCTGTTGATGAAAGCTATAAAAGTATGGGGGAGATATATAGATATATAGATAGGATTGTGTGTCTTCATTAAATAGCCTGACTTCTTGAGAGCCAGGGATGTGTGTGTTGCCTTTCTACTGTTTTTAAGTAGGATATTTATTAAATAGAATTTATATCTTATTATTTGTATCAACGAGACTGAGTACATCAATCTTTTTTGCTCAGTTCATGGAACTCGTCACTTTGAATCTAACAATGGTAGTTTAAAATTAAAAAACAGTATTCTACCTGTAATATTTCACAGATTTTAATCTGCTTTATCCAGACCACTTGGACATTATTAAACAATTTTTTCAGACTGTTATCTTCATTCTTTATACAGTATGTGAGTGACTCTAACTCTAGCATTGCAAAATATGTAATTAAATTTTCTTATAGACCTGTTTTTTGTGGATTCTATTTTGTGGTACATCATCCACCATAAATACTGGGCTAATTTCTTTTTTATTAATATTGTATTCCACTAACTTTTTAGTTAATTTTCTCTTTCAAGAGATAAAGACAGATTTGTGAAAAACGGTTTGTCAGTTCTATGCATACTTTGTCAGAGTTGCTGTAATGGAATTAGGCTATTTGTGAGATATTTACCCCACTTTACTTACAAAGGTTAGCATCCTTTCAGGGGTTGAGAAACTTGTGTGATTTTTTTTTTTTTTTGCGGTACGCGGGACTCTCACCGTTGTGGCCTCTCCGGTTGCGGAGCACAGGCTCCGGACGCACAGGCTCAGCGGCCATGGCTCACGGGCCTAGCCGCTCCGCGGCATGTGGGATCTTCCCGGACCAGGGCACGAACCCGTGTCCCCTGCATCGGCAGGCTGACTCTCAACCACTGCGCCACCAGGGAAGCCCCATAGTACTTCTTGATGTTGTAACTGCCTTGGGCTTTTCCAAAATCACACGTGGTATTCAAACACTTATTTTTAAGATGACATGGGGTCTGAATATCATTATTGCATCTTGAATTTTTTCTTCAAATATTGGGTGAAAGACACTTTCAAATCTAGATAGGACTTAATTCATCTGTTAAGTATGTTATTGTTAACATACTCTCTGGTAACCCTTCCAGTTGATTTGTAGACAGCTTATTTTTAATGGGGGAGCTGTCATAAAGTTAAATAAAAAGAATGCATATAGATGTATCTTAAGGTAAATATGTATGTTGTAAATGGTGATTTTATATCATACTTTGAAGATTAAGTTAAACATCGATTCTATTTCTTTTTTCCTTCACATTTTTTCAATTATAAGGTATTATTTTTAAAAATTCCAAGAACTCAATTATGTATAAAGTAGAATATAGTAGTTCTCTTTAACATTTGCACTCCCCAGAGAGAATCAGACTGTGTGTGTGTGTGTGTGTGTGTGTGTGTGTGTGTGTGTTTGTGACCTTTAGGATTCTTCTAGTAGAAACAGCCCCATGTTCCTACTTTAAATTTACATTTTGGTCAGTTTATTTTATGGTAATAGGAACTTGAGTTTAGAATTAACTTAGGTATTTTGGGGGGGAACCTAATAATATATTTCATATAATTTTTATTTGTTTTGTTTTGTTTAAATAATATATTTCATATAGATGTTAGATTTTAAAATTTACTCACTTGTTGAAACTTCAAATTGCTTTTTTAAATATCTAAAGTTAGAAAATTGGAAAGATGACTTTTTTTTTTTTTTTTTTTTTTTTTTTGCGGTACACGGGCCTCTCACTGCTGTGGCCTCTCCTGCTGCGGAGCACAGGCTCCGGATGCGCAGGCCCATCGGCCATGGCTCACGGGCCCAGCTGCTCCGCGGCACATGGAATCCTCCCAGACCAGAGCACGAACCCATGCTCTTTGCATCGGCAGACAGACCCCCCGCCCCAACCACTGCGCCACCAGGAAAGCCCTGAACGATGACCTTTTAAACTCACTTTTAACTCGTGATTTTGTTATTAGTAGTAAAAATTAGAAAACCAATGACATTTTTAAAATGTTTAATTTTAACATACTTAAAAAAAATTACCTCTTATTAAAGAGAAAAAAATTAGATAACCAAAAGAACAAACATCCATAATATCACTGCCATATGTAATAACTACTGTTCAGGTGAGAGAACTGAAGACTATTAGGAAGGATTCAAGGAAGACGAGGTCTGAACAGAGGTTATCTATGGTGGTGGTATAGACTTTTTTCTACATTTATATACATACACAGTATGTTCAACATAAGTATTTTACTGTTGTACTATGAAGAAACAGTTGAAATATAAAGCAAAATTAATTGGAGACTAACAGAAAAATATGAATTAATATAGTATTTGTTAGATGCTTTACCCAACTAGTCCTGTTCTCTCTAAGAATTTGCTTTCCAATGAAATGGTAGAATAGTAATTCCCCCTCCCCCTTTTTTAAGCAGTTTTCAAATATGGTATTATTAACTATGGTCACCATGTTGTACGTTACATCCCTGTCACTTATTTATTTTATAACTGCAAGTTTGTACCTAAAAGTCTTTACCTTTGTTTTTGCTATGATTTTGTTTTATTAGATTCATGAAGAGGTACAAATGGTACCATTCGTTAACATTTTATCCATATAACATTAAAGAGCAGTTGTCGTTGTGCTGCTTCAATTAAGTTTTTCATGGACATCTCTCAGGCATTATTAAAAGAAAAAACCTCATTTATGCTAGTATTCATTTCACGAATTCTGAGTGCTACTATTTCTCCAGCATTGCGCCAGGCCCGGGAATAGAAAGTGAAATAGGCCACTGACCTTTTCCTGACTCTGAAAAGCTTCTGGTCTAGAAGGGGAAACAGAATAGTAAACTGAGTTAACCTGCGGTGTGATCAGGGCTGTGGTGTTCATATGCATGGGAGCGTCAAGGAAGGTACCTCCCTAACCACCACTGAAGAAGAATCCTAGAGGAAGTGACACCTAAATTGAGTTTTAAAGAATACATAGCTATTACTGGTCTTTGGGGAACCGGAGCAATTTGGTGGTGTTGCTTTGTAGAAATCAAGTTAGGATATGATGAGAGAGCTGTGAGATAGGAGCAAGGGTAAGGAATCTTAGGCTGCCTTTTATGCCGTGAGAAAGGAGCTTGGACTTACCATAGGGTTTGGTGGAACCATTAAAGGTTTAACTCTGAAGGCTGTATGGAGGAGAGATTTGAGGAGAGTAAGATTAGAGGGAAAACCAATTTTGAGGTGGCGGCAGTGCTTCAGGCAGGAGATGGGCCTGAACCAGGTCAGCTGTAGAAGGAATGGAGAGAAATGTAGCAGAGAGCCATCTGTGACTGATGGGGGACTTGTGCAGTGTCACAATCCTTGCTTCCTGATCTCTGATCCCTTTTCTTGGTTCTGTTTCCAACAAACATGACTTCAGTGGAAGTGTGTACATACCAAAGGAAATAATTTGCCTAGTTTTTCTTTCAACCAGTTGTTGATGCCATGGATTTCTATAAGAAGAGAGTATGGATAGTTCTGCCAAATTTGTTGTAAGATGATTTGACCTTTAGTAGAGGTTTAGTATCAGTGGAAAAGGTATAAGCTGTGGAAGGGAGACACAGGATTCAGATCCAGGCTTTGCCTCTTACTAGCTGTTTGATCTTGGGAGAACTATTTAAACTCTCTGGGCTTGTTTCCTTTTCTGTAAAATAGGGCTCAGTTAGGAGGAGAAAATGAAATTATGTGAAGTGCCTGCTCAGAGCTGGGTAGACATAGAGATTTAGGTGGTATATCTATCCTTCCCTTAAAGCAATAGAGTATCCATGCTCACTGGGGCCATATAGGTCTGAAGGGGGTGAAAATTGGTTCTTGGGGGAGAGTAAAATAAATCTTACTCTATTTAATGAAAAAAGTACAGATATACATATAGTACATAAACAGATAAACAGTATATCTGTAGTATGCAAATATAATGGTCGAGGCAGATTAGGAAAATAATGGCTAAAAATAATTCTTAGGTAGATAATGAAAACACAAGGTTGATAAACAGTTCAATAGAGTTCTTACTTTTTAGAGTTCTGCCTGCTTAAGTAAGGAATAGTCGGGTTTGTGAAGTATCAATATTAAGAAATGTCATTTTTCTTACTAGTGTTTAGGTGGTCAGTTCTGAGGAGTTTACTATTTTGGCACCCATTTTGATTGTGACCAAAAAAATTAAGTGCTACCATCTAAGTTTTTGATATGTTTTGATATTCTAGAGTATTTGATAAATGATATCCTAGAGTATTTTATAAAATACTAAGTACATTTAAGATAACATTAATAATAAATAAATGAAAGATTACCACCATAGAAGTAATTTATCCAAATAAAATTTAATGATAAATTAAGCGGTCAGAACTTCTGTCAGAAGTTATTAACGTTCTGTGTTCGGGAGTTCTTATTAATATTCAAAATTTTAAATTAAATTTCTGTATTCACCCTTAAATAATGGCAATTCTAGCAGTACTGTATCATTAGTGAATGAAGTGTTCATGTGTAAGTAAATGTTCTAGTTAACTGAAACGTTAAGTGCCAAGGCTTTTAAAATTTGTATACTTTAAACTGATATACTGAGCAACTTCAGCCAACAGCCATGTAGATTCACATTTCTGTTTATCAGTGTGGGAAGGGGTTAGAGCTCTGAGAGATTGTGGGTACGTAGTGATTAATTCACTTCATCAGTAACCTCCATTCAAAGCTCAGATCCAATAGTGTAGTCCTCTAGTAGGAAAGATAAAAGTTAACGTTTCTTTGTTAAAATGAACTTTAAAAAGTCCTGACTGTAAAAGCAGTACATATACATTATCAGATTAGAAAATAATGAAAGTATAAGGAAACAAAAATAACCATATTCCAGAAACCCAAAGTAACTTTTATGTTCCTTCCATTCTTTATTAACTTCTTGAACACTGGTTATCATTCTTAACTTTTTATTTGAAACTTCTTATTGATAATAGGCACTGTCAAAGGATGTTCTTGAAAAATATGTTTTTGTGAAATAGTGGGTTGCTTATAGCTATTTTGTGGGCTACTAATGTTTATTCTAAATCTCATCAATAGGTCATTTCCCCCCTAAATTTCTATTTTAAAAAGTCAACTTTGCAACAACAAAATACATTAATTACTTATCTTCAGTCTACCTATTTACTTTTCTCCCTAGTTCTTTCCATCTGTTTTTATTAGTTTTAACCTAAATATAGAATATATATATATATATATATATATATATATATTTGTGTGTGTGTGTGTGTGTGTGTGTGTGGTACGTGGGCCTCTCACTGCTGTGGCCTCTCCCGTTGCGGAGCACAGGCTCCCGACGCACAAGCTCAGCGGCCATGGCTCATGGGCCCAGCCGCTCCGCGGCACGTGGGATCCTCCCGGACCAGGGCACAAACCCGCACCCCCTGCATCGGTAGGCGGACCCTCAGCCACTGCGCCACCAGGGAAGCCCTAGAATATATTTTTTATATTCTACTTTAAAAACATAGTATCTTTCTATAACCTTATCTGTTGTTCTAGTCCACAGTTGCATACTAGTTTACTTTGAACTGGATTGAGTCTTCATATGTATTTTGTTTAATATGCCCAGTATTGACTCATGCAGCTTTAAAGACATTTTTGAATTAGTTCCTACATGTAAAAATGGGGGGACTTCCCTGGTGGCGCAGTGGTTAAGAATCTTCCTGCCAATGCAGGGGACACAGGTTAGATCCCACATGCCGTGGAGCAACTAAGCCCGTGCACCACAACTACTGAGCCTGCGCTCTAGAGTCTGTGAGCCACAACTACTGAAGCCTGCGCGCCTAGAGCCTGTGCCCCGCAACAAGAGAAGCCACTGCAATGAGAAGCCCACGCACTGCAATGAAGAGTATCCCCCTCTTGCTGCAACTAGAGAAAGCCTGCACACAGCAATGAAGACCCAGCACAGCCAAAAATAAACAAACAACCAAACAAATAAATAGGAGCCATTAAAAAAAAGGGGGAGAATTAAACATTAAAAACCTGGATTTCTGGCTTCTCTTGAAATGCCATTTGATATTGAAACACTGGGCCTCTACTCTTCCATGACAGCACTGGGCAATGGCTGCCATCTTTAGATGGGCCATGCATTTTCTAGTCATGGTCCCTCATTCCATATCGCTTCCTATATGTTGTATCACACCAGACTGCATCACTCACTTAGGAGATCTGCCTTGCAATCTCTGTTCAAGGCTAATCCATATTAAAGCAAGCCTGGGTTGAACTCTCTTGTTAGTTGCTAATACTGTATCTTTATTTTACAGGAGAAGATGTATGGTCTTATGCAAAGGGGCTTCCTCACATGTTCCAGCAGGGTGGCGTATTCTACAATATTATGAAGAAAACCATGGGTATAGTTGCTTTCTGATTTTATTCTTAGATAATATCTCCACTCAAGCTATTCTAAGATTAAGAAAGTTCAGATAATATTCTTCTGAAACTATTTCCAGTGTTAATATTAGGTACATATTTTTCTTTATCAGTCTGCTTAGTTAAAATGGATTATTATCCTGATATGGTCAGCTATGTTTCTGCTATAATATTACTAAAAATCTCCTATCACATTCTTTCTCCTGTTTTCTCATTTAAATTATGTATATGATCCTTAACAACTAAAGACAAATTGTGAAATTAGAGGCCGATTTGTTTATAATGCTAGTGACTGTCCCAGAACCAGATAATACAGTGTTTTTTTTTTGTTGTGTTTTGACTGTGATCACTATATACCTCAGTATTTTCTGGATTCTAGGAAACAGCTCACTTTACATTTAACCTCTTTTCACATTGGGTATACATTGTTTATAAAGATATGTGCAAGTGTATAACTGTATCTTCACAGTTTCAAGAGAGAGGTTGCCAGTATGTATGTTTGGACCCCATATGTTTTATCAAAAATTTGATGTGAGTACTTTTGGCCCCAGACTTTATCACTCTGGCTTATCTCACTTTCTTACCTACCTGACTTCTGTAGACATTAAGTACATAATCTCTATTTTATGTTTGTTTGTTTTCTTTCTCATGCACTTCTTTTTCCTTCTTAAAAAAACAAAACCCAACTTGGCTATTGTAGAAATGTTCAAACACGTAAAAGTAGCAAGAATAATGTAATGAACCCCTATTTACCTACCACCCAGGTTCAGTAATTATCAGTACATTTCTACCTACCCCATCTCAAGTGGACTGTTTTAAAATAAATCTCAGACATAATTTCATCTGTAAGAATTTTAGTATGTATTTCTAAAAGTAAGCACTGTTTTTTTTTCTTTTTAAAAAATAACCATAATACCATTATCACATCTAAAAAATATGAACAGTAATTTTTAAGATATCACCAACTATCCAGTCAGTGTTTAAATTTCCTTGATTTTTGATTGTCTCAAAAAAGGTTTGTCTTTTGATTTATTGAATTGGGGACCAAAGAATAGCCAGCTGGCCAGTTGCCTTGCTTCCTATCTTCCTCTCTCTCTCCCTCCCTCCCTCCCTTCCTTCCTAAGATAGGATTATTGAAACATAATTTGCATGCAGTAAAATTCACCCTTTTTAGGAATTACAGGCGTGTGAATTTTGACAAATATATATAGTCACGTAACCATTACCACAATCAAGATATAGAATATTTCCACCATTCCAAAAAGTCGCCTTGTGCCCCTTTCTAATTAATCCCTTACCTCTCCCCCTAGGCCCTGGCAACCACTGATTTGATTTGTCTTTATATGTTTTCCTTTTTCATATCACCATATAAATGGGACCATATAGTTTAACCTTCTGTGTCCGGCTTCTTTGATTGAGCACAGGGGTTGGCAAACTCCTACCTGTGAGCCATACCAGGACCGCTGCCTGTTGTACATAAAGTTTTATCAGAACACAGCCACACTCATGTTTACATATTGTCTGTGGCTGCTTTCGCAGTGCAATGGCAGAGTTGAATAGTTGTGACAGAGACTATTTTATGGTCTGCAAAACCTAAAATATTTACCAGGTTGCCCCTTTACAGAAAAATTTTGTGAATTTCAGTTTTTAGCCTAGTGCTTTTGAGATTCATCCGTCTGGTTGCATGTAGTTTATTTGTTTTTGATTGCTGAGTATTATTCCATTGTATGTATGTATCACATATTAAAAATTCCATAACCAATTGAAGGACATTTAGTTTGTTTTTAGTTTTTGGCTACTATGAATAAAGCCACTATAAACATTTGTGTACACGTCTTTGTGTGGACGTATGTTTTCACTTGTCTTTGGTAAATACCTAGGAGTGGGATTGCTGAGTAATGTGGTAAGTATATGCTCATCTTTATAAGAAATTTCCAGACCATTTTCCAGATTGGCTGGACCATTTTGTATTCCTCCAGCACTTGGTAGTATTGATTTTTGTTTTTTAAACCATTCTAATAGATTTACATTACTACTCATAATGGTTTTAATTTGCATTTCTCTAATAACTGATATTGAGCATCTTTTCATGTGCTTATTTGCTATCTTATTATTACTTGGCTCATTTTTAAATTGGTTGGATTTTTTTTTTTTTTTTTTTTTTTTTTTGCGGTACGCGGGGCTCTCACTGCTGTGGCCTCTCCCGCCGCGGAGCACAGGTTCCGGATGCGCAGGCCCAGCGGCCATGGCTCACGGGCCCAGCCGCTCCGCGGCATGCGGGATCCTCCCGGACCGGGGCACGAACCCGTATCCCCTGCATCAGCAGGCGGGCTCCCAACCACTGCGCTACCAGGGAAGCCCTGAATTTTTTTTAAACTTGAGTTTTGAGAGTTCTTTAGATATTCTGGGCACACATCATTTATCAGATAAGTGTTTTGCATATATTTTCTCACAGTTGTAACTTGTCTTTTCATTCTCCCAACATTATCTTTTGAAGATCAGAGGTTTCTAATTTTGATAACCAATGTAACAATCATTTCTTTAGTGATTCATACTTTTTGTGTCCTATCCAAGAAATCTTTGCCTAATCCAAGGTCACAAAAATTTTCTTCTTTGTTTTCTTCTATAAGTTTTATAGTTTTAGGTTTTATATTTAGGTGTATGATCCATTTTGAGTTTTTTTTTATATGTTGTAAGTTACGAGGCAAGGTTCATTGTTTTGTGTGTGGATGGCCAATTGCTCCAGAACCATTTGTTGGAAAAGGTATACTTTATCCATTGAATTACTTTGGTACCTTTATCGAAAATCAGTTGACCATGAATTATACACTTGAAAAAGGTGAATTATATGCAGAATATACATCTGTAAAGTTACTTTTAAAACAACCAGTTGACCCTATTCATGTGGGCCTGTTTCTAGGATCTCTTTTCTATTTTGTTGATCCATATGTCTCTACTTCCACCAATACCACAGTCTTGATTACTATATTTTTATAGTAATTCTTGAAATTTAGTTAATATGAGTCCTCCATCTTTAACCTTTTTCAAAATTATTTTGAGCATTCTAGGTGCTTTGCTTATCCATATAAATTTTAGAGTCAGTTTGCCAATTCCTGCAAAAAAGTCTTCTCTAATTTCTCTCATCAAAATTTTGTCATTTTTAGCATATAATTCTTGCACATCCAATGTTAGATTTTGTACCTAAATATTTTGTGTTTTGGGGAAGCTATTGTAAAAGATGCTTTTTAAAAAATTCCAATTTCCTGTTCATTGCTAGTGCACAGAAATAAGATTGGTTTTTATGTATTAACCTTGTACCCTGTGACCTTGTTAAACTCACAAGTTAGGTCTAGTAGCTTTTAACAGGTCCTTTAGGATTGTCTATGTAGGTCATTATGTCTTTTGCAAATAAGAGACTGTTTTATTTCTTCCTTTTCAATTTATATGCCTTTTATTTCTTTCTCTTGCTTTTTTGCACTGGCTATAAATTCAGTGTTGAATAGAGTGGTGAGAGTGGATATCCTTGCCTTGTTCCTGGTCTAAGGGGGAAAGCATTCAAACCTGTAGGTTTTTCAGAAATGCCCTTTGTCAGGTTGAGGACATTCCCTTCTATTCCTAGTTTATTGATGGTTTTATAGTATTGTGAATGGATGTTGAATATTATCAGGTGCTCTTTTCCCGCATCTATTGAAATGACCTTATAAGGGCTTTCTTTTTAGTTTGTTGATAGTGTGAATTACATTGATCGATTTTTGACTGTTGAACCAATGTCACATGCTGGATTCTTTTTTTTCTTTTTTTATAATCCATTAAAAAAAATTTTATTTTATTTATTTATTTTTGGCTGTGCCAGGTCTTAGTTGAGACAAGCGGGCTCCTTAGTTGTGGCTCCCGGGCTCCTTAGTTGTGGCATGTGAACTCTTAGTTGCGCCATGCATGTGGGGTCTAGTTCCCTGACCAGGGATCAAACCCACGTCCCCTGCCTTGAGAGGCAGATTTTAACCACTGTGCCACCAGGGAAGCCCCTTTGCTAATATTTTGTTGAATGTTTTTGTGACCGTATTCATGAGGCATAATGATATGTAGTTTTCTTGTAATGACTGTTTAATTAGGGTAATGTTGGCTTCAGAAAATAGAGTTGGGAAGTGTCCACTCCTTTTCTGTTTTCTGGTAGATTTTGTAATAGCTTTGATATTATTTCTTTCTTAAATGGTAGAATTCACCAGTGAAGCGATCTGTGCTTGGAGTTTTCTTTATTGGATGTTTTTTAACTATGAATTTAATTTCTATAATAGACTGCTCTTAAGGTTATGCCTTTCTTCTTGAATAAGCTTTGTTAGTTTTGCCTTTCAAGAAATCTGTCCATTTCATCTAAGTTATCAATTTTATTGGCATAAAGGTCTTTATAATATTTCCATACTGTCCTTTTAATGTCTTCAAGGTCTATAGCTCTGTCATTTCTGATATTGGCAATTTGTGCCTTTCTTGTTTTGCTGACTAGTCCAGCTAATGGTTTATCAGTTTTATTGATCTTTTCAAAGAAACAGCTTTGGTTTCATATGTTTTCTCCATTGTTTTCCTCATTTCATTTTCTTTGTCTTCTGCTATTTTTACTTTTTCCTTTGTATGCTTCTTTTGGATTTAATTTGCACTTCCTACTTTCTTTAAGTAGAAGTTTAGATTATTGATTATAAATTTTTGTTTTCTAATATAAACATTGAAAGCTATAAATTTCTCTCTGAGCATCCCCCTGCCTTTTTTTGCATCCCTTTCTTTTTAACTTTCCATCTTTCATTTCATCCTACCTTCCGAAATATATCAATACCAGTTCATGTTTTTTTTTTAATTAATTAATTAATATTTGGCTGCGTTGGGTCTTTGTTGCTGTGTGCCGGCTTTCTGTAGTTGGCGGCGAGCAGGGGCTACTCTTCGTCGTAGTGCGCAGGCTTTTCATTGCAGTGGCTTCTCGTTGCAGAGCACAGGCTCTACGCGGGTGGGCTTCAGTAGTTGCAGCACGTGGGCTCAGTAGTTGTGGCTCGTGGGCTCTAGGGTACAGGCTCAGTAATTGTGGCACACGGGCTTAGTTGCTCCGTGGCATGTGGGATCTTCCTGGACCAGGGCTCGAACCCATGTCCCCTGCATTGGCAGATGGATTCTCAACCACTGCGCCACCAGAGAAGCCCCAGTTAGTGGGTTTTTTTAAGTTATTATTTAATTATGATTGATGATAGGGCTCCCAGTAATTGGGGTAAGTGTGCACTGTCTTTCATAGGACTGAAAATAACTTCCCTCAGTTGTTTTTGTGTGTGGGAGGGTTGTGGTGGGTTGTATGGGGATGACGCTCTTGATTATTTTCTAAATAGTTTTTTGGTTTTGGTTTGAAATTATTTTTAAAATGTTAGCTGTGATGCTAAGACAATTTAATGTGGGAAAGAATAGTTTTATCAATAAACAGGGCTGGAACAACTGGATATCCACATGCAAAAGAATGAAGTTTGACCTCTCCCTCACACCAAATACAAAATTAACTCAAAATGTATTAAAAAAAACTGGAGTATGAGAGCTAAAACTAGAAAGCTCTTAGAAGAAAACATAGGCATAAAACTTCCTGACTTTGCATTAAGCAAAATCTTCTTAGATATGACACCAAAAGTACAAGCAACAAAAAAGTAGCTAAATAAAAACAAATTTTTGTGCTGCAAGGACACCAACAAGAAAGTGAAATAACAACTCACAGAATGAGAAAATTTTGCATATTATATATCAGATAATAGATTTGCGTCTAGAATATAAAGAACTCAGCAGTAAAAAGACAACCCAGTTAATAATGGGCAAAGGATCCAGAGAAAATACATAAATGGCCAATAAGCACATGAACTGATGCTCAACATCATTAACCATAGGGAAATGCAAATCAGAACCACAATGAGATAGTACTTCATACTCACTAGCAAGGCTGTAATCAAAAAGACAGATATTAAGAATGGTGGGCAAGGAAATCCTGGTGGGAATGTAAACTAGTGCAGCCACTTGGGAAAAATGTCTGGCAGTTGCTCAGAAGATTTAAGATGGAGTTACTAGATAACCCATTAGTTCACTCTTAGGTGTATACCCGAGAGAAATGAAAACATGTCCGCACAAAACTTGTACACAGATGTTCATAATAGCATTATTCATAGTAGTCAAAACTGGAAACAATGCAAATGTCTATCAACTTAGACATTGGATAAGTAAGATGTGATATATCATACAATGAAATATTACTTGGCAATAGAAAGGAATGCAGTACTGATACAGACCACATTGATGAACCTTGAAAATCTTATGCTACATGAAACAAGCCAGAAACAAAAGACCATATATTGTATTATTTTACTTATATGAAAAGTCATATAAATGACAGAATAGGCACACCTAGAGAGACAGAGAGAGTAAATCAGTGGTTGCCTAGGGCTGGGAATGGGGTTGGGGCGGAAATGGGAGTGACTGCTAATGGGTTCAGGGTTTCTTTCTGGGAAAATGTTCTAAAAGTGATTGTGGTGATGGCTACACAACTCTGAATATCCTAAAAAACATTCAGCTGTACACTTAAAAATGGTGAGTTGTGTGTGAATTATATGTCAATAGAGCCAATTATATTTTTTAAATGTTACCTGTGGTATTTATTCTTATTAGGAGGGAGTTTAGAGCTCTGGAGTAGGAACATCTGATACTAAATTTTGGTTCTACTACTTATTCCTGTGTGACTTCTAAATCTCGGTTTCTCTATTTGTAAAGTGGGTATGATAATCTCGGGGTTATTATTAGGATCAAATGAGATTGTGCACATAAAGCAGTTAGCAAAGGGCCTGGTACCTAATAAATACTTAGCTAATGTTTGTTATTATTATTATTATTATTAGAATCCCAGCTGTTATTTGCAGAATTATTTAAAAAATTTTTGACCATAAAACAGCCATTTGAAATGGGTCACCATCAGAAAAGCATTTTACCTTTCAAAATATAATTTCATCTAATATTTGTGGTAAAATGTTACCACTATTTTTAGGACAGATTCATGTGGCAAATCATTATCATCCCGTGGTCAAAGAATCAAAGCATAACAAGCCCTCCTCATCCCCAGACATACACCCATACCCTCCAAAAATTGGAAAAGAACATAATTTTCTTACTTTGTTCAAATCCACCCTAACAGATAGATGGTTGTATCTACATTTGAACAGACATATTGCCCAATATAACAAATAGACTTTTGATATTCCTATTTTTTATGTTTGGAAAGGTATTTTTAAATTAATTCATCTATTGTTCTGATGCACTTTAGGTAGTTTCCAGTTTTTTGATGTAAGAAAGAATGTAGCTATAAATATTATTATACATGTCTTTTGGTGTATGTGTGCAATAGAATTGTTGATATATGATATAGAAATTTTAATACACCTTGATTCTTAAAATTCAAAGGACTATATAAGTTATATAAAACCGAAATGATTGTTTAATCACAACACAGTATTTGTATTGATTTTTCAACATATATTTTAAAGTTTTTAATAATGTAAAAAGTCTAGAAACTATAGAAATGGGGAACATCACCTATAATTGCTAAATACTTGTCTTATACATGCATTTTTTGGGCATGATTGTAATTACAATACTTAGATTTGTTTCCTGCTATTTTCCTGTATCATGCATATTTTACTGTATAAATGAGGCATCATAGGTTACTTATTTATATCAGTATTAATAGCTGCATATTACTTCTGTCAGGTAGATAGACTGTAATTTTCTTAACCCTTCTCTTCTTGTTGAAAGCTTAGATTGTTTCCAGTGTTTCATTGTAAATAATACTGTGATAAACGTGTGGGACTATGATTCTTTCCAGGGATAGCCAAGGAAAAGCATCACAGTAGCAGCCTGGAAATGATTACAAAACCTTGTGATCTAATATAGAAATTAAAACTATTGACTGCATGATGTATATTACACTGTGGTATGTGCTTTGCATGTGTTCTCATATAATCCTCAAATAATTAGTGAAATAAGTACTATACTCATTGTTATACTTACCTGATTGCATTATAATTGTCTATTGACACTTATCTCCATCTCCTAAGAACTACATTTTATTTTTGAATCTTCAGGGTCTACTTTAGCTCCTGGCATATAGTGAGGCTCAGTAGTTGTTATCTATTCAAATGATTGTTTAAAAGCTTTTCCTTGGGGCATCCCTGGCCTTACCATTCAAAATTCTCTTTTTTGCTACCTTTGTTTCCTGAGCTATGGTTTACAGATCTCTGAGGTAGGGAATTGGTAGAAGGTAAACTGATTTAAGGGTTGTACTCTTAAAGGTACTATTTAGACATCTCTGATTTTAATTTTTGTACGTCTGTTTTTGTCAGTTCTCTCTGCCAAAAATGTGCCAAGAGGAAATTCTCGTTAGATTTTCACTTAGCACTGAAATGAATGTTTATTTGAACTTACTATATGGTATTTATTCATTTGAAGTTGTTTTTTTCTCTGATTATTTGGAATATTCACAGTAAGATACATTAGAACCACTCCGTAGCTTTTTTCAGAGAGGAAGGGATTATTCTTAATAACCTGCAAAACTGGAGAGAGACCTAAGTGCCCACAAAGCATTCCAGAGTTTACTCATCCTCCCCTCTCTGAATTTCTGTAGTACTTACTAACAGTCTCATTCATTTTAAACTAGTTTGCTTTTGCCTTTATATTTTGCCATAAACATACCCATATATTATTAAAAGTTCATTTTTTAAACAGAAAATCTGTGGTTTCATAAAACTTGAAAACGCTTATTTTTGCATATTCGGAGTCTATACTTAAAATGTAAAGATATTGGATAGCTTAAAACACACATGCAATATTTTTATGCCCAGGCTGGAAAAAGTATAAAAATTTGAAATACCATGTAGTGAGACCAAACTCTTCAGCTAGAAAATAAAGGGAAGCCTGCACCCTCTACTGCTGCATTGACTGTGAGAAAGTATATCGCACTGGGCCATTTGAAGAGCATCCATAACTCACTCTTGTTTTGGTGGCTCTGATCTGCCAGAGAGGAATAAGAGTTGTAACATGAAGAACAACTATTTCAAAGGAATTGAATTGAATATGATGTTATTAGTCTATTGTAACCAAATGTCAGTTCTTCCAGTTATACTTAAGTCACAGTGCCTTAATCCTAGCTTTCCTAAATGTGCCTCCACACCTACTACTTTAATATGGAGTATCTTATTTTGAAAGTTCATACTTTTATATATTTGAGAAATACATATATACACACAGAGAAAACTTTTATTCTGGTATTCTGTAATTTAATAGAATCATTTATGATTTTTAAATCAACACACTGAGCAACATATGTATACAACACTTTGCCCTTATAGGTATTTTTAAAGTTTATAATTTGAATTTTACTAAATGAGAGTATATTTTCCTATTGCTTTACTATAAGCAAATGCTTTACTAACACAATTGCTAGTGTTGCTAGTGTTTTTGCTAGTGTTTTTCTTATGCAAGCTGTTTGTTTCAAGCCTAACTTTCCTAACCTTGTGATAGGTTAATGATATATATTTTTCAAATCCCCTGGGAAACTACATTAAGGTTTATGGTGGTATTTCTTTTTTTGTAATAGCATTAAATTCTATTAATAAGTGTAATAAATTATTTGCTAATTAATTTTGTTTTGAAAGCTCTTACCTGTAAATGATTATTGGAAATTTACTATTTCAATTATAATTGTCTTTACTACACCTTTCAAGTAAGATTGTAATATGTTAAATTCTTTTTCCTCTCTTAGGTATGGCTGATGGCAAGCATTGCACTTTTCCACATCTGCCTGGCAAAACCTTTGTCTATAATGCTTCTGAAGATAGGCTGGAGTTGTGTGTGGATGCTGCAGGACATTTCCCCATCGGTCCTGATGTCGAAGATTTAGTCAAAGAGGCTGTAAGTCAGGTTCGAGCAGAGGCTACGACAAGAAGTAGGGAGTCAAGTCCCTCACATGGGTTATTAAAACTAGGTAGTGGTGGAGTAGTGAAAAAGAAATCCGAGCAGCTTCATAACATAACTGCGTTTCAGGGAAAAGGGCATTCTCTAGGAACTGCATCCAGTACCCCACACCTTGAGCCAAGAGCTAGGGAAACTCCAGTTGTAAGGAAGCAGACCACAGGGACACACTTTAGTAGTTCCATTAAAACAGAGCCTTCTGTATTCACAGCTGCTCCTAGTAACAGTGAGCTTATTCGAATAGCTCCTGGAGTAGTTACAATGAGAGACAGCAGGCAGCTTGATCCTGATATGGTTGAGGCCCAGCGAAAAAAATTGCAGGAAATGGTTTCTTCCATTCAGGCGTCTATGGACAAGCACTTGCGGGATCAAAGTACAGAGCCGTCACCGTCTGATCTTCCTCAAAGGAAAGTTGAAGTTGTGAGTTCTTCCGTGAAATCTGGGAGTCTTCAGACTGGCGTACCTGAATCTTTTTCTCTAACTGGTGGCACTGAAAATTTGAACACGGAAACAACTGATGGCCGTGTGGCGGAGGCCCTGGGAGCAGCATTTGCTACAAGGTCAAAAGCACAAAAGGGAAATTCCGTGGAGGAGCCTGAAGAGATGGATAGTCAAGATGCTGAGATGACAAACACAACTGAGCCAATGGATCACTCTTGATTTAATTAGAGGCTAATAAAGGCAGAATGTTTATTGTGAACATGTAGTATTTGTTGGCTGGGCCACATAACTTGATTAGTCATTAAAAATCTTGTACGTATATAATTCAGAGATTATATCTTGTTATTCAGTGCATGATAGCAAGTGTGTGATTGGCAATAGCTTTTAATATACTGCTGCCCAGGCTGGCTCTGAATTCCTATAAATTAGTTACTAGATCTGCAGAGATGACTTTCTTCCATATATGTGGTTCACTGTAATTTTAATTCCATGAAAGTCTTAATGTTTAAAACATGAAAATTCTCTTGCTACATCTGTTTGATTTCTGAAAAGGCTAGGGCTGGGGGAAATAAGATTTTGCTAATGCTGATGTCATCAGGGTAACCATTCCACATATTTATTAGCGTGTCAAAGGATTTATGTAAATTTGAAGGTTATCTGAATTGTATCTTGAAATTCATAAAAGGATATATTAGACACTGGGATCCTGACACTTCTGTGAACATGAACACATTCATAGAGATACATATTCTTGGTGAAACTATCTTGAGGATGTAGTGTAATGATAGAACATTTTGCTGATTTGAGCAAGGATAGGGGAAGATAACTATTCTAGAATGATAAAGTCAATGTGATTCAGTACTGTTGCTGTCTGAGCCAACACAGCCAATTGTGTGCTCTGTTGTTGATAATATGTTACCATTATTTTGAATCTTGGCCTGGTCAAGTACTACCAGATTTTTGTCCTTTAATCTTGCATAAAAGTTGATTGCAAAGTGTGGTAGAAAATAATAAAAATAATGGTAGCAGTAGTTAATCTCTAATTTTCAGAGTTTGTCAGATTCACAGAGCATTTATAAATAAGAATTTATCTTTATGAATGAGTTACATTGTTCTACAATTTTGATCAATGGTATTTAAGCTTGTATATGCTAAATGTATTTGAGCCCCTTTGAACCAAAAATGTTTCCCTTTTTTCTTAGAATCCATAAGATTTTCTTCATTTGTTGGCTTCACTTGGATTTGGATGCAAATTTGACTGCGTCATACCCTGATCAACCGGGCATTTGCTTAAATAGTGTATTCATCAAATCTTTAGTGCCAGTTTCCTCAAGAAGCAGCTTTCATGTTTACTCCTTAAAGAATGTTTATCCTGAGACTGGTATTGCACTATTTTATCCTATTCTGCAAATCTGTATTCTGAAATGTACACGTTAATCCATCTTTTTTTCCTCTGTTCGCTGAAATTAAGTTGAATTTGAATGGATGAAAGACAAAATGTATGTTAATACAATCTCTTATCTAGAGCATTCAAAGCCTGGCTGTCTCTGTTTGCTCGTGTAACAGATGCAGAACCGTTTGCATTTCAAGAAAATGTACATCAGAAATTATATTATCAGGTGTTTAAAAATGTCAACCTGTTGATTTATAAGGAATATAGACAGAACTTTAACTTGTGTTTCCAAATAAGGGAGTTTTTGGTTTCTTTCTATGAAAGTATCTCTGACAGAATCCACTTATTAAATTAACTACTTTATTTTGAATAGGGAAAGAATGGGGACTCTAGACATTTTGCAGGTGATATCTGAGCAAGATACATATTTGGGTTAGTTTTATCACATTATCACATTTTAAAAACCATATTCTGTCTCCATTCTTCTAAATTCTTTCAGATACCTCTCTCTATGTCTATAAATATAAGGAAATTTTAGAACTTTTATATTGTGTACTAGTTTTGCATAAAGAACTGCAGCTACCAGATATTTCCCATTTGGTTAGTACAGGTGACTTCTGTGTGTTAAATTAAAAATTACAAATATCACTAACCACTATAATTATTTTTGGCTTTTTTTCAGCCACTGAACACCCTCCCACCCCTCCACCACCACATACTTTTTTTAAATACAGGAAAACTGGTTAACAAATGAATGCATTGCTTCCAGGCAAATGATATAATCACCTTTTAACAAATATTTTCTTCACCTGTGGCTCGGTATGTTTAGTTAATAACTGACAAATATAATTTCATAGCATAAAGTAAAAATATCAGATGCACATTTTATCTCCCTATTAAATACTTGCATTTAGTCAAACTAGAATGCACCTGTGAACATTAGAAGGCAGGCTAATCTCTGACAACACTATTAATTTCTCTTGCCAGAGCAGTGCTGTTTAGAAGCTGGTTAGGTGTGAACATTATAATAATAGTTTGGGTTCTCCCTTGATAAAGAACAAAAGGCTTGATTCTGAGAATGGTCAGGTTTCTTGAAATTATTTTAGATCAGCTGAAATTTGGTTGCAGTAATTAATGGTTTTTGAGAAGTGGGCAGGTATCATCTTCACAAAAAAGTTGTAGAGCAGAATTTCTTTAAGTTCTTGACTATCATCGTTTGCCCTTCCAGATGGTAATCATAATCAAATACATAATTATAGGAATGATTTTTTTTTTAGTACTACCATTTTAGTACTACCAGTACATCGCAACTTTGAGTCCAAGCTAGGGATCATAAATTAGTTGAAATATTTTCTTAGCCCTACATGTAACGTTATAACTCTAATTCAGTCCTATAGTTAAATTCTATTTGTAGTGTTTAACTGAAAATTGAAGTATAATTATAAATTTTTTTCTTCAGTAATCCATTTTATAGTTAGTCATACCAAGGTTGAATATATGACCCAAAGTCCAGGTAGAGTTGAAGATGTCGTGTGTCTAGAATACTGGTTGTGAGAAACTGGTTGAAATTGAAGAAAACAAGACACTGTCAAATATTATGAGCTAGAATATAATGAACTCCAAGGGAATGGTTACTCAGGAACTAGTTAAAGAGCAAGCCTAAGTCCCATTTCCCCTCCTTTCACTATATTTCAGGTATTTTATTGGAAAATGTTAAGCTCAAGACCTGAGAAATTTAGCAAGTGCTATTGACTGAAATTTGCTTTGTATCTTCTGATGATTTTTAGTTTCGTTTTTGCAGTCAAGCCTACTGCTTGCAATTAAGATAACAACCTGAAATGCATCTGTGATTCCCAGCCACACAGGTCCTGATTGCCATTATTTTTAAGAATCTAACTTTATTGGAAATTAGCAAACTTTTGCATATGGTTTCTTACCTCAGGGAAGATCACTTGCTAGCAACTCACATATTAATGACAGGTTTCTGAGAATTGTACTGACATCACATGTTAGCTACTAACTGCAAAGTTTATAACAGTATTATTTTATGTAGTTACCTACTAATAACTGGCTGCTGGTGAACATTTCTCTAAAAAATTTAGACCTCACTACTAACCAACCTTTAAGTATGAAATAAACTTACAACTTCTGTCTTTAGTTAAGCTTTGGTCAATATAGTGACAATATCATAAAATGTTTATTTCAGAATATCAATACCATTTGGTCTTCATTTTTCAAACAGGAATTTTAATTGGCCCAGACAAAATACTGCAGAGCAGATATTGAGAGATTCATGGTTCTCAAAACAAGGTTTCCATATTAAGATTTTCATAAAAGCCTTTGCAAAATCAGATTAAACTCCACTCATCTTAATATGAATTTAAAATCACCTCTTATAACAGTAGTAGTGAGATACATACTCTAAAGTAAGTTGGGGTAGACCTATCCTACATCTCCAGGTTATCATGTAATTTAACAAAATTACATAACCTCAAGGCTCTTCTCAATATAATTAATTTTTCAAACCAGAACTATTCACTTGAAAACATACCACAGTAGAATGTTTACCTAAGAAATAACAAAAGGGGCTATATCACCAATGTAAGATTTGTAGTTAACTGTAAGTTCTGCCATTCTTAATAATTCTTTGAGATGCTAAGTGTTTCAATTCATATTTAATGATACTTAAATTGTGGGAATTTTAATGTTTGCTCCAAAATAGCAGAAATTGTAAAAATTGTGAATTATCGGAGAAAATGCCATTACTTGTATATCTGACATTTAACTTTTTAAATTATGGAGTCTACATGCTTTTGTAGTATAATATTAATACGATGATTATTCTCTTGTAAAAGAAAAGGAAAACTAGTAAAAAAAAGTTTTAGTTGATGTTATCTGCTTGTATCAATTACTTAGTATTTAAAAATTTTAAGGTATTGCATACTTTTCTTTAGAATGCACAAGTCCCTTCCTGAGCTTTTATGCCTGTGGTAGAGCAATAAAGGACTGAAAAGGTTGTCAGTATTTTCAGGTTTATCTGACTTTAAGAATTAGTGCCAAGAGCTGGAGAGTCTGCTTTTTAGAGGGAAATGTTATTAAGAATATGTAAAAATAAGTGTAATAGTGTAAATATTTAGAAAAAAATTAAATAGCAAGTGCTTTAACTGTTCAATAAAATAGTATAGATGTTCTACCATCTCTAAAGCACTGGCTGTTATCCATTATTTTCTGATTTTGTGATTGCTGTATATATTACACTTTAGTAAATAATTGGTAATAGTATATTCCATCTATATAGAGTTCTACAGCACACTTCACTGTACAGTATTTGAAGTTTTCTTTTATATCAGTACTAAAACTATAAGTTAATACATAGTTTCCTGGAATTATACCTAATTATTATAATGCATGAAAATATAGTTCATTTTTATAAAGGAATTCTTAGTATAATAAAGTTTATTTGAAAACTTCCTTCACTGGGATATCATATAGGGACAGTGATTTCTCCCCTTAGTGCAGATTTCAATGCAAATGAAGTGGACCCAATTAGAAAAGAGTAAGCAACATATCCTTAGACATATTACATAATTGGGTCGTGTGATGCTTACTGAATACTTAAAGACAAAACAAAGATATGTTGTAACAAAGAGAAAACTTGTTCCCGTTCTTTTAAAACAACTAGTTAGAGGTAATGAGGAAATGAAGGGAAATACAGAAAATGGCACTAAATTCATTTGTATAGCTTAGCAATCAACAACTGATACATACTTTTAAGGTTTAATGTCCATTTTGTTAGAGCAGACTGTTTAAGTTTGTAGTCAGAGCATAGCTTCAGATATCAGACTTACAGATGAGTCCTGGCAGCTGCTTACTGTGTGACCTCTGTGCTTCAGTTTCCTCTCTGGGAGGATAATGACATCTACTGGGGTTTTTGTGAGGATAAAACCAGTTAACACATATCAGATGGTTAGAACAGTGCCTGACATATAGTAAACACTAAAATGTTTGCTATTATTGTTATTTATACATCAAAATAACTCAGTAGAGCTCAGTTGCCATTTAAGTAGGACAAATCATACATAGGGCATACGTTATTTAAATAGTTTATGTTAAAACTCGCTTTATTTGTGGTATATAATTAATGAGCTAAAAACGGATTGGTTATGTGTCCAAGTGTTTATGTAAGAGCTCTATGATCACATGCAACATTGAAAATCTGGAGAACTGACAGTCTCTGCTCTGACTAATCCTGTGACCTAAGGCAAGTCACGAGCCTTTCAAGACCTCCATTTCTACTATAAACTTGTTTTACAGTTGTTACCCTCTTGTTCTGCTGACCACGTCATTGTGGTCTCACTTGCTGAAGGCATAGTGCTGATGGGAAAAACGACATTGGTATGAGCCCCAAGATAACTAAACATAATTAGCTTTGCTTTGTGATTTGGCTACACTTGTCCCAAACTTGGACTTGAGGTCTTGTACATGCATGTTACTGGTCACATACTACAGAGTTTGGAGCTCTCAAAAACTTCAGTGACTAAGACAAACATCCTACTTATGACAGTTCAGTATGGATTTTATTTTTATTGACTGGCTTTTTCAGGCCACAGTAACTGCAATTCTGACTGCATATTGATTGTTTCTAATCATTAAAAATGTATATAGAAAAACTGAAGTAAGTCTTTAATTTTCTAAACTGTATGTGGTATACTGAGGTGAAAAACTTAAGTGCTCTTCAAATTTGTACTCTTTCTTCTTTGGAACTTAAACCTGCCTTTGGTTCATTTATCATACCACATAATTCTTTATCTAAAAACTGGTAGTGTGAGAATCTGGGGGGATTATTCCTGTTTGTCAGTTATATATATAGAAAGAAACATGTACATGTTGGTGGGAATGTAAATTGATACGGCCACTCTGGAGAACAGTATGGAGGTTCCTTAAAAAACTAAAAATAGAACTACCGTATGACCCAGCAATCCCACTCCTGGGCATATACCCTGAGAAAACCATAATTCAAAAAGATACATGCACCCCAATATTCATTGCAGCACTATTTACAATAGCCAGGACATGGAAGCAACCTAAGTGCCCATTGACAGATGAATGGATAAAGATGTGGTACATATATATACAATGGAATATTACTCAGCCATAAAAAGGAACAAAATTGGGTCATTTGTAGCGACATGGATGGACCTAGAGATTGTCATGCAGAGTCAAGTAAGTCAGAAAGAGAAAAACAAATACTGTATATTAACACATGTATGTGGAATCTAGAAAAATGGTACAGATGAGATGGTTTGCAAGGCAGAAATAGAGACACACAGATGCAGAGAACAAACGTATGGACACCCAGGGGGGGAAGTGGGGGGTGGTGGTGGTGGTGGTATGAACTGGGAGATTGGGATTGACATGGATACACTAATATGTATAAAATGGATAACTAATTTTAAAAAGCAAAAAAAGAAACATGCAGTATGAGATCTACCTCATACTTATTTGGCTTATGGGATCAACATATTATACTTGAATCCTTCATTCATTTAAAACTTTTTATTAAGCACTGATCAAATGCCAAGCTTCTGTTCTAGCAACTGGGGAAACTGTTCTAAATGAGACAACTTCCACGTGGCTCTTAGAGTTTGCATCGCAATAATGGAGACAAGCAATAAACGCGAGCATAATAACTATCATTTAGTGACCCTTTCTGTATATCCAGGCAATAGGCAAAACACAACATGAAATAATGAGTTTAATCCTCAAAACAACTCTGTGGTTGAGTACCATAATTTTACTCATCTTTCAGGAAACAGGCTCAGGGAGGTAAGGTAGTTTACCCAAGGTCCTGAAGTTAATGGCAGAGCTGGGATTTAAACCTAGATGTTTATGACTCCATACACTGTGCCCTTACCCTCGGTGCTACATTCGTAATTTAGCAAAGAAGTAAAATGTGGTGGTCACGTACATCTTTTTTTTTTTTTAATTGAAGCATAGCTGATTTACAATGTTTTGTTAGGTGTACAGCACAGTGATTCATATATATATATATATATATATATATATATATATATATATATATATGAGAAAGACATTTCTCACCTGCCTTTGTTATGCTTATATGTTTAGTGAAGGAGAGAGACATTTAAAGAAGCAAGTGCAAATCTAGGGGGAATACTGAGTGGTGCGGGATGACAGGAGGAACTACCCTGACCTGCTAGTGGTTAGAGAAAGCTTCCCAAGAGGTGATGTATTAGCTGAGACCTAAAGAATTAATAGGATGTTTCAAAATCAAATTACAAGATTCAGCACTTCCAAGAATGTTTTATTTACTTGTCAGTCCATCAAGCAAAATTAAGTTGGATGCTTATGTTTGCCATACTTTAAACCCCATCCAGTTGAATGGATAAAGATGAAAAAGTTTGAGAAAGCTTGTGCAAATAGGGTTGATAAGGAAAGGGAAACAAATTATAACAGAGATTGAGATTCTAAATTCAGTGTACGAAACTTCAGAAATGAGCTTACAGGTGTCTCTGCTACTGAATATGATTGGTGTAAATTAGATGCATGACAAAAATGTGAACAAAATAGTAAAGCAAGAATCAAATTAGAAGCTGGAAGCCCTCAATTTTTCTGACTTAACATTACCAGGATTATAGAAAGATGGTTCCATTTCTTCTAGCTTCTCATGGCCCTGTCCCAGTATCTGTCACCTTCTTGATTTCCATTAAGCAGTAGTACTCTCTAAGTGGCTAGTAACCAATGTATATCTTAAGTTGTGCTTACAATATTGCTTTTCAAGTTAAGATGATCATTTTATCTTTCTTATAGCAAGTGATTTGGCTTTTTCTTTTGTATAGTAAACTTAACAATGTTATTAAATTTATTTTTGGTACAGTTATTAGAATACTTAAACCAAAATCTGAAAAAGAAGTCATCTGTAAACGTTTTCCTTGAAATTGGCCTTGTTTTCCTTTTAAAAATTTATTCTCAAGGCAATACATGTACATGGTTAAAAAAAAATTAAAAACCACAGAAAAACACCCAGCTCTCCCATCTCAGTTGCTAAATCAACCATTTCTCATTTGGTGGCTACAGCTATAACTTAAGTAAGATGTTTACAGGTCTCATCTCTTTTTAAAAAAATTTTTTTAAAATAAATGTATTTATTTTATTTATTTTTGGCTGCATTGGGTCTTCATTGCTGCTCACAGGCTTTCTCTAGTTGCAGTGAGTGGGGGCTACTCTTCGTCGTGGTGTGCAGGCTTCTCATTGTGGTGGCTTTTCTTGTTGCGGAGCATGGGCTGTAGGCATGTGGGCCTCCATAGTTGTCGCACGCAGGCTCATTAGTTGTGGCGCATGGGCTTAGTTGCTGCATGGCATGTGGGACCTTTCCGGACCAGGCCTCGAACCCATGTCCCCTGCATTGGCAGGCGGATTCTTAACCACTGCGCCACCAGGGAAGCCCCTCACTCTTGATTTATCAACTTTAGACAGTATTTGATTCCTCCATTATGAAGGCAGAGTCCCATTGCTCTTTTTAGGTTCTCTTTATAACTTTATATAATGTATTGAATAAAGTCTGATTATTGAGCCATCAATTTTAGACATTACCTCTTACCTCTCCATTATAGAAAATGAGGAAATTAACATTTCTATACTTTATCATGTGCCTTATCTTCCATTCTACTTCCTTTTATTAGCTATACTATTACTTCTATGTTATCAAGGTTTATATATTCAAAATATTTTCTGTAGCCATAATTGCTTTAAAGTATAGTTTGACTGAGCTAATAAACAGCTGAGGTGATCTCAAACGTCAAAATGAGGATTTTTTTTTTCCTGAGACACCGACTAGAAATTGGAGCTTTCCCAAGGCAGATATTGTACTTTAAACAGATTTGTTTTAAAAGATCCCACAGGTGGCCAAGGGGAGGATATACTGGATTGGGACGAGAGATCAGTTAAAGACTTGCTGTAACGAGATAAGAGATGAAAGATGGGAGCTTGAACTGATCCACTGGCAGTGGGGATGGAGAGAAGAGGATAATGGAGAGTAAAAGAGTCAATCCAGACTCTCAGGTTTTAATGTGAGAGGCTAGATGGTGGTGCTACTAAATTGGAATTGGATGCAGGAGTAATTACACATTGGTGGGTAGGAAGTGAATCTCATTTTTGGGCATGTTGAATTTTGGGTGTTTAGTGCTTCCAGATGGAGAGAGATGGAGTTCAGGAGAGGGGTGGGGATTGGAAGTAAAGATCTGTGACTCATAGGATATGACTGAAATCATAGGTGTGGATGAGATTGCCTGGGAAAAGAATGTAAAGTGAGAAGAGAGCTAAAGATGCAGTTTGGGGGAATGCCAACTTTTAAGGAGCAGGCAGAACAGAGACTAGTGAAGGAGTCTGAGGGATGGAAATCATGGAGCTGATGTCACAGAAAACAAGGGATGGAAGTTTCAAACAAAAGGGAATAATGATGTCAAATGCTGTAGAAAGTTCAGGCAAAATTGATTTCTTTCTTCAAGTGTCCATTGGTTTCACAGCCACAATTTCAATGGCATGGTGGTGGTAAAGGTTAGATTGTGAAAGGACTGAAGACTAATTGGATAGTGAAGTCAAGACAACTTTTAAGACGTTTGAGCCAAAAAAAAAAAGTTTGACTGAAAGGGAAGAACAGAATACTGCAGATACAGGGTTAAGGGAAGGATGGATGGATTTTAGATAATTTTAGATAATATTTAGATCAATATTTTCAAACCTACTGGAGCCAATACCCCCTTTCTATAACAATATATTCTAGTCCCTGTACTAAAATAAAATTCATAGATAGCATAATTTTTAAAAAAACAATTTAATGATCTACCTATAATATGAGGAGAAACAGAAGAGATTTATAATAAAACCCCTCTCAAGCACAACTAATCCAACTGATACATATGTAGACTCACCATGAACTCAATAGCTACAAATACAGGTATCAGTGGGCTGTATTAGCAACTTAAAATCTTGAGTGTCTTAATACCTTCAGTGGTGTGATTTTCTAAAATAGGGAAACAACTCTTGCTTAAGTCTGAATAAAATAAAATACAATCTTCCCCTGGTTTACATAGTAGTTGTGTTTCTGGAAATATTCAGTGTATTTTAAAGCAGTGAAAAATCTCCCAATACTTGTGTACTTCTGTTTATAAGTAAAAAGGAGTTGGTTCAAGGCTAAAATAATTATCACCAGGCTTTTCACTTACTGTCTGGTTGAACTCTGAATGGAACTCAACAAAATTCTTCCTTGTGTAGGAGTCTCAGACACGGCATGAGTCTTATGGTCCTAGGCCTGGCACTCTAAATGGCAGTAAGGACCTTCAACAACCAGAAATTCCCCTAAAATTTCCCAAATTCACTGTTCCCTTTGGGACTGCCTGCATGTGCTAGACCAGAGGAGAAGAGGAGGCTGAAGTAAAGCCAAGATAGATTATTGTCCCTGATACAGTGGGAGGTGATAAATTTGAGAGTAGAGGTAGAAAATGTAGGATTTAAGAGGACAAGCACACACATTCATATCTTGGCAGATGTCATGTTTCCCACAGATCAGTGATAGCTCTGCCTTAAGGATTTTGTGATATGCTGGTAAATTCTCTCTCTTTTTCAATGCCCTGAGTACCCTCTCCCTTAACTTGGAGTTCCTAGCCTTTGTTTAAAGCCTTCAGCTAGTAGGCTCATTTGCTGTAAGTAAGGGCTAAATTTTGAACACTATGAAAGATTTGTTTTTTGGAGAGAAAGCACTATTTTTATTATGATAGGCCAAAAATGTTGAAAATTTCAGAGAAGATATATTAGTTTCCTATTCCTATTATTGTATTACTGCTGCTGTAACAAATTACCACAAATTTAGTGGCTTAAAACAATACAAAGGGGACTTCCCTGGTGGCCCAGTGGTTAAGAATCTGCCTGCCAGTGTGGGGAACACGGGTTCGATCCCTGGTCCGGGAAGATCCCACGCAGTGAAGCAACTAAGCCCGTGCGCCACAACTATTGAGCCTGCGCTCTAGAGCCCGCGAGCCACAACTACTGAAGTCCGCGCGCCTAGAGCCCGTGCTCCACAACAAGGGAAGCCACCGCGATGAGAAGCCCGCACACCACAACGAAGAGTAGCTCCCACTCGCCACAACTAGAGAAAGCCCGCGTGCAGCAACGAAGACCCAACGCAGCCAAAAATAAATACAATTTAAAAAAATACAAAGTTATTATTCTAAGGTTCTGGATGTCAGAAGTGCAAAAGGGATGTCCTTGAACTAATAAGGTCAAGGTGTCAGCAGGGCTGTGTTCCTTTTCGGAGGCTCTAGGGGAGAATCCATTTCCTTGACTTCTCTAGTTCCTAAAGGCTGCCTGCATTCCTTGGCTCATGACCCCTTCCTTCATTTTCAAAGCTAACAGCATAGCATCTTCAATCTCCTCAGACTCTTCTGCTTCCATCTTCCACTCTTAAGGACCCTTGTGATTACACCAGGTCCACCTAAATATTCCAAACTCCCCTTGTCAAGATCCTTATTTAATCACATTTACAAAGTCCCTTTTGCCATTAAAGTAATATATTCACAGGTTCTGGGGATTAGGACGTGGACATATTTGGGTGGGGGGCTATTATTCTGTCTACCAGAAAAGGGTAGAGCAAGGAATATTGGGTTGAAACTGGGACAATTTACAACATTTTTTTCCTCTTTTTTTTTCTTGCAGTTCAACCACCTTTACTTTTGCCTTTAAAAGCCAAACTCAGATGGCTTCCCTGGTGGCGCAGTGGTTGAGAGTCCGCCTGCCAATGCAGGGGATACGGATTCGTGCCCCGGTCCGGGAAGATCCCACATGCCGCGGAGCGGCTGGGCCCGTGAGCCATGGCCGCTGAGCCTGTGCGTCCAGAGCTTACGCTCCGCAATGGGAGAGGCCACAACAGTGAGAGGCCCGCGTACTGCTAAAAAAAAAAAAAAAAAGCCAAATTCAGAATTCTATAGCTGCTTATGTTAGTATGGTTTCTGTTTATAATTTCCATCAAATTTAAAATAGCACCCTAAATGTACAGATTAGCAAAATATATTGGTGGTGGGGAGACAGAAGTTGAACCATACATTTATGTATTCAAAGTAGCATTCTCAACCTGATTTTGGTTTTCATATCAAATACATAATATATGGTTTCATTATTCTGCCAAAGCATATTTATTTAGCATTATCAATATTGGGACAAGTTTTACATACCATATTTGTGCTATTTCCTTGTGCCCAATTTTCCTCATTTATAAAGTACAGGAAAGTAACAGTACTATCTCATAGGGTTGTTACAATTATAGAAGTTGTGGATATTACCAAAGACTAATGCATGCAAAGCACCTAGAAGGGCCTAGTAGTGTAATAGCCATTTAATGACATTGTCTTAATATTACACTATTTTTACTGTCTATACAATTGTTTTTTCCTGCTGATGAACCATTTAAACTAGCCTCAAAATGTGAATGCTTCCAAACTGGGGTTCTAATGGAATACACTACTATAAGCACTCAAGCACATCTTTTTTGCTTGTATTGAATTATATTCTAAATTTTTGTCAAAGGCTGTGCACACATTTACGGCTTTTGCTTGGTATTGCTTTCCAAAAGGATTATACCAGTTTCAATACTAACACCAAGGAATTATTCAAACTCTGTTGGCAGGGTTTAGAAACATTTTGCTACCTTAGTAGTCATAAAATGGTGTTTCAAATCTGGTTTAATTTGTACTTGTTGCATCCCTGTAAGCATAAATATTTACTTAATGCACTTATTTGTATTTGTCCATTCATTCTACAGTTATATTTATTGAGCATCTGGGTGTATCACTTTTCTAGGGACTGAGGATCTAACAATAAATAGAACAGACAAAAATCTACTTATGGGAATGGTTGATACAGCTCTATGAAAACTATAGTCTATTAGGTACTATATTAAACCAGCATAAGCTTTTCAAACTAAGTTAGCAAAGCTTTGGAGTATTCGGCCTTTGCAGGAGGATAAGATGTGAAGGATGCGCCTGGTGTACCTTCTGCTCATTTATTTAATAATAATGAGGCGATTTATTTAAAGATTTGGAGTAAGAAAGTAAATAATTTAAAAACTCATTTTTAAATATAAAAAATTAGTTTTCAAAAATAAGACAGTTTTCAAAGAAATTTCCAGCACTTGTCCCCAACCCGTCTCCCCTTGGTTTCCCCCACTATACCTCTGTGGAAAGACTTGAGAAGCATTAACAGACTATTCAAAACTAACTCTTGGGCGCTGAGGAGTAAATGTGTGACAAAGTTCCTTGTGTTTTCAGCTTCTGGTGATTACAAATAATGCCGCTGTAAACATCTGTTTTCCAGAGTGGCTGTTTCAGCTGCATTCCTACCGGCGGTGTATGAAAAGCTATACTAGCTCAGCACCTTCATCTTCGCCAACACTTTTTACAGTCCCCCTCCCCCCATTCTAAGAGCTGTGTAGTAGTACCTCATTGTGGTTTTACTTTGCATTTCTCTAATGATTAATGATGTGGAGCATCTTTTCATGCTACTTATCTTTTTCGGTGAAGTGTCTGCTCTAATCTTTTGCCCTTTTTATCGCTTCTTTTTTTTTTTTCTCATTACTGAGTTTTGAGAGTTTATATACTCTGAATTAAAATTTTTTATTAAATATATTTTGATTAAAAAAACGCAAGTCACAGGTTACATTTGAGTATGTGTATTCAAATGACTGTGAGCCACTTTAATTCCACACTTTGCTTTTTTTTGTAACTAATTTAAATGAATTTGCGATGTTATCTTTCTGAGGAATTATGTTTTTCTCTATCTCTAAAATGAGAGGGACTTAGTTTGCTGTCAAAATCTAAAACAACTCTCTTCAAGCTCTAAAAAGGTATTCTGTATACAACTGACTACAAACTAAAATATAGTAGAAGCTCTGCTTCTTGTTAGGATGTAAATAAGCGGAGTAATGTGTGACCCAGGAGTAAAGAAAACACTGCTTTCAAACGACATTACTTTCTAAATTAGGGTGTTTTTTTTTTTTTTTAAGTGAACTAGCAACACAGCAAGGAATGATTTGAAAGAAAAGCTGTTTTACCTTCCCAGAACCCATACCTTGAGAAAAAGGAACTATAAAAAGGCAGGTGTTTTAAGTTTTGAAAGTAGTGCATGCAAGCTCCTCTTAATTCACATTTGCACCTGCATCTCTTATTTGCAAAATTGATGCGTAAACTTTCAAAATAGCAAAATGTAAGTTTGTTACAATATTAACCTGTGGTTTCGTGCTCCATGCAGTAGAGCATGTTACCTTGCAAATTTGAATCCTTTACCGTTTCTAATCCTTACTGTAGTTAATCTACTTTAATGCTACTGGAACTGAGCAGTTTGTAGTTATTAGACTTGAAACCTCTAGAATAGTTTTAACTGCCAGAAGCTCCTCCAGTGCAGTTGCCCTGTCCTCCTGTCTCTCCTGCGAAAGAAGGTCACCTTCTACTGTTGACGACCTTACTCATTTATCTGGGCGAAATTCCCAGTCCGCTCCGGTCTTCCTGCATTCTTCTCCTGGATCAGGGCTCCTTCACCGCGCACAGCAGCTACTTCCCGTAGAGCCGGGGAGGAGATTAAGCACTTTGGAGACCAGCCGCCGACCCGGATTATTTCCCTTTTCCGTTCCAAGCATGTGTCCAGCTAAAAACTTTTTCACCTGTCACACTCCTGCTCATTCTTGATATTCGGTTTCCTGCTACAGTCTTCGCTAGTTCAGCAGCTACGATGTTTGGCAAAAATAGCTAGCATTTTTGCTTAAACAATAACGGCCGCGCAAATTTTATGGTTAGATTTGTCTTAAGCCCGACGACCGCGCCTCCTAACTAGTGAGGAGGGACGCACCCGAGGGCTGAAGAGCTGAGGCCGAGAGAAGGCTGCGCGGACAAGCCCTGGCGGGACAGCTCAACCCTCAGGGACACCGTCGGCTCAACCCGGGAAGTTTGGGCTCCAGCCGCCGCTTCCGGACACGCCTCTCCGCGAGCCTGGAACTCGCTTTCCCAGCAGGCCCCGCGCGGCCCTCGGCGTCCCGCCCCGTCGGGTGCGGCGCTCTGCGCGCTCCGGGTCCTGTCACTGCTGGACCCGCGAGCCTAGCCTGCGGCCCCACCCCCTGGCTCCCAGCTCCTTCCCCGACTCCCGCGGGTTCCAGTCCCGGCTTCCAGCTCCCCAGCCCCGCCCTCAGTCGCGCGCGCTCTCCCCGCCCCGCCCTCGTCCCCCCGCGTGCGGCCGCCACAGCCAATAAGATTCGGGGCCGCGTGCGCAGATTCAAACGGCGGCTCTTGAGGGAGGCTGGGCGCGAGATTCGGCGGTGCGGACAAAACCCTGCAGGAGGCTGTGAGCCCTTCAGGGCTGCTCGCTGCGGGGAAAGGGCGGGGGTCGGCTCCCGCGGCAGAGCCGCGCTGGGACAGCGGCGAGGAGGCTGAGAGGTGGCGGGAGGGGCCGGCGGAGGGCGGGAGCGCGCCTGCTGACATGTTGGGGGCATCCCTGACCGGGCCGGGCCGGGGCTAGGAGCGGCGCTGCGGACCGGGGGCGGGTCGCGGTCCGCCCCTCCGTCCTTCTGTCCTGCCCTGCCGGGGACGTGCGTTCTGCACTCGGTCGTCGCGGAGAGGGACCTCGGAGAGGGAAGCGGAGGGAGGGTCGGGGAGAAGGAGCATTAGCCTGAGGCTGGAGGAGGCTGAACTGCGTCCCCGCCCAGCCCGCGCCTATGCGGTACTTGAAGGATGGCGAAGAGGTCGCGCAGGTGGGTGACATCCCTTTCGCCCAGGCCCGTCGGCACAGTGTCGGCTCAGATTCCCTTTCCTTTCCCGCTTCTTCCGCACCAGGCCCTCCCCAGCCGGGGCAGAGGTTTTCTTCCCGCTGTTCCACAGCCGCTTCGGCCCGCTGGCCGCAGCGCAGCCGTGACGTGTGTAGTTGGGGACCAGTGTGTTTCAGACTCAGAAAGTGACTAACAGATGCCCAGGTTGCTCTTTTGAGTCCACTCTCCCCACAGCACACATCCAGACCCCCCAAACGCTCACAGCCACTTCTTGGTGGGAGTTGGCAGGTAAGTCTGTGCGCTTTCAGGGAATACGCTCCGCAGATGAAAGTGGAAGTGTCCTGCCTGGACGACCTGAAAATGGTGTTCAGAGGGCCTCTTTTTCTCTGAATGACTGGGCCAGTTAAAAATAGGAACTTTGTGATAAACCTGGGTGGGGACCCCTCTGCCGTCTTTGCTCCCTTGAAAGGTGTGGAAGTCCTCTGAGGAATAGCCGAGGAGAGAGAAACTTTTTTGATGTTTACTGTAATTACCATACCCATGTTCTCAGCTTTACGTATGTATTTTTAATATCTTCTGCTGGGAAGATGCCACACTGTTACCACCAGTAGCTTGATCTTAAAGTAAAACAATGTGTTTGACTCACTTAATATTTTGTGTGTCTGTTGGGCTCTGACTGTGCCTAAGTGTTGCACAGAGGTAGGGCATGTTTTTTTTGAAAACTTGATAGGATGAATTTACTCTTCTCATTTTTATTGATGTCGTTATACTAGCTACTCCTAAATTGTGTGTAGGAATTACTTAGATGACAAAAAACTACAGTATCTTTTAGTTGTCAGTATTATTAAATAAACATGAAAAGATGTTTGACAGGATTTCCAAGTGGTTTTATTTATCTAGATCCACAGCCTCAAAGTCTCAACTAGAGGTGTATTTCCCAAGTTGAAATTTAGTACTAGCTTCATTCACTGCAGATTACTGTTAAAAATTGGCAATAAGTACACATAGTATTTGTTGCTCTTCATTTATTAAGTATCTGCTGCATGTAAGGTATCTTTTGCAGAAATCAACATAGAATGTAATTAAGTCTTTGTTAGATTATTACTTTGTAGCAACTACAGAATAGATCAGACCCTTGAGGTGGAACAAATGTACACACACACACACACACACACACACACACACACTTCTCTAGAAGAGGGTTTTCAACCTAGGCACTGTTGATATTTTGGATCAGATAATTCTTTGTATTGGGAAGGCAGGGTGGGAGGGGTACTGTCCTGTGCTTTGTAGAATGTCTAGCAGCATCCCTGGCCTCTTACCCGGTGGATGCCAGTAACACCCCACTTCCCCCAGGTGTGACGATCAAAAATGTCTCCAGACATTACCAAATGTCTGTTGGGGGCCAGAATCACCCAGGTGAGAATTACTACTCTAGAACATCAAGAACCTGATTGACTTCTCAGTCTTCAGAAAACATAGATATTAAAATCTCCTATAACTATAATTATTGAGGTATTGATTTAGGCCTTTTCTTTTGAATTTTTAAATATACCTTCATTAAGCAAGGTGACAAGTGAATATTGTCAAGTCAATAACAGGAGTTTGTTTATAGTCAATGTGTGGCATTATCTACTTATCAGTATTGATGTTAATCTTATTTGAAACAGTTTCTTGGCTAATGCTGTCATTAGCAGTTAGTTATGGTTAGACTTGGATGCTAACTGCCTTCTCCAGTTAGTTTTTCTGTCCATAATTTGCGTATGCTTCATAATAATAGGTTAAGAAAGAAGAAGTGATTTAATGATTAATTTGCCTGTATAAGTTGTTTTATTGACAATACTGTGAGCTTTGAGATCTAAACATTAATTGCACTGTTGACTTTTATTCCTGTCAGCTGAGTAAATTAATTGAAATGTATCACAGAATGATTGAAAGAGTCATAAGTCTGGAGTAATTAAATGTGGTGGGGTGAAGCTACACTCCCTATGGGAGCATACAGGTAGAAGATGTGATGAGGAATTATCATCTCTGAATGGTGTATTTCTTAGGGTCTTCATACTTGAATGTGTTTTGTGCTCTAAATTATATTTCCTGTATATGTAAATATGACTTATTTATCTTGGAAAATAATAGGATGTGAAATGTTTTGAAGGATAAATAATCTATTTATTGGGCAAAGTCTAGTCTCATGCCTTTAACTAAATATCTTAATAATAAATATGAACCTAATTTATAGTTGAATGAAAAAGGACATAATTCAGTCACTTAAAAATCTCCACTATACAACCATTTAAGTATTTGATTGAAAACTATACTTCGCCGTATAAAAGTTTTGCATAAAACTACAGGCATAAATCCTGTAATAACTTCTCCTGTATGATCTGAAAAAAAAGAGTAAAAAATGCTACCTCAGATTTATGCAACTGAAGGATGTTAGCTCTTTTGATCTTTAAGATAGCTATAGTATCTCTGATCTGGATTTACATAAAGGAAAAGGTTTATTTGGTGTTGTGACTTTAAATAGTTTTTAGATCCCACTGAGGGTTTTAATGACATAATTTACAGGCAATACTAAAATTGGTATATCTGCTATTAACATGTATTTGATTTTTAACCATATTTATGTATTAAGTAATTAATTTTAGGTTTTAACAGCCAGTTCCACTCTTAAAAATAAGCTTTAAAAAGTGTCATTTAGAAGCTAGAAGGCCTGTTTAAGTAGGAACACATTCAGGTATTTACAGTTGAGATGACTGGTGACTATACTAAACTGGAAAGACAAAAGCCAGCTCTTTAGGTATGCTGTGTGTGTGTTGTAGGAAGCAATTTTACTGTGTTGTTTCTAGTGAGATGGGTGTTGTGGGTGAAGAATACTGAAATACGAGAACTGATTTTTAAATCAACTTTGTAGTTAGCAATATTGTTGGGGAAAGCAAGTAAACTCTATAGCCCTGTTTTTTGTTTGTTAATATAAGGGGTTTGGATTTTGTGGTCTATAAGGTACCATCTAGCTTTAATATAGTTCCTGTTTTGAACTCTTTTTGTAATCATCTTTCCTCATTTAAAAATATACACACATGGGCTTCCCTGGTGGCGCAGTGGTTGAGAATCCGCCTGCCAATGCAGGAGACACGGGTTCGTGCCCTGGTCCGGGAAGATCCCACATGCCGCGGAGCGACTAAGCCCGTGAGCCATGGCCGCTGAGCCTGTGCGTCCGGAGCCTGTGCTCCGCAACGGGAGAGGCCACAACAGTGAGAGGCCCACGTACCGAAAAAAAAAAAAAAAAAAAAAAAAAAAATATACACACACTAATGGAATAAAATAGAAATATTCTCTCATTGTTTTTGTTTATGGATAGCTACGTAGAAATCCCTTCAGTATTTATTTCATTATTGTTATTAATGGTCAAGTAAAGTCGAATTTGTCTTACTATAATGATGCTAGTTTGCAGTCCAGATTTGGGAATACAATATTCATGTATGCAGTACATCGTATTAACCACTGGGTGGCCTGATTTCACTTTATTAAATCAAACTGGTAAATTTTCATCCCTTGAATTCGACTGAACTTAAAAAAATTCACAGTTATCCTGTCAAGATAGTATAATAAATGTATTTTTTGATTATGATAAAAATATTCAGACTTGATGCAGTTTGATTTAAAATATTATCAAGTTGAAGTGATTTTACTGGAGCAGATTTTATAGAATGACGGATATTTCTCTAATTCAAATCAGTAGTTTCTATTCAAATAAAAATAAATTTTAAAAAATTTCAAATTATTCCTTTGGCACACCACGTTTTACTCTTTTTTAGGTGGAATAATTGATGTCCTTTAAAATTGAACTTCTCTCTCAAATGTTTTATCTTAATATTGCCAAGTGTGAATAGTTTGTGTATTATTTCACAGGGAAAGTTATGACTATCACATCCTATTAGCTTACACCCCAGTGTAGAATTACTCTTAACCATTTTCCTGGCCTAATGAGTCATAGTATTTTCGTGTGTGTGCATATGCTCTTCATTTTGCAGTATCATAATCACCCTAATCACTTTGTTCATTCATAATCTACAAAAGTTTTTGAATATGGTACTTAGGTTATGTATTAGACAGTTAACAGAATAAATATTTTCTTTGACTTAAAAAATAAAACTGGCAGAATGATTCTGGAAACCAAGTCCTGAATGGAGATTCAAAGACCAAATTCCTCTTTGGTTTTTGCTTTGTGACTGGAGAAATAATTTCACCTATTTTTACTGTCTTCTCGATTAGTCACCCTAGGCTAAAAATGGTTTATCTATTTACAGATAGATAGTAGGAAGTTGATTTTATTTAACTATTAGATATTACCAGCATTGATAGCTACAATACAGAAATACTAAAAAAGGAAGTAGAAAGCAGAAAAATAAAGCAAATAAAACAACAAATAAAGAAAATAAAATAATGATTTGTTTTGATGGTGTCTAACCATTATTAAGCAATGGGACTTTTTCATTGTTAAAAGGTGAAAGTAGAATATTGGTGAAGTTATTTGTGGGGTTTTAACTCTTCCCGTTTCTCTTCGCAAATTGTAGGCATTCTCAGGCAGCTTTATGTTGTAGCTAGTGATGAGTTTCTAGGATCTTCTGTCATACTTAGTTGAAAGTTTTATCATCCTTTCAACAATTACTTAAATAATATAGAAATAACTTAATGCTAAAACTAAGAAGTAGTTAGGTAGATGGATTCTAGGGAAGTCCCAGTGGTAGAGAGATGGATTCTAAGAATTCTACTTTAATCCTCCCTCACACTCAACCACTTAGAAAACCCAGCTTCCTGAACATGATGGCCATACTGATGCAAGACAGAGGATGAAACCTCTTGTAGAAATAGAAATTTCTCACAAATCAAGTATGTGGTTAAAAAATAAGGCAGGTTTTTAAAGTTAAAATGAACACGTTTTCAGGAATATTACTCCTTGGAAACTAGTCTTTTGACCAAAATAACATTTTTGGATTCATATATTTAACTTAACATATTTTGATAAGAATACTGATAAGGTGAATTTTGTACAGATTAGATGTGATGTAGATATTTTTGTGAATACTCAAAATTTATATGGGTGAGTCCTCAAATTAGAAATTGTTTTCAAATAACCTAATTTTTAAAGCAATCTCAAATATGCTGTTATGGAAGGTGTTGGGGTCTGAGGGGAGGGAAGAAAAGACGGGAACCTGTAAAAAGCATGACTGAGGGCTGTTTGGGATGACAGGAAGTGATAATGTTGCAGGGGACAGTTCTAGGAAGGGTTAGGCAATATTAGTAGACACCCCAAAGAACCCCTTCTGTACTGAATATTTTTTTTATGTTTGTTTCAGCAGGTTATGCTTGAAATTCTACCACTTGGAGGTGCATTTGGATTTTGAAAGTTCTTTTTAATAAATGGGAATGCTTTTTACCTCCTCTTAGAGGTATTGGCATTTGTTAAAAAAGAACGTTTTCTTTCTCATGTCAACTTGAGATCAGCTGTATTAAGGGAGGTAAAAGTTTTGATTGGGTTGGGAAGGAGTGAGGTAATTTTGGAATACAGAATACTCGGAGGAGGTGAAAGAGTAAGCAAGATCATTCAGTAATTTTACAAAGGTTTGAATGGCAGGTACTGTGCGTGATGAAGAGAGGTGAACGTATTAGACATGGTCCTTGTACTCCTGAGTTTACAATTTGGTTGGGAAGGTTGGCAAGTGTGATAGCATTGAGAAGGATGGGTAAGTTCCATGAGTGCGTACAGTGGACAGCAAGCTTCAGTATGGTGTTTTATCTGGTTTACTAGCCTTCTTAGAAATTTATGAAGTCATTGGATCCTGAACCATCTCCAATTTAACAGTTTAATCGTGGCTAATCAAGTGATATTTCTGATAGCTGAAGATGGCTGCAAATAACAGGTATTTAATTAAACCTGTGCTTTTATTTTCAGCATAACAAAACAATCAGTTTAACAAAACAATCATATATGGAAACAGGACTGACAGATTATTAAAATAGACATTGGCTTTAGGGGAGAAAGTATTGGAATACTGAAGTGCATTAAACTAAAGAAGCAGTTAGGTGTCCTAGGTGGGTGGGAGATTTTGGTGTCTTGTTTGGTCGGGTAAGAAAAATTTTGGTCCTAATGGAATTGACAAATCAAGGGAAATTAGAAGTTCCTGCAAAGGATCTGTAAACAGATCTGTAAACAGTATATATTAAATCTAGGCCTTCATTTTCCACAATGTCTGGTACTTAGAAATGTTAAGTAAATATTAGCTCATGTTATTTTCAGATGCTCATAACTTTATTCAGTCCATTGACTACTCAAAATCCTCTAATTCAGTTTATCATAAAGACCTGCCCTCTTTTCTGGGGTTTTGTGCTCTCATGGATTTAACTGTTCTCTGGGTGCTGGTGATTGCCAAAACTGTATGTCTACCCTAGACCTGTTACCTGAGCAGAAGATTCATGTGCCCAGTTGTCTTCTAGATCGGCTCTGCCTAGTAGGAGAGCCACTAGTCACATGTGGCTGTTGAGCTCTTGATATGTGGCTAGTCTGAATTGCTATGTACTTTTTTTTTTTTGCGGTATGCGGGCCTCTCACTGCCGTGGCCTCTCCTGTTGCGGAGCACAGGAGGCCGGTCGCGCAGGCCCAGCGGCCATGGCTCACGGGCCCAGCCGCTCCGCGGCATGTGGGATCTTCCCAGACTGGGGCACGGACCCGCATCCCCCGCATCCGCAGGCGGACCCTCAACCACTGAGTCACCAGGGAAGCCCTGAATTGCTATGTACTTTTAATTTTATTTTATTTAAAAAAATTTAAATTAAATTTAATTTTTATTTTTCTGATTAGCTCTGTCTGTAGCTAGGAATTCACTTTGTTGCTCCTGGGCTCTTTCTATCAGCTTCATCTTCTTGTTTTTTTTCTCTTTCTCTTTTGCCTTTGGCAGTCTCTTCCCTCCTGGACAATGCCACACCAGATTTTGAAGACTTAAGTAAGAAGAAAAGAATGTAAAAAATTTTGTGATTATGTTGATTACATGTTGAATTGACAATTTAAAAATATATTGGGTTAAATATTATTTATTATTAAAATTAATTTCACCTGTTTCTATTTTTTTTTAATGTGGCTACTAAGAAATTACATATGTGACTTGCATTACATTTCTATTGGACAGTGCTGTTCTGGATACATCCAGTATCCACCTGTATATTTCTCAAGTGCCTTGAAATCAGTCCACACTGCTTACTCTCCTCATTACCTTCTACCTCCCAAAGTTCTGTTTCTCCTTCTATTCCTTATCTCAGTGGATAGCTCTATTTATGCTCCCAAAGCCAGAAATTTTGGAGTCGTCCTTAAATCTTCCTCCCATATCTCTCAGATTCATCAGTTGAAAATTCCTTTTGTTTGTACCTTTTTCATATCTCAGTTTTATGTGCTTCTTTCTATAGCTACTATCACGACCTTAGTTGGTTTATTCTTTTATGGTTTCTTGATTTTTGTCACATTTAGATTTCTTCTACTCAAGGATGTAAACAATAGAATTCAACCCTATTATAGTACTATTATGTTTTCATTTTTTTAAGTGTGAAATATTTGCTTCATCTGAATTTTTTATTTTAAAGTGAGGCTTTAGCTTTATTTTTTAAGATAGCTACCCAGTGTCTTACCCTTTATTGAAAAGTCCATCTTTACCCCACTGATTGATATGTTACTATTATAATTTACCAAATTCCCATACGGATTTTGTGTTTTTCCTGAATGTTCTGTTCTGTTCCATTGATTTGAGTATCTGTGCATGTGTCAGTACCATTCTGTTTTATTTATTGTTTCTCTACAGTATATTTTGATATTGGGTAGTGCTAATTCTCTCTTTCCTTTTTTAGAACTTTTTTGGCTATTACTGCCTGTTTATTTTTCCATATGAACTGTAGAATCAGCTTGTCTAAGTTCCTCTGAAAATCTATTGGTATTTTTATTCATTTAATCTAAATTTAAGAATTAATTTACAGAGAATGGACATCTATAATGTTTTCCTTTCCAAGAATGTGCTCTGAATGTTTTTTCATTTGTTCTTCTGTGTCTCATTGTTTACTATAACTTGATCTGTATACTCAAATTGTTTCTACATATTTTAACTTTTTTTGTTGTTGGTGTTGTAAATGCCTCATTTCTTCCATTGTGTCATTTAACTGACTGTGTTTTGTATTTTACCATTATCGTTGCCAGGTCCTAATAGTTTCTTACTTGGGGTATTGTGAAAGATTACCAACTGGTCTTCCTTCCTCCATCTCTCCACATTCCTGCCAGTGATTTTTGCTGAAACACAAGATACTGGTCTTTTACTCCCTTACTTAAATTCCTTTAACTCTTTAGGTTAAAGGTCAAATAAAGAATAAAGGTCAAACTCCTTAGCATGACATAAAGGTTATCACTTGGCCTCTGCTGACATATTTAGCTTCTTTCCTCTGTGTCAGTAAGAACTACAGCTCCTCTCCATTATATGACTCTTAATTTTTTTTATACTTTGAATAATCTCATTGGACATATGTCTGCTAGTCTGAGTGACTTCTTTTGTCGTATCTCTGTATTCAGATTCAGTGATTGAATTCATATCTTTAAATAAAATTCTTGATTTCACAATTGTGTTCTTTTTAGTGAGGATGAGGATGATGACCTTCAGTATGCTGATCATGATTATGAAGTCCCACAACAAAAAGGGTTGAAGAAACTCTGGAATAGAGTAAAATGGACAAGAGATGAGGTAATTATGTGATAAGGCTTACTAATTCTATGCTCGTATTTAATGATTAATAATATATATTAAAGTTATTTAGAAACAAAACATGAGAAAAGTTATCCATCAACTAACTTGCACATTATTTTTCTTCAACCATACATGAATAGCGGGTTGATATTGAGACTGACAGAATCAGTTTAGTAAATGGGAGAACTTGTGTTATAATGGCTTCAGTCCTTCTAAAAATGGCCACCAGATATGACGTGGAAGAATTGGAGAGTATCTATATTCAGGAATAGGGTGAGGGAGAACTTTCTAATTTTTCATACCTGTTTTAATAGGATGATAAGTTAAAGAAGTTGGTTGAACAACATGGAACTGATGATTGGACTCTAATTGCTAGTCATCTTCAAGTAAGTGAAACATTATCTTATATTGCTGACATGAATGATTTAGGTCATGGGGTTACATTTGCTATTTTCAGAAATGTGTCTACATTATTTTAGATTTAGGTTTCCTTCCTAAAAACATCTCTTTTGTTCTGATCTTCCTACAGTTGAAAGCTTATAAAGTCTGATTTTCTAGTAATTAGTTTATCCAGGGATCTAAAAAGATTACTAATCTAAAACAAAAATGATACAAAGTTTGGGTAGGGCTTTATCAATATTTGCCGATAAATATTAAAACATTTTGAGAGAAGTTAAATATATTGAAATATTTTGGTAGCTAATTAATAAAACCAGAAAAAGCTACATTGCTGTGAAAATTAGAAGTAACATATAGGGTGTTTGACACAGTTCCTGACATTTAGCACATGTTCAATAAATGGAAGCTAAATTAGAAAAGCTATTTACATTAGCTTTATCAGTTTAATTTCAATGGTATAACAGCAAATGAAGTGAACAGAGAAATGCTACAAGTCTATACAGGAACAGCCTGATTGTTTTGAAAAATTGATAACCTTAAAATGGATCAGCATTGATGTGCAGAAGCTGTAAATGAAGAAGCTCAGTTTGAATAAAAATAAGTCCACTAGGCACCAGGACAGAGCTATTGGTAAATAAAGTATTTGTATTTATATGCTTCTAAATTATCTGTAATCCTGTATATGAACTAATATCTCTGGAAACTGAATCACTAATGAAAAGTTAAGTGTTATTATTATTATCCTTGTAATACATAGGAGTTACTTAGGTTGTGACTTGACTAAAATAAGGCTACACTTATTAATCATTTTTGGAGTTTGGGATGTTTCTACATAAGGTTTTATCCTGGTAAATTCATTTTCCTTTTGAACTTCAACACTTAAATAATTTAACTGGTATATAATGCACATCTTCTATCTAGGTATATTTAGTTTTTACTTGATAACTTGGAGGTTGTCATTTATAAACATCCTTTAAATTCCATGAGTGGTCTAATAATGCCTTTCAGGATTTTTTAATTTTCTAGAGTTATGTACTGCTATACTATATGAATCCAGACTGCTATGCTGTTTGAGTTCATATGTCTGCTTTGTATAGTTGTCTGTTTACTCCCTTTTATTCATCAGTACATTTCTTTATGGCAGTATCTGTGTTGTAGCTTTGCTTTTTGCTGTTATAAGGCAGAGTATAGAGATACATAATTTAACTTCAAATGTATATTGTCTTTATTTATAGTCTAAGCAATGCTGACAACTTTAATTAAAAATTAATTGGGGCACAGGCATGTAAAATAAATACTACATTTTTAAAGAATGCTATTGAATGCCTTATTCTCGAAAAACTTTCTTCTTAAGGTTGTGAGATATAAGTTTGGGCTGACTTGCTTTCTGGAGGACAATTGTTCCATAACAAAATCATCTGAATTCTTTCAGAATCGTTCTGATTTTCAGTGTCAGCATCGGTGGCAGAAAGTTTTAAATCCAGAATTGATAAAGGGTCCCTGGACTAAAGAAGAAGATCAGAGGGTAACATGTTCATATTCTTTATTTTCACTGTGTAGGTGGACTTGCTTTTTTTCTTCCTAATACATTGGTTTTTTGTCACATAAATACATGTTTAAATCACTTTGATTTGTTCTCTGAGTTACTGCTTGCATAAGGATTGAAACTTGAGTATCTTGAAATGTAGTTTTTTTTTTTTTTTTTTTTTTTTTTTTTTTTTGCGGTATGCGGGCCTCTCACTGTTGTGGCCTCTCCCATTGCGGAGCACAGGCTCCGGACGCGCAGGCCCAGCGGCCATGGCTCACGGGCTTAGTTGCTCCGCGGCATGTGGGATCTTCCCGGACCAGGGCACGAACCCGTGTCTCCTGCATCGGCAGGCGGACTCTCAACCACTGCGCCACCAGGGAAGCCCGAAATGTAGTTTTTTCAGAACTGAGTCAAACCAAATATAATATGTTTAGCCTTTGCTGTCTGAAAGTTTGGTTTGCAGAAGGAAAAATATTATCAGCTTAGTCACCTTCTTTAGAGCTTAGGTTAGCAACATTTAGGATATAATTTCTTGTTGAAAATTGAGTTAACATTTTAAAAACAATTTAATTTTATTCCTATTTTATCTGAAAATGTGAGATGTAAAGAAGTCATTCTTAACTTTCCCTCTTGACCTGTAATGAACCCCCGAATAAGATAGATATCAGAGCATCATGTTCCCAGAGTTGGATGATTCAAAAACCAAGGTAATTCTTTGTGTTATGAAAGTGTGAGCAGAATGGGAGAGTTGCTGTCCTCTACTGAGAATTGCTCTTTAGTTCATGCTCTTTATGGCATAAATGTTGTTAATGTAGTTGGGAAATTAGAGTATTCTTACTGCCACTCAAAGTAAAAAAAAAAAAGCTACAAAAGATAAAACAAAACAAACAAAAAAACCCCAAACTTCACTAGGCTCAGAACTGATCTGATTTGCTTGATGGCCAATGATAAGTTTTAAAATGTATGATTTGTATCCTTTCAGTTTGAGAAAGGAAGAAATGAAAATACAGTAACTGTAGATCCTTGCTGCTTCCATAATGATTTATTTGGCTTTCAGCTGAAGCTTAAAAAAAAAAAAAAAAAGTAAGAGTAGGAAATGCTTAAGTCTCAACATTTTTACTGTTATTTCCTATTAATTTTGTATGAAACAATTTAACTTACAAGTCACTTTAATTAACACCTTGTATTTTAGATAAGTTTGGAATCAATTTTTTAAAAAAATTTATTTATTTTTGGCTGTGTTGGGTCTTTGTTTCTGTGCGAGGGCTTTCTCTAGTTGTGACGAGCGGGGGCCACTCTTCATCGCGGTGCGCAGGCCTCTCACTGTCGCAGCCTCTCTTGTTGCGGAGCACAGGCTCCAGACGTGCAGGCTCAATAGTTGTGGCTCACGGGCCTAGTTGCTCCGTGGCATGTGGGATCTTCCCAGGCCAGGGCTCGAACCCGTCTCCCCTTCATTGGCAGGCAGATTCTCAACCACTGCGCCACCAGGGAAGCCCTGGAATCAATTTTTGAACTTGGCAAACGCTGAAGGAATAGTTACTAGTAAAATTGGTTTTTTTAACTTGTAGTTGTGGTTTGGATTTAATGCATTAAAAATGGCATTCTTGAGTTATGTTTTAAAATTCTGTGAAGTAGTGCCTTTTTCAAATTGACATATAATTATGTATTAGTTTCAGATGTACAACATAATGTATAAATTGCAAAATGATCACAAGTCTAGTTAATATCTATCCCCATATGTAGTAAAAATTTTTTTGTGTGTGATGAGAACTTCTAAGATCTACTCTCTCAGCAACTTTCAAATATGCAATACAGTATTACTAGCTGTAGCCACTATACTCTACATTATACCCCCATAACTTATTTATTTTAAAAAAGGTAATGCTTTTTTAAACTTTGTTTTCTGTTTCTTAGGTTATTGAATTAGTTCAGAAATATGGGCCAAAAAGATGGTCTTTAATTGCAAAACATTTAAAAGGAAGAATAGGCAAGCAGTGTAGAGAAAGATGGCATAATCATCTGAATCCTGAGGTAAAGAAATCTTCCTGGACAGAAGAGGAGGACAGGATTATCTATGAAGCACATAAGCGGTTGGGAAATCGTTGGGCAGAAATTGCCAAACTACTTCCTGGAAGGTACTTATATAAATGTATATACATTTTTCTGTACTTAAACTTGATCTTTATTATGTTACTATTAAATATATTTATAAGTACCCATGACTTTTATTTATAATTAAAATTTAGACTGCAGAATACAAGCAACCTTTTGCGATATTTGTAATGTCAGTACATTTTGTGGTAAGGGATATAATTACTTTTTTAATGAAATATTTTATAGTGGTAATTTGTGCAAGAAAATGATGGACCTTTAGATTATGTGAATGTTTAATGCACTCCCCAGATTGTGTTTACACATCAGTGCCATTTAAGCAACCTTCTTTGTAAAAACTAAGATGGAATGGAATCTGAGTTGAAGAGATTTCTTTCGTATTGGATTCTATGTATAAGACCAGAGAATAACAAATACACTGGCTGAAAAAAATTGCTATGAAAGTGCATTAGAGAAAATTCAATTCTTAATTAATTATGGTATCATTCAAATCATGAGTAGTGTGTATATATCCACGTGGCTAAAATATAGCCCTTCCCTCAGGGGCACTGATGTGCTAAGTACACTATACATGGCACTGGTTCAAATGTTTCCTAGCTGTCTGTAGTACAGTAGACCAACAATCTTGGGAAAATCCATACCTCACTCGGAAGATACGCACTTGTTTTTTATTGCTGTAATCTCTGTATAGTACTTAATAGTTTATAAAATGCTTTTTACATATATTCTTTTTTTTCTTTTTTTTTAGAGAAAGAAAACACTTTTACTGTTGAATAAACATTAAATCAGAATGTGATGCCCATCATAGGCAATCTGATAAGAGATTGCAAAAAACGGAGAGAAATCCCACCTTTCACCCACATAGCCAAGCAGATACGACCCATTACATACAGGTTCTCAAGATAAACAATAGCTAGTCCTTAAGTCAGAAGACTTGACAGCACCATTTTATTTCACATAGTTCATCCTATTGTACACTTACCTAGCAACTGGAGTGCCCAACTGTGTTAGTTACTTGGCTTTATATAAAGGAAAAACAAACTTCTCATATCTTTTTTAGAAAGTAGTTTTACAACTTGGAGCCAGGTCAGCTAAAATTGGGCTCCTACCCTCCTGAAACTTGGAGATAGGGTGCTGTATTCTATATATTCTTAATTAATCTTCATATACTTGTGAAATATGTGGAGCAAACATTGCTGTCTTTGTTTTATAGATAAGGAAATTAAAGCATAGTGTTAACTTTTTTTATCCAAGTTACTGAACCTGGTCTAGGAACTTCTGATGTTTTCAATCTTTGATACATCTTTTTACTGTCCATAGAACCTAGCTTAGTGCTTAGCATAAAGTAGATTCTCAGTAAATGTTTATGTATTTTTAAAAATTTATACTACAAGTAGCTGTAGGTTGAAGACTTCCATTTTTACAAGGGGAACTTAGGTAAAAGGGGAGCCAATGAACTCTTTCTTTCGTAGGTATTTTGTTGTAAGAAGTGAAAAAGAATACTGGGATTCTGTATTTTGTGGTTTGCATTTTATGACCATGTTTGATCTTGGCTTTAGGGCTTTTGCCCTCACTATGCCCTTTGCCTGGAATGCTCTTTTTTTTTTTTTTTTTTTTTCCTATTCTTGTATGACTGGTTCATTCTTGTCATTCAGATCTTAGCTTTGCTGTAACCTCACAGAGGACTTCCTGGACCACCTAATCAAAATTACTTTAGTTACTCACTTTTCTTATCCTACTTTAAATGATCTGCATTGCACTATTTTTCTTATTATTTATTTTTTTGTTTTTCTCTTCTTTCCTCCTTCCCTGCCCCCATGCTTCTAGTGAGAATGTAAAGCCCCATGAGAGCTGGGACTTTCTTTATCTTATTCACTGCTGTATCTCCAGTGTTTAGAACTTTATCTGACATAGAGATATACAGTTTATTTTTTGAATTAAAAATGTCTAATTGCACCAGTTGTAAAAATTTGTTTTAAGTACTTTGTATACTTTATACAGTGTTAACATTTATGGAATCCTCTTTTTCTTTTTAAATATATACTTTCTTAGGACTGATAACTCTATCAAAAATCATTGGAATTCTACTATGCGAAGAAAAGTGGAGCAGGAAGGCTACTTACAAGATGGAATAAAATCAGAACGATCTTCATCTAAACTTCAACACAAACCTTGTGCGACTATGGACCATTTGCAAACCCAGAATCAGTTTTACATACCTGTTCAGGCACATATTTTTAATACCTTTATAATTTAAAAAATATCTTTAGTTGCTATATTTCTTTAGTTTCTTTAGGGAAGGTGTTTAGTTTCTTAATAGGACAAAAACAACATATATTAAGAGGAATAGACATTTAAATTTCCAAACTGAAGAAATATGCCATGAGTAGCCGTTAAACCGTTAGTGGAAGTTTATCTCTACTTCGTTTTTTTTCTGCTGTATGCGAGCCTGTCACTGTTGCGGCCTCTCCCGCTGCGGAGCACAGGCTCCGGACACGCAGGCTCAGCAGCCATGGCTCACAGGCCCAGCCACTCTGCGGCACGTGGGATCCCCCCAGACCGGGGCACAAACCCGTATCCCCTGCATCGGCAGGCGAACTCCCAACCACTGCGTCACCAGGGAAGCCCTCTACTTGTTTTGATTGATAAATATTTTGAGAACAAACTCATTAAAATATTTCCTTTTATATATAATTTTTATGTTATCTAGTTAAGAAACTTAGTATGTACATTTCCTAATACTATCATTCTTTGAGTCTTCATGATTCAAAGCTAATGATCATTTGTGCTTTAATAGTGATTGTAGTTCACTTTTTTAAAAAAAATTTGTGTAATTGTAGTATTGCTTACCTCTAAGGTAAGTGTATATAAAATGGTTTAGAGGAGAAGATAGTCAAAAATCATTCAAGCAATCATTTTGGAGTGTGTGGTAAATAATTGGTTCTTTGATGGCATTCAACTTTGCTTTTCCCTCATCACTCAACTGACTGAGTGACTTCAGCCTTTGTTTAGACAGGTTCATTGGAGATGACCCACATTCATCATAGGGCAAGCTCTGTTTTCCTTACAATGCATTTTCCTACCTGCAAGAAATTAGGAGTTTTCATAAGATTTGTTTTACGTTTTCCTGTCTGTTTGTCTGTCCTGCTATTTTTCATGTTGAGCAGTTCTTGGTTCTTGTCACATAAAATGTGACAAGATAAAGTATCTACCAAAAGATAAAATTTGGCTAGTTGTTAACCATCTATGCTTAGTATGCCACAGATTTGATTTTATTCCACTAAGTGGACTTTATTTTTTTAGACATAATTTTAAAAGAACCACTTAAAAAAGGTAGTGACATCTTAATTTACAAGTAGGAAAACACGTAAAGACAGTACAGTTATCTGCTGATATTCAGTACCTTAAGGTTTTTGTTGTCTGTTTCTTTACAGTTTTCTTTAGAGTCCTAGATTTCAGCAGCATAAACTGAAACATTCTGCTTCTATCTTAGAAAGGTTATCATTTAAATTTATTTATCTCATAGGAAGATAATTTTTTAAATTATTTGGGGCCCATGGAGTGTTTAACACTCTCAATCAAAATATATTGGAAAGTAAGAATATTTCTTGTACTTTAAGAATTATTTACCTTACTTTTAATAATTCTTGACAGGTTTGTGTATTAATAGTTCAATTCATTTAAACTGCTAAAAAGATAATTCTAATTTTGACTTGAAAGAAAAAAATGGATTGGTTTGAAATCCTGTCACAGATGAAAATGAAAAGTTTGAGAAAGATAAGTTTCTAATTCATTGGAAGCTGAGCAATAACTGATACTAATGAAGTGTTGTCAAAATTAAGTTCCATGTTAGAAGTTATATAGAATGTGTCTGCATTATATAGTGGTTTAGGTAGTCCATTATGGAAAATAGACAATTTCATATTTATATTTATTAGATTTTAAGGTTTTAAAAAACACTTCTCATATTTCTCCCAACCACTGCTCACTAAGTTTGCATACAACTTCAAAAATTTTATTACAAATGCTTTAGAAAAGAAGCAGAATAATTCTTAGTCTATTTTCAGAGTATTATAAAGTACTTGAGTGATTCTGATTGTTTTTCTGAGACAAGTAATAGAAGCAGGCTCTGTTTTCATATCTTTCTGTACAGAGATTGGCATGGGGTGGTGGTAGAAGTAGGAGTTAAGAATATTGAAGACTTGCTTTAGGCTCCAACTTTGAGAGTGCTTCATGTGGACCAGCCCCTTCCTCTGAAGGATAGGAACACAATTACTTTGTCTTCTCCAGGAGGCAGAGCAATCTTTTAATAGCAGATTTTAAAAAATACTTGGTGGATATTGTAGATAATAGATAGACTGACTGGGTGATAAATCTAGCCGATATAATTCTCATATTTCATTCAGGAGAAAATAGGTCTTTGCTAAGAGTTATGACTTTTAATCAGTAGGTCCTAAAATGAAAGATATAGTTATTAAGGAACTATTATATGTATAAATATTCAAAGTTAACAGAGATAGTGAGTTTTTCATGTTGATTTTCAGTTTTTGTGCTTTGTCTCAGATTTTTAAAAATTTCCAGAGCATTATATGTATGACATTAATGTTTTAATTACTTTTTAGATCCCGGGCTACCAGTATATGTCACCTGGAGGCAATTGTGTAGAACATGTTCAGCCTTCTTCTGCCTTTATTCAGGTAACTTTTTGTTTATAAAAAGCAAAAAACCAAAACAAACCCAAAGGAAATACTTTCAAACATTTTCAGATCTAATAGTGCCTGTTTCCTCATCTTTAAAATTAAGGCAAAAATAGTACTATCTGGTCTATCTACTTTGAGTATCATAACATTAAAGGAGAAAGTTTGTGTGTTTGAGAAATATAAACTGTACAGATGAAAAGTAGTTCACAGCACCAGTAAGGTGGTTCTTTCATTCTTCCAACTTAGAGCATTCAGGTTATGAATGGACATATTTTTGCTAAACTGGATAGAATATATCTATTAAGAGTCAATAAATTAAAACAGACTCCACACATAAGTTTTTAAGTTGATACAGATGATACAATGTAAGGTTTTTCATGCATTTAAATTTCCCAAATCCTTTCTGTTAAATTGAAAATATTTACCAGCACCTCTTTAGATACCAGAAGGATTGTGATACTGAGTATTTGGGATTTAGTAGTATTAAGCTTTATTAGAGAAAATAGATTTTATGTTGCATAGAAGAAAATAAAAATTAGAACATTAATAATAATAATAAAGCAATTTTGTAAGTAGCCTGTTTTTTTTCTTTTATTTAACTTATTTTAGCAACCCTTTGTTGATGAAGACCCTGATAAGGAAAAAAAAATAAAGGAACTTGAGTTGCTTCTTATGTCAGCTGAGAATGAAGTTAGAAGAAAGCGAGTTCCATCAGTAAGAAATAAGCTTAAGTGTTTAGATTTTATTGTTAGAATCTTTTATATGCTTTATATGCTCTTATAGTTTTAATCAGGACTGACTTTCATATGCCAACAAGTGGAAAGCATATTCAGTGTGACTTCAGATTTTAATATGGACTAAAAATAGTTTTTCTAATTTGCAACTTTGAAGTTGCCTGTTTTTAATATGCATCTCTTTGAACATATTTTACAGTGTTCTGTATTAAGATGCTTCTTGAGTCATAAATATCAAACAAGCTTAAGGTATAACCTTCAATACATATATCTGTGAAAATGTGTGGTTCAGATTAGGCTTTGGTTTTACTTTGGACATTCCATGTGATAATGGCCTTAATAGAAGAAAAAAAAGCTTAAAAAATGAGGAATTTAGTAGATGTATACAGATTTATGTGCTTCAGAATTATTTTTATTCTCTCTTTGAAAATGTTTTCCTGTTTACTATATTTAGGACACAAATTCAGTAAATTGGAAAAAGTTATAATGTTAAAAATATGGGAAAAGGAAACATTTAGATTTTATGCTCTCTAAAGAAATTTTTCTGTGGATGTTGGGTTTTGGTTATCAGGTATGAAAAGTATTGTCTGAGATTTGGTTGATGAGAACAACTAGGAGTATTAAATCAGGATAAAGGGTAATGATTCTAGCTAAGTAAAACAGGCTATGCTAGATGGGTTAAAAGGAAAAAAAAGTTTATATTTAAATGGCAATTTAAAAAGCTTAATACCCTGGGACTTTTTACATTTAGGAAAGTGTTTTTCTTGGTTTGGGGCTGAATGAGGGGACAATATATTTAGAGTGACTAATACAAAATTACTAAATAGAATAACCTGAGGACTTGAAATAGTATTATGAGGCAACTGGTGATGTCTTTATACCATTTCAGAGAGTATTAATAAAAATGACATTTGTTAATTGTAGTAGTTGAGATATACACCATGAGAATTGTTTTGAAACTGTAAAAACCGTGTGCAAATAGGGAGACCTGAAGTGTACTTATTTTAAAGTTAATTTCAGTTTTATTAAGCTGCAAATAAATAATCATGGTTACAGAGTTCACATTTGTAGGTTATCATGTAAGCACATTTAAAATTTTTTGTTTATAGTCTATCATTTTTCCTATAACAGGAAAATATAATTAGCTGAAAGAATTTCCATTTGCATTGAAAAGGGAGAAAGTTATTAATTTTTTTTCATAGTTTCTATCTAAAATGCACTCTCATAAAGATCTGGTTGAATAGGGAGATTGGAGGTTCTAGAGGGAAATTGCTGCACCCAGTATAATAGACTCCATATGCATATAAAGTATTTATTTTATGTGATAATGATGATTGCCACTTTATTGAGTATTCATCATGTTCCACTGTTGTAGATGTGTTATATGTATTTCTGGTGATCCTTATATTAACTCTGCAAATTAGGTGGTTGGTTGCTAGGGATTCAGAGTCGGGCCAGTGGGCCTAGTAACCTCCCTCTTTGAATCTTTTTCCTGCCCACAAACTTAGTTGAAATGTATATGGTTTGGAAGTTATCTCCAGAAAGTGATTGTAAACTTGGAAGGTGGCTGTGCTAGTGAAATAAGATTGCTTTAATTTCTTTTATTTATAGGAATCTTTAAAACAGGTGGAACCTGTTTTGCAACAATGTTGGAAATGTTTTTTCGCCTTACTTAACTGGAAACTTAACATTTTGCTGTTGTGAATATCTAGCATATTCTAGTAATTTTTTATTTTAATAGTCATAGGTACTGTTTATGGAGTGCTTCCTATGGACTGAGCAGTGTGCTCTCTAAACTATGGTAATTGTTAGGCACATTTAATTCGAAATTTAAAAATTCAGCTCCTCAGTTGCACTAGCCACATTGTTGTTGCTCATGTGGCTGGGGCCCATATTGAACAGGTTCAGGTGCAGAACATTTTCATCACCTCACAGGTTCTGTTGGACAGTGCTATACACTTTACATCCTGATTCTTTTTGTTTTTTTCCTAGTTTTTTTGAAATATAATTAACATATAGCACTGTATAAGTTTAAAGTGTGCAGCATAATGATTTTACTTACATATTGTGAAACGATTACCACAATAAGTTTAGTGAACATCCATTGTCTCATATAGGTACCAAAAAAAAAAAAAAAGAAAGAAAAAGGGAAAAAAAGTTTTTTTCCTTGTGATGAGAACTCTTAGGATCTACTACTCTTAACAGTTCTCAAGTTACATAATGTTCCTTGACCGTGGCTCTTCAAGGTCTCTCTTCTTGTTTTTCATTATGAGACACTAGAAAACTAGGCTCAAAAGATAAGTAAGGGCTTCCCTGGTGGCGCAGTGGTTGAGAATCCGCCTGCCAATGCAGGGGGCACGGGTTCGTGCCCCGGTCTGGGAAGATCCCACATGCCGCGGAGCGGCTGGGCCCATGAGCCATGGCCGCTGATCCTGCGTGTCCGGAGCCTGTGCTCCATGACGGGAGACGCCACAACAGTGAGAAGCCGGCGTACCATTAAAAAAAAAAAAAAAAAAAAAAAAAGATAAGTAAATTGGTCAGTGTACATCTCTAGAGAGATAAAGAAAAATGACACAGTCCCTGAATTCAAAGGACAGTGGGGACACATAAGAAACAGCATCCAGTGTGATATAATAAGTAACACAGTTTTAAGGGAGCTCATAGAAGATTGAGATTTAGGTAGTCACAAGGGTTCCTGGAAGAAATCCTATTTGCGCTCAGTCTTGAAAGACAGGCAGTGATTACATATTAGCAAAAAGATGAACTAGGACATTATTATAAACGGAAACAGGTAGAAGTGTATAATCAGATGGAGTACTTTCCAGTATTTGAACTGTATCTTAAATGGGGAATAGGAATTTTCCCTGGTCGGTAGGTTGAGCATTCCAGATGAAGGGAGCAGCAGTGTGTGCAAAGGCTGCGCCCTTTATCCAGGATGAAAGACCAAAACTTATCAGGGAATTGCAAGTACTGTACTGTAGTTGGGTATGCAGTATTCCCTGGGAGGGGGGACTTGAGTTGGGAGATGAAGTTAGAAAGGTAGAGAAAAGCCAGATTCTAGGAGTTTGGACCTTATGTTGTAGTATATATGGTACATTACTAGTTTTATCTCACCATGACTTTATAGATTTGAGAAAGATTTAGTTAGAAAAAAGAAATATAGTCAAGATGAGGTTTAATGAAAAAAGTTTTTATATCAGTTTTGAGGAAAGATGGTATATTTGCTACTGTATTTTTAGCTGAAATGTTGTGAAGTATGTTGGTCTAGAAAAAATTTTTACTTAAAATCCAAATTTTGGCTTAGATTGGGGATGACAAATAATGTTTAAATTTCTTTTGTACTTTTAGCAACCTGGAAGCTTTTCTAGCTGGCCTGGTAGTTTCCTCGTGGATGATAGCGTGTCTAATACTCTAAGCCTCGAGGAGCACACCAGTGAGTTTTACAGTCTGGATGAAAATCAGGCTGTGTCTGCTCAGCAGAACTCACCCACAAAGTTCCTGGCCGTGGAGGCAAATGCTGTGCTGTCCTCTCTACAGACCATCCCAGAATTTGCAGAGACTCTAGAACTTATTGAATCTGTAAGTTTGAGATTGTGAGATTATCAAAAGCTCAGTTTTAGTTATGTGGTTACATGTTCAGAAACTCAGTTTAATGGACACTGACCAGTTTTATGTTACACATTACCTTGTACATCATGCTTAATTTTGTTCTGGTATTTTGCAGAGGTTTCTGGCAAAAAAAAAAAGTATATATATATTTATGTATTTATGATACAAGTTGTATATTAGAGATAGTTGGAAAGTAGAGAAAACTGTAAGAAGAAAATTAAAATCCCCCATAAACCCAGAGTTAATAATTTGAGGTATTTCCTTGCAGGCTGTGTTATAGACATATAAAACACATATATGTATACATTTTCAAACCCAAATATACACTAATGTATTATGTTTGTGAATTTTTTTCCCACATTATATCATGAGCATGTCTCTGTTTTCTTAACTCATTTTTAAACTTGAGTTTTAATGGCTTCATGGTATTCTGTCATGTGAATGTAGCAAAATTTATTTATCCAACATACTGTTATTACTGGACATTTTATGTGGTGTGCAATTTTTCAGTATTACAAATTAAAGAACGTACATAAAGCTTTGTGCAAAATCATGATTATGTCCTTAGGTTAAATTGAATTTTTGGATCACGGTGTATGACCACTTTGAAGATATTCCATACAGATTACCAAATGATTATGTAGATGTGGAATAGAGTGTAAAGTTTTCTGATGTGGAATAGAATGTGAGTTTTATGATGAACTGTACTCTTTTATAAAAATAACTTAAAATAATTTGTTCTTTTCATTTAAAGTACTTTGGTAGTAAGCTTCAGCTACTGAATTAGATGAAATATTACTTTGGAATGTTCCAACTAGAGTTGTCATAAAAGCATAATCTGTTCCTCTCTAATGGGCTTGCTTAAAAAAAAAAGATGAGCCAAGGAAAGCCTATTTCTACTGATAAAAATGAGTAGTTAGTTAACTCTGGAAATCATCATCCTATGTTCAAGACAAGATTTAACCAGGTTGTAATATTAATAACTTTAGTTAAGAATTTAATTTATTGCAGGATCCTGTAGCATGGAGTGATGTTACTAGCTTTGATCTTTCTGATGCTGCTGCTTCTCCTGTCAAGTCCACCCCAGTTAAACTAATGCGAATTCAACACAACGAAGGAGCCATGGAATGTCAATTTAACGTCAGTCTTGTACTTGAAGGGAAAAAAAACAGTTGTAATGGTGCAGACAGTGAGGCTGTTCCTTTAACATCCCCAAGTGTGGCTAAGTTTAGCACTCCACCAACCATCCTCAGAAAGAAGAGAAGAATGCGAGTGGGTCAGTCCCCAGGCAGCGACCCTGGCGATGGCTCATTCAGTGACGGTGGCAATACGGCACTAAAACACACACCGGTGAAAACACTACCATTTTCTCCTTCACAGGTAGTAGTGTTGTTTTTATTTATTATGGGTTGGATTAAATTAGATCTTTAACATCCATACTAACAGTTCCTTGCTTTGATAACACATAAAAATGGATAATGTATTTAAATGTATACAGGAGAGTGCTGAGCTATGATAAATCAGAAAAGTATCTCACAAAGTGTAGTAGTTGCATTTTATCTTACAGTGTTTCGAGTGGAAAGGGATGTTTTGGATATGTAATTCTACATCTTTATAGAACTCATCAGGAAATAGGCCCAGAAAGATAAAAAGATTTGCCCAAAGTTATCTAATGGCAGAGCTGAGACTGGGAGCCAGTTTCCTGACTGACTGGTATCAAGAGATACCAGGTATATAGTCATAGACCACTGCTCCCTATAAGAATTTCATGTGTCAGTAGGTTGTTTAGGGATGTCAGGAACTATCTGCTTTCTCCTGTAGTTATATCCCCGGGGAGCAGATATTTATATCAAGGCAAACTGTACCTTTTATTTTATAATAATAATAATCTTTCTTAATGAACACCATTTTCCAGGCTGTGTGCTAAACATTTTCTTACAGCATCTTAGTTAATGTTCTTTAAGAAAACCTTAGAGGTAGGTAGAATGAAGTTCAGAAGTTAGGCAATTTGTCCAAGGTCAGTTATTAAGAAAGAAATGAAGCTGGTGTTTGCTTAAAGTGTCTTGACAGAGGTTAAAAAGTCCTATAGGAGAAGAAGGAAGTTTAATGGCCAAATAAACTTGGAGGATGTTGGGATATTATTGGAGGTATGTTTTTGATGCTGGGAAGATGAGGATCTGGTAGTAAGTACACAGCCACTGTTTTCTCTGAAAATGGCACCCCCTCTGCTTCAGGGGATGCTATTTACATAGGCTACAATGCAGGTAGTGTGTCCCACCCCCCACCCCACGATTTACAGAGTATCCTGAGGAAGGTGAACCAGGGTTGAGCAGACTAGCAATTTTCTATTTTTGGAGTTTTGCATACCTGCAATTTTCATTGAACAGTAAATTCTAAGGTGGAAAATGGCTAAGAAGGTGAGGCATGATTATAAAGATCGTATATCCCATAGCAAAGAACTTGGATTCTATCCTATGATTTATGGGCATCAGAAGTGATAGAGCTATTATAGAATTCATTCCAGTTATAAGCAGCCTTAAGGTGATTTCCACTTTTTAAAAAAAATTATTTATTATTATTATTATTTTGGGGGGCTGTGTCAGGTCTTAGTTCCAGCATGCGGGATCTTCACCGAGGCATGCGGGATCTTTCCTTGCAGCGTGCGGGCTTCTCTCTAGTTGTGGCGTGCAGGTTTTCTCTCTCTAGTTGTGATGCGTGGGCTCCAGAGTGCTTGGGCTCTGTAGTTTGCGGCACACAGGCTCTCTATTTGAGGTGCACGAGCTCAGTAGTTTTGGTGCACGGGCTTAGCTGCCCCGCGGCATGTGGGAACCTAGTTCCCTGACCAGGGATTGAACCTGTGTCCCCTGCATTGGAAGGCAGATTCTTTACCACTGGACCACCAGGAAAGTCCCTGGCAATTTCCACTTTTTCTTACCTTTGCTTCTACTCTGTTGGCTACAGAAATAAAGTAGTATTTCACAATTGTATGTAAGTTAAGATCCAATGAGTAAATTGTGTCATTTGGAAAACAGGCTCTATGATACCGATTTTGGCTCCTCAAAGGTTCTGATCTGTGTTCTAAATAGGCAAATTTGCCAGACAGCTGTACTTCTTCTTAGCAAAGCACTGTTATTATATTCTGGGTTCTAAATATTCTTATAGAAAGGAACACTTAAGATCATTTATTAATAAAATCGTAAAACATTTTTTTTTCAGTTACACTGTTGTACAAAGCTTACATTTAACACAGCAGCTATTATGGTTTCTGTAGATTCCTATTTGATAAGATGTACTGTTTGGAAATTTTTTTATTGTGTTTTGTTACTTTTGAATATTTGTTAAGCGGCTATTTTTTGAATGCCTGCTATGTCTTAAACACTATTCTGGGGAGGCAGTGATGAACAAAACAAAAATGCCTGCCCTCTTGGAGCTTAATTTTTATGGAGTGGAATGTAAATGTATTATTGATAATCCTTTCCTAAAAGGAATGGAGAAATAATATGAAAATCTTATCAGTTTGATATTTGTGTAGGATTTTGACATTTTAGAAATTGTCTTTAAACTCTCTTCCTTTTTTAGTTTTTCAACACGTGTCCTGGAAATGAACAAATTAATATAGAAAATCCTTCATTCACATCAACCCCTATTTGTGGGCAGAAAGTTCTCATTACAACTCCTCTTCATAAGGAAACAACCCCCAAAGATCAAAAGGAAAATGTAGGGTAAGTACATATTAAATAATTATGTTAGAGAAAATGGGAAGCACAATTTCAAGAGCAGATCAGCTTTTCGTCCATTTATACATATATCATCATCCCTGTCCATATAGGATTTAGAATTTTTAAAAAATCATAACCTTATGTTTTATCCCTAGGAGACTGAAAACCAACTAAATGTAGTATAAAACTTTGATCTTGAGCAAACACCATTTTTAGTACTTATTTCTGCATTAGTCTTTTTTCTGTTTTATGATGATTGATTGGAATAAGAATAGTTTAGGCAGGCACACTTTAAAAGTCTTGGAATGTTTAAATAAAGCATGTGTATATACAAGAAAATTTAGTGTGTGCTTTTATTGTGCCTTTGCCTTCCTTAACTCATATGAAATCAAATTTTGACTGTAATACAAATATCTAAATGATTGGATAGGTTTAGAACACCTACTATTAGAAGATCTATATTGGGTACCACACCAAGAACTCCTACTCCTTTTAAGAATGCGCTTGCTGCTCAGGAGAAAAAATATGGACCTCTTAAAATTGTGGTATGTATACTCCTTTTATATTTAAGAATTTTCCTAATTTTAATAAGACACAAATTTTGATTTTTTATCCTTGATTTTTAACATTTTTAAAAAGGTGTTCAATGGACTGGATTAAAAAAATGTTACCTTGATTTATAAGTTTGAATTTGTGTTAATCTTTTTCCTTGTACGTAAACCTTTGCTTGGCTTCTTTTGAATTCAGACTTTCTTTATATCATCTAGAGAAGGCAAGTCAAGTTTCAGTAGAACTCATTGCTTAATACTAAAACCCACCTTTTAGTAGTTTCAGTAGCAGTCACCTACAGTAGAATAAAATAATTTTAATATTTTGATATACATAAGCACTTTCCTAATAATATTTATGAAACTGATTGACCATGATACCTCTTTAAGGCTCAGTTTCTTCTTCTACTCAGTGGATATCATAAAACACCCCAGCAGGTTATTTGTGAAGATAGATAATAGAAATAAAGGGGCTGGTACTAAGTTTCAAGTAGTATGTGCTTAGTTGCTGCTATTATAATAGTGGTAACAATGGTAGTACATGAACGGAGGTGGGAAGTTTTACCTGTGTTAGCACACAGATACTTTTGAAGTACCTTAGGTGAACCATGGGCATTCTGATTGTAGGCAGATAAAGATTTCTGACAAATTAGGTACATTAGAAATAAAATATGATTTTTAAAATATTGGTCACTTCTAGGGTACTTTAGTTATCTTCTATTTTTAGTCACATTTTGAGAAAATCAATAAATTCTAGTTTACTTGATTTAATCAATTTTCTACCAAAGAGCATGTCTTGCACTAAAATCTAGTCTTTTCCTATTTTTTGAAATACTGTTTTAGAGGGTGCGTAGTAGGATTGATCAAGTCTTTTTGTCACTTAGTTCCATATGCTACTATGAAAAATTATATTCTCTTTAGAGTTCTCTAAACTTTTTAGTTTTTATGAATATATACATAATAAAAGTGGGATCACACTATGTACTCTTTTGTAACCTTTTAAAATTTAATAAATTGTATATATTTATCCCATAATTTTTAATGTTTTTGTATTAGTCCATTGTATGGAATTACCTAATTTAACTAATCTGTTTCAGCATTTTGTTATTCATTTAAAAAATTTATCATTAATTTGATAAATATTGATTGAGTGCCTAATACGTGCCAGGCGCTGGGCTAGGCTTTTGGGGATGTAATGTTAAACATGTCAGGTATGCTTCCTGCCTTCAGAAGGGTGTGTAGCCTAATTGGGAATTCGACAAATAAGCAATAATTTGAAGACAGTTGAAAAATTCTGACAGTGCCTCAGGGTCATTTGGTCAACATATACGTTGAATAAAAATTATCATTTTAATAATAGTGCATAAGAAATTAGGTTTCAGGTATCTAAGTCCCTGTCAGTTTGTTCATGTTTCGGAAGAATTTATCCATTGCCAAAACAGGTCATTTTCATCAGCAATTTAAGATAAAAAGAAAGTATTGATTTTGTAATTAAAATTTCTAAAGTATCTGTAGGCTCATGTGTAGTGAGCTGACTTTTCATTCCTTCTGCTCCTCCTCCTCCAGTTATTTACTGAGCACCTACTATGTGCTAACCACTCAGTTTTCTTGTGTATCTTACAGTGGGTCAAAGGCACTTCTTAGAGTTTGGCTTTCTAGGACACTTGTATTCTTTGCTTTTTTTATTTTTAAACTGAAGTATAGTTGATTTACAGTGTGTTAATTTCTGCTATACAGCTAAGTGATTCAGTTACACACATACACACACACACACACACACACACACACACACACACACACACACACACATACTTTCTTTTTCATATTCTTTTCCATTATGGTTTATCACAGGATATTGAATACAGTTCCCTGTGCTATACCATAGGACCTTGTTATTTATCCATTCTATATATAATAGTTTGCATCTCCTCGCCCCAAACTCCTAATCCTTCCCTCCCCCACCCCTCTTCCCCCTTGGCAACCACAAATCTGTTATCTATGTCTGTGAGTCTGCTTCTGATTCATAGATAAGTTCATTTGTGTCTATTTTAGATTCCACATATAAGTGATGTCATGTGGTATTTGTCTTTGTCTGACTTACTTTACTTAGTATGATAATCTCTAAGTCCATCCATGTTGCTGCAAATGGTATTATTTCCTTCCTTTTTATGGCTTGAGTATTATTCCATTGTACATATGCACCACATCTTAGGACACTTGTATTCTTACAGGGGAAAAATAGATTCCAGGTTTCTTTTTAAGAACACCTTATCTATATTCTTTGTGAAATGTAATCCTTAAAACAAGACCTCTTGGAGCAACACACAGAAATACTGACATAATTCCTGCATGTCTCAGGCTGTAGATGAGAGCACTTTAAAAAAATTCTGTTTCCATTTTTAAAGTTTTTGTAAGTGCTGTGAAATCTCATTTATATATGAATACTATTCTCCCTAACTTTGTTGACTGGGAACATAAGCTGCTGGTGATTATATGCTGCCAGTTTGTTCTTTTGTTCAGTGGCGCTTTGATTACCTCTTTTTTTTTTAAACAGATAGGTGAATAATATTTTGAGACTATTTCATCATTCAGCCCACATTCACGTTTTTTTTTTGTATCCTGCCTTCCCACACTCCAGTACACACATAGACACACACAGACACACATGCACATGTGCACACTTCTTGAACACTGTGTCTCAGCTCTAAGCTTAAGGCTAGGTGTGCAGAGATGTGTACACAGATGAAAAAGATGTGATCACTGCTCTCAAATAGCTCACATATTTAGTAGTAAGAGAAACATGTAAACTAGTAATTATACACTATACAATTTAAGTACAATAAAAATAGAAGGAGAGCTACTGTAGTCCCAATTCGTTCTATGTTTCCAATTTTTATATAAAAATACTTGGGGAAATAATTGCTTTTCTGTTTAATTTTGAGGATCCTGATTGAAGCAGGAGCTGTAATAGGTTCCCCAAAAGGAAGACTTTTGTTTAGTGCCCTAGCGTGAAGAAAGTGGCACACTTCATTCAGTGCTTGCAATGTGCATTATTATTTTTGCCAATAATATTTTGCAATATTATTTTTGCCATAGCTATTTGAGAGCAGTGATCACATCTTTTTCATCTGTGTATGTATCTATAGGGACTGGGAGAAAATTATGCCAATAATGAAAAAGTATAAAAGATGGGTTTCTATATATGGGGAGAAAAAAGAATTGCTATAAAAGGCTTTTTAAAAACCCTTTTAAAAATAATTTAGTCACAGCCACTTGCCTTCTTGGAAGAAGATATTCGGGAAGTTTTAAAAGAAGAAACTGGAACAGACATATTCCTCAAAGAGGAAGATGAACCAGCTTACAAAAGCTGCAAACAAGAGGTGATCTTTTAGTATTGTTGTTAATAAAAGTCTTACCATGTTCAAGTGACTTGACCATAATGTTCCTGTTGTAAATTATCCATTCTAGCATACTGCTTCTGTAAAGAAGGTCAGAAAATCACTAGTCTTAGATAATTGGGAAAAAGAAGAACCAGCCACTCAACTAGTAACTGAAGATCTTTCAGACATGCAGGTTTGTAAATAATTTTTCTTATATTAAGATGGTTGCTTTAAGTCCTAGTGGTTCTTGTGTTTTACTCATTGTGTGGCTAATTCATTAGAGCTTCTTAGACAGTTTCCTTTAGTAGTATTCTGCCTAATTCAGAGAGAAACAATTAACTGTAGAGAATATCTTACTTACTTCCTTGCTTTTTATATTTGTTTGGTTTTGAGAGGAGTTAGCTTCCTTATGTATGATGTCAAAAAATGGTAGTTCTCAAAGCTTTAAATTTCAATATCTTTGGTTCATTTCTTAAATATTTAATTTTACTGCATTACTAGAAATTTCATCGGAGCCAGAAGCTTTCTTGGAGGGAAATGAACAGGGCTTCCACTACCACTTACTCAGTAGTCCCTCTAATTGTCTCCATTTTTGAATTAGTTATTTTATTTTCCTCTTTCTTTTTTCTCTTAGTCAGAAAATATATTTACAACATCTTTATTAATGATACCATTATTGGAAATACATGACAATAGGTGCAACTTGACTCCTGAAAAACAAGATATAAATTCAACCAACAAAACATATACACTTAATAAAAAGAAACCAAACCCTAACACTTCCAAAGTTGTCACATTGGAAAAGAATCTTCAGGTATGATTTATAAATTTCTTTCAGTGATTTTTGTTATTGTTCATTCAGTTATCACTTTGGACCTACTGATCAGAAATTATACTTTTTCTTTTAAATTCAAAATTGACTATAATAGTAACTAGACATTCACCATTGTTTTGTCACTCAAACTAGATTTGGGTTTTTGAGAGACTCACTCATCAGGGCACATATAAACTAAACAATTGGAATGGTAGCCAGAGACTCTTCTGGTGATTTCTTAAGCACTGTTTCATTTTTAAACTAAAAATATCTAAATCTACTTCTGGCACCTCTTCTGTAATAAATAATTGTAGACCTAATTGCTACTTTTAAAGGGTAAGTGGTTGGAAGCAGTTTCAAACTTGATTTTGTTGGTATCGATATAATGGTTTCCAGTGAACTTTCTGGCTCAAAGTTGTAAAAGAGAATCCTTTTTTCTGATGCTATGCAACCATTACGTAACTGCAAATGAAGGCTGGAGAAATTTTTACTTTATTATCTTAAGAATTCAACCCAGAGAATTTGAGAGGTCATTGAGGAGGAAGTTTTCTTTACACTGCAATGACTGCAGAGCTAGCCTTCCTGACATTCAAGCATTCCTTGAAAACATCTTTGGCAATCAGATGTGGCCACCTCCTCTCTTTCTTGAGCCACTGCTCTTCATAGAGCCATGCAACACATTCTCTGAAGCCATTTAAAATGATCCCATTTACCAGTGTTTAACACAGAACTTTTCAGGAAAATTTATTACATAGTAGGTCATACCTATAGAGTAGTAACCTTTACTCTATAATAAGGGAAGAAAAAAATGAAACAAACGTAAACTTTGTGTTATGATATATTTCCTAATTTGCAAGACGTAAAGCATTCTTCGTTCATTTTTTGACATTGCATTCTCTCTAAATCTTTTGCAAAACTTTGAAGCAGTAAAGACTGACATTTCTTTCCAGGTTTAGACTGATTTGATTTGAGGGGCAGTTGTGGGAACAGAAATTTTAAACTGCCTCCACAGTCCTATAGATAGCTAAAAAATTGACTTAAAAAATTGATTGTAAATATTTTAGTATGTATTTTTGAAACATCATTATTTAAAAAGAATCACAATGCTGTTATCAAAAACGTTTTTTACAATAATTACTTATCAAATATCCAATCAATTAATTGATATTTTAAGAGTCTAATTGTGAAGTAGAATGGATAGTTATCTTAGTAATTTTCACATCACTATTAATATTTCCTTCCTAGTCTTGTGAATGGGAAACAGTGGTTTATGGGAAGACGGAAGACCAGCTTATCATGACGGAACAAGCAAGAAGATATTTGAGTACTTATACGGCTACAGGCAGTACCTCAAGAGCTCTCATACTGTGATTGTTATTAAAACTGATGAAATTCCCCACACCCTTATTAGATTCTGTACTAAATTAGGCTGCAATGAAATTTTTTTGTTGATTAACTGTTTTTAAAGTTTTAATACAGCCCTAAAACGGTTTGCATCCTTTTTCATATTGGGCAAGCAGAAAGCTAGGCACTTAAGTAAGGGGTAGGCAATTTCATAGTTTATTTTTTAAGACATAGGATTTTAAAAAATTGTTTTTAAAGAACAAGATGGGGAAATCATATTAGAATATTCCTGGATATTCTAAAAGTAAATTCTCACATATTTTCTTCAGAAGATATATGTTGCTACTCTCCTGATGCTGCAGTTTTGTTATAGATAGGTTTTATGAGTGTGTATGATTTCTGAAACTAGTCTCTGTATAGAAAGCACTCATGGTTTTATGAAGTACTTTTGCCTATCTGCTGATTTACTTAGGCTACCATTTACAAAGAAACACAGTGGAAAGGAATTTAAAAGAAAGAAAGTTGCACTACTAATTTTTGGTGTTTTTCAAAAACCAGTAAAATTAACTACAGTGTTAAATGTATTTATTTGAGCATAGTACTAAAAACAAAAGGCATTGCAAAAAGGTTTTTTCCTTATTAGTTAAGAGTCAGTATTCATAAATCTCAGAAGAGCTGAGAGTTTTGTTGAATGTATTGTACAGTATGTAGGAGCAGGAAAACTTTGTAAATTGGAAAGAAGTCTGTTTTTATAATTTATTTTCATTTTTAAAGCTTAAATGTAGATATTTATACCTATACAGGGTGTCTAGAAGCCAATGTTGTTTCCTGTTATTACAAGCTAACATAGTAAAGAACAATTTTGACTTTTAAGTATGAAACAATAGTAAGTTATAGCTGCAAAGAATACAATATCTATACTGTATGTCACATCTACCTAAATATTGCACTATGTCCTTTAAATCATGTTGGTTATATAAAGTAGTTCTAAAAATGTACTAAATAGTAATTTAATATTTTCTTTTTAAATTATATGGGGGGGGGTCATATAAATTAATCTGGTGATTTGTATATGTGTTTGAAATTTTTGCATTTTGTTTAAAAAATAATATGGTACTTTGGTCCCTAAGAACAGTCTGCACTTAGACATTTATTATATTTACTCAATGTTTTAGAAGTAGAAAACATTATCTTTTATTTATAAAAATATATGTCCTTTTATAAATGTTTTGTGTTTCTCTACAGGTTACAACAGTTGCTTCACTTGCCTGTTTTAGGTGTTTGCACTTATTTTATTTCTTCTTGAAAGAATGTCTTTATTTGCTTTTGTGTAGAGATTTTATGTAATTTTTTTTTGAGACATATAATGGTGTGCTGTCAACTTAAACACTGACAGGTAAATAGAATTGTACACTGTAGTTTTAATTATTTGTAATTGACACACTCTCTCCCTCTCCACTCCTGAAGTATGCTGCTATAGAAGATAGCAGAATCGGCTTGCTGCTATGAGAGAAGGAAAGAGCGACCACCACTTGCACTGTGTGAAAAGATAAAAAGCAAATGATGGCAAGTTCTCAAGTTAACTTAATGGAATCAACCATTACCAGGCAAATTCTTGCAAATACTAAAATGCTATGCCTTAAAACAAAAACAGCTTAAGATTCTCTGATGTTTCTATGTTGATAGAAATGGAAATACTATTTTAATGCCTAGCTTTTGAACAGTAGACCTAAAAGGGTTTTAAGCTATTTAAATCTAGTTGCTCATTTTTGCATATTATATGTAGTGAGAAGTGAAGAAAATGTGTGGTACTAAGATTATGCCTTGTTGATACAAATAGATGAACCAATTTGAATCTTCTTAGCATGTTTGTTAAGTATGTTGATTGCTTCCTAATTAGTGAATTTCTCACAGAAATTTCACTTTGTAAAACCAATGATTGTACCAAAATCATACTGGATCATTTCAATTTCAGTGATCTTGAATAGCATACGATGGTTCCTTTTTTTTTTTTTTTTTTTTTTTTTTTTCCCAAATATAGCCCTTAGCTGGTTTGGATGAACATTAGTCTCCAATTACCAAAGTATAATATCTTGGAAGAGCTATATTTTTTTAAAGCATAATTTTTCTTGAGCATTAAATTATCCCACATGTAATAGGTTGCAAATCAGCTTGGGCTTTTTGGACAGAGTATATATTTGGGTTGGTATTGGTTGAATCCTCTAGTTAACTGCTTTGTTGCTTTTTGCAAGAAGATTTCTTAATCTTAGACATGTCAGGCATCTTAAATCACCTTTTATACTGTTGTGTTCCTTTGAATTTCTTTCAGGATGTTATAAAAATGCCAGACATACATGTAGCAGCCATACTTGCATGGAAACTGACTACACATATATAATACCACATTTTGTTGTAAGGTTTTCACATTAATACAGCAATTTCCCTGACTAAATTGAGTTTTTTGATGTATGGGAAAAGTTTCCATTGTAAGAGAATCTTGCATACAATGTTGACTGTCAACATCCAAAATAAAACATCTGTGTACAAGCTGACATGGCATTGCTCATTTCACTTCGGTTTTGTATTTTATGGTATTGATTGAACCTTGAAGGACTTAACCCAACATTCTGTTCTTAGACCATTTTTCTCCTTCAGAGCTCCCTTTACAGGTGATTTTATCTGTTAACACAGTTTCACGTCTTTACTCAAGAAATGGAAATACTTGAGCCTCATTTAGAGCCATATTTTCAACTGCCTTTAGATATGACTCTTTCCATATGACTCTTCTGTCAGTACCTTAAATGTAGTATGTTCTCTTTTTCCCAACTTGGACCTGCCCCTTCTTTGTTCTCTTAGTGGTGTTATTTTCCCTTTGATCACCCACTTGTGAAATCTCATGCCTCTCTCCCTCACCCTGCACGTTGAAATCTGTTGTAAAATCTCAGCCCACATAAAGGCACAGCTCTAATTCCATTCCTTCATCTTTTATTTAGATGATTGCACTAATCACTCTGATCTCCATTCTACAGAAATATGAAGAAATTGTTCTGTGACATCAGGGTGTCACCTGGGCAAAGCCAACTGGTCACCCAGTCAGGTTTGTGCAGTATTATATCACCTCGATGAATTTGTCACCATCTAGATTTTACGTTTAGCCTTAGAAATCTGATGGATTAACCCACCAAAAATGAGTTTACCTCTCACTAGAATGCCTATATCAAGTGTGTGAGACTGACGCATGAAACCAGAATGCTAATTTATTCATTTACAGTGTGAAATATAACTGCTGAGAGGAAATACAACTGCTTATATGTGAGTGTAAAGAAACTTACAAAAAACACACAGACTTGATCACATCTCTCCTATGCAAAGACCTTCCATAGTTGTCTGTTGCCTAAATAATAAGACTTCTCCTTCTTCACTTCCTAATCTGGACCTGGCGACTTGGATCTTTCAGGAACATATATGTGCATGCTTCTATCTCCATGCCTCTCCTCATGGCTGCTTTTCTTTGTCTCCCTACCTGTTAAAATCCTACTCAGCCTTCAAGGCACAGGTCTGTGAATCATTTCCTGATTACCCTGGTGCCTCCATAAAACTTTCCCACTAGACTTCATGTTTTGAAGAGTAGGGATTGCTATTTACAGCTCCTGTGTCTAGCGTGGTGCTTAGAAAATCTCAGTAAGTGTTAAATTGAAAGAATGTTATAAAAGGAGTCATGATGCTTAGGGAATATTAACTATACTTACTTTACACAAGAGAATAGCTTTGGTCTCTTAGTTATCTGCATAAAACCAGTGTTGCTTTATAGTCATTAAGCTATTATTTTGTTAAAATCTTTTAGTTCATTTTATAACCATGTGATTTCCTGCCTGATTTATCCAGTTATAGAGTGGTAGGCTTGCCAGCCAATCAGACTTTTAATTGTAATATAAAACAGATGGGAGGTTTTGAAGAGGTACTTCCCACTCTGCGACTGTGACAAGTGAAAAGTTATTTTTAATTAAGTAGTGGAGGGTAAAAGGAACCAAGTGCAATTCCATCAGAACATTACACTTTCCCCTTCCCTGGCCGTTCTTGTTTGTTTGCTTGTTTGTTTTAATAAATGGATAATGTCAAGAAGATGTTTAAAGATATTGGTGGAAAACCAAGATAAAGTACACCAGGAAAAAAATTATTCATGGCTGACGTGTTGGGAAGAGAGTGTTTTCAAAAACTTTTTAGTATCTTGGCATCAGTACATTAAAAGCTGTTGAGTTTGAGCAAACTCCGTATTAAAAGCAGTGTACTATCCTGCCCTTATTTTTGAAGGTCTCAGATCCGGTATACTTATTCAAGTTCCAAGTACAGAATGTGCTAGATTTGAGTGGATTTTTCTTGCCAGCACAGGGAAAGAAGGAGGGAGATTGACTTTACTCTGGTTTTACTACTGTAATTTTGCCAGCCATAGCTCAAAAGACTGGATCAATTTCTGACATAATTTCCTAAGCCCCAGGACAGTTAGCACTTATTTATTTGTTCAACTAGCAACCAGTACTTAACTGTGTAAGTTTACAGTACCTGGCACTAGGTACTGGGGATGCTGTGGTAAACAGGATAGCTTCCCTTGAGGAAGTTGATATTCTAGAAGAGATGCATACGTATGTAACAGAAATGGCATCTCTCCTCCTTTGGCCAAAAGTGAGATCAAGTAGCCAAGTTCCGCCCAGATAGTGTGGATTTCCCCGCTCACACTTCGGAGAATTGTGCCCAGGGGTCTTCCACCTCCCAGGAAGTTCACAGACTGAAAGTTTGAGTACAAGTAACAGCTGTAACCATGTGCCAGTCACATAAATGATCTCATTTAATCTCCCCAACAACTCTATTAGATAAACATTTTATAATCCACTTCTATGGATATGGAAACAGGCTTAGGTGAAGAGGCTTGTCCAAACTCAGTAAAATGCTGAGCCGGGATTCATTCAGTCATCTGAGATTTGGATTGATTCTTTAAAAATTAAGCATAGGGCACGAAAGAATACATATATGATTCTATTTCTCTGAAAGTATAAAAACAGGCAAAACTAATGTATACTATTAGAAGTCAGGTGGTGGTACCCTGGGTGGGAGGATTGTTGAAGGGAACCTTGAGGGGGGGTGTCTGGAGTGCTGCAGTGCTCTATTTCTTGCTATGGGTGCTGATTTTGGGGGCGGGGGGTGCACCGCACAACTTGCGGGATCTTAGTTCCCCAACGAGGGATTGAACCCGGGCCCCCGCAGTGAAAGTGCACAGTCCTAACCACTGGACTGACAGGGAATTCCCTGGGTGCTGATTTTATGGATGGTTTTATGTTTATACAAATTCAAGCTTTACTATTATATATGTGCGCTTTTCTGTGTTTATGTACCTTACGCTTCAATAACACGTTGTTAAAAGTTAAGCCTAGGTTGAATAGTAGAGGAAAATACAAAGAATTATTCCTTGCACTGTTCCGTTCATATGCTTACATGTAAGAGTCTACAATGCTAGCAGTGTTATGGATGTCTCAGCCTTATTCTCTAGTATATGTTGGGCCCATTTCTTCTGGTAAATTTAGGTTAAAGTGCTGCATGGAATAAGTGACTTATTTCCTTGGGCTGTATGTACCAAAAGGTGACCTGTAAGAGCTTCCTACACCCCACCAAATGAACTCTTGTCAGAGTCCTCCATGACAGTCCAGTTACATCTCTGCACCTTGCCCCCACCTTAAAGTTCAAGCTTTCACTCCCGCCCCACTGAAATTTCCATATTCTCCAATTACAAGTAAGTCTCTCTAATGTGGTCCACTAGTTACTTTGTACTTTGTCAGCTACATGCTTTATAGCACAATGTGTTATTACCTTGTTTATTTAGTGTTGATGTTCTCTCTCTCTCTCTCTCTCTCTCTGGTTTTTTTTTTTTTTCTGGCAGTGAGACTTGTGGGATCTTAGCTCCCCAACCAGGGATTGAACCCAGGCCCTCAGCAGTGAAAGCACTGAGTCCTAACCACTGAACCGCCAGGGAACTCCCTAGTATTGACGTCCTCTTAACCAACATTCACTTAACTTACTCATCTGATTGACGGTTAGTAAGCTAACAGGCCTTCTCCAGGTTATTGAACACTTGCTCAATTAACAATGAGTGCAAATAACGTGAGATACGAAGGCGTCTACATTCTTTAAAGTTCAATAATATATTTCATTTAACCCAATATATCCAAAATATTATCATTTTAACGTGATTAATATACATTATTAATGAGGTATTTTACTTTCTTTTTTTTCCCCATGCCAAGTCTTTGAAACCCAATGTGCATTTTATACACATCTCAACTAAGACCAGCCACGTTTCAAGGGCTCAATAGCCACGTGTGGTCAGTGGCTACCGCACTGGGCAGTACAGTTCTAAATCACTAGGAATTTACAGAGAAAATGTTTTGTAATTCAGAAGAAACACTGCCTATTTCAGGCCACAGCAGAACAACTTCAGAAGTTATAGTCATTGTAACTCTCCTTCCCACTCTCCCCTCTTCACCTCCTTTCTGCCTAAGTCTTTTGGAGTTCATTAATTTAATCCCAATTCTTCTCCTTCCTGACCGAGGGACCGGAGACATCTGCTACATTCTTTACCCTCCGTATGACTGACTGTCTCTCTCAGTGGATTGTAAGCTCCAAGGGAATGCGTCCAGAATTTAGCACACCGCCTGGAGCTGTGCAAAGCACAAAGGATGCGATAGCAAAAGCAAGCAGCCCAGGAGCATACTTCCATCTGGGAGGGGAGACAGACAGAACTCTAAGCGCTGGGAAGGAGAGAAATACATCCTATGAGAGGCTGTGACGAAGGAAACTGATTCGTTTTCCTCAGGAGAAAGTTACGTTTGAAGTGAGATCTGCCGGATGGACAGGCAGGAGGTAGTTAGGTAAAGAAGACTGGGGAACAGCAGGTTAAGGTCCCATGGAGGGAGATGGTGTTCCACATGCAAAAATCCTGAAGGCCAGAGGGGCTGACGTGTTGAGTGGAGAAGGAGGACAGTGCAGAGAAGGCTCCTGAGGAAGAGGGCACAGAGCGGGGAGGACACGCATTCCCCGGGAAGCAGACCCTGGTGGAGATTAGCAGGCGAGAAGTGAACTAGGGAGCCCTCTTGTAATCAACGCCTGAGGAAGGGAAGGAAGCAGGATTGGGTAGAGGGCAGAGAAGGCCTTGGCCAGCTCCATGGGGACCTCTGAGGCTCGGATGGCCCTTCAAGTTGTTCCAAGTCAGGTGAGGAGCCCAAGTCTTTCTAGCCCCGGGTCTACCATTGGAAGTGGGCTCCCCAGGATGGGGCCCTGCCTTGGGCGAGCGCTTAGCTCAGCAGAGGCAATTCTTTGACTTCAGTTTCTTTGCGGAGTAAGAGGCAGGGTCTTCTGCTGAGAAAAAAAAAGGAGGAATGGTTGGTGTTAGAGGCACTGTCAGAGATCTGAGGAGAATAAAGTATTTCTGAAACAATCCTTGAGAAGAATGGCGGAGGGATTTTATCAGGGAAACACAGCAGAACTGCCAAGCAGCAGGGAGGACTGGTTTTAGGTTGGCAGGTGTGGTCTTTTGTTTGTTGATGTTGTTGTTGTTGTTTTGTTTTGGCTGTGTTGCACGGTGCGCTGGATCTTAGCTCCCCAACCAGGGATCGAACCCAGGCCCTGGCAGTGAAAGCGCCAAGTCCTAACCGCTGGACCGCCAGGGAAGTCCCAGGTTGGCAGGTGTGAATTCAGGCCCTCTGCTAGGTCCGTAATGACGCTTTTGTGTTCATCCAGCCCCACTTGTCCCCTTGGCTGGGTGCACGACCACAGGCAGGGCCCTGCAGCGAGACACAGTGATGTGTGTCTGCTCTGCCCTCGGTGCCCAGCACAGGGGCCCGTTGATCACATGTAGCAGCAGAGGTCGCAGACAGCGTATCCATCTGCCAAATGTATGTGACAAAAAGACTGAGGGGCAAGGGACTGTGGAATGTTATCAAGAGGTAATTCACGGAGTAGGCAGGGTAACCTCCACTGGAACTCACTTTGCCTCTTCTGAGTTCCCACTGCACTTTATCTGTCCCTCACTGCTGGCTGTCATTACTTCTGTTTTTTGTTGTAGTTTTTTATGTATGCCTTAGCTCCTCATGCAGACTTGTAGCTCTCTGAAGAGTTCCAGCTCCCACTGGGCCCTCAACATATATTCTCTAAATGTTCCAGGATGTTGTCTTCCGGTTTTATTTTTACTCACCTACACTGACTTCATTTATAACTTAACCAAGTATTTGTTAGGGGAGGAGGAGGGGATCCTGGACCCTCAACCCATGTTCTTTTTTTTTTGGTTCATTTACTTTTTTTTTAACAACTTTATTGGAGTATAATTTCTTTACAATGGTGTGTTAGTTTCTGCTTTATAACAAAGTGAATCAGCTATACGTATACAAATATCCCCATATCTCCTCCCTCTTGCGTCTCCCTCCCACCCTCCCTATCCCACCACTCCAGGTAGTCACAAAGCACCGAGCTGATCTCCCCGTGCAGTGCAGCTGCTTCCCACTAGCGATCTATTTTACATTTCGTAGTGTATATACGTCCGTGCCACTCTCTCACTTCGTCCCAGCTTACCCTTCCCGCTTCCTGTGCCCTCGAGTCCATTCTCTACATCTGTGTCTTTATTCCTGTCCTGCCCCTAGGTTCTTCAGAATCTTTTTTTTTTTTTTTTTTTGGATTCCATATATATGTGATAGCATACAGTATTTGTTTTCTCTTTCTGACTTACTTCACTCTGTACGACAGACTCTAGGTCCATCCACCTCACTACAAATAACTCAATTTCATTTCTTTTTATGGCTGAGTAATATTCCATTGTATATATGTGCCACATCTTCTTTATCCATTCATTTGTAAATGGACACCTAGGTTGCTTCCATGTCCTGGCTATTGTAAATAGTGCTGCAATGAACATTTTGGTACATGACTCTTTATGAATTATGGTTTTCTCAAGGTATATGCCCAGTAGTGGGATTGCTGGGTCTTATGGTAGTTCTATTTGTAGTTTTTTAAGGAACCTCCATACTGTTCTCCATAGTGGCTGTATCAATTTACATTCCAACCAACAGTGCAAGAGAGTTCCCTTTCCTCCACACCCTCTCCAGCATTTATTGTTTGTAGATTTTTTGATGATGGCCATTCTGACCGGTGTGAGGTGATACCTCATTGTAGTTTTTGATTTGCATTTCTCTAATGATTAGTGATGTTGAGCATCCTTTCATGTGTTTGTTGGCAATCTGTATATCTTCTTTGGAGAAACGTCTATTTAGGTCTTCTGCCCATTTTGGGATTGGGTTGTTTGTTTTTTTTAATATTGAGCTGCCTGACCTGCTTGTAAATTTTGGAGATTAATCCTTTGCCAGTTGTTTCATTTACAAATATTTTCTCCCATTCTGAGGGTTGTCTTTTTGTCTTGTTTATGTTTTCCTTTGTGGTGCAAAAGCTTTTAAGTTTCATTAAGTCCCATGTGTTTATTTTTGTTTTTATTTCCATTTCTCTAGGAGGTGGGTCACAAAGGATTTTGCTGTGATTTATGTCATAGAGTGTTCTGCCTATGTTTTCCTCTTAAGAGTTTTATAGTGTCTTGCCTTATATTTAGGTCTTTAATCCATTTTGAGTTTATTTTTGTGTATGGTGTTAGGGAGTGTTCTAATTTCATTCTTTTACACGTAGCTGTTCAGTTTTCCCAGCCCCACTTACTGAAGAGGCTGTCTTTTCTCCACTGTATATTCTTGCCTCCTTTATCAAAAATAAGGTGACCATATAAGGTGTGTGGGTTTATCTCTGGGCTTTCTGTCCTGTTCCATTGATTAATATTTCTGTATTTGTGCCAGTACCATACTGTCTTGATTACTGTGGCTTTCTAGTATAGTCTGAAGTCAGGGAGCCTGATTCCTCCAACTCCATTTTTTGTTTAAAGATTGCTTTGGCTATTCGGGGTCGTTTGTGTTTCCATACAAATTGTGAAATTTTTTGTTCTAGTTCGGTGAAAAATGCCACTGGTAGTTTGATAGGGATTGCACTGAATCTGTAGATTGCTTTGGGTAGTAGAGTAATTTTCAAAATGTTGATTCTTCCAATCCAAGAACATGATATATCTCTCCATCTATTTGTATCATCTTTAACTTCTTTCATCAGTGTCTTATAGTTTTCTGCATACAGGTCTTTTGTCTCCTTAGGTAGGTTTATTACTAGGTATTTTATTCTTTTTGTTGCAGTGGTAAATGGGAGTGTTTCCTTAATTTCTCTTTCAGATTTTTCATCATTAGTGCATAGGAATGCCAGAGATTTCTGTGCATTAATTTTGTATCCTGCTACTTTACCAACTTCATTGATTAGCTCTAGTCATTTTCTGGTAGCATCTTTAGGATTCTCTATGTATGGTATCATGTCATCTGCAAACAGTGACAGCTTTACTTCTTTTCCGATATGGATTCCTTTTATTTCTTTTTCTTCTCTGATTGCTGTGGCTAAAACTTCCAAAACTGTGTTGAATAATAGTGGTGAGAGTGGGCAACCTTATCTTATTCCTGATCTTAGAGGAACTGGTTTCAGTTTTTCACCATTGAGAACAATGTTTGCTGTGGGTTTGTCATATATGGCCTTTATATGTTGAAGTAAGTTCCCTCTATGCCTACTTTCTGGAGAGTTTTTATCATAAATGGGTGTTGAATTTTGTCAAAAGCTTTTTCTGCATCTATGGAGATGATCATATGGTTTTCCTCCTTCAGTTTGTTAATATGGTTTATCACATTGATTGATTTGCATATATTGAAGAATCCTTGCATTCCTGGGATAAATCCCACTTGATCGTGGTGTATAATCCTTTTAATGTGCAGCTGGATTCTGTTTGCTAGTATTTTGTTGAGGATTTTTGCATCTATATTCATCAGTGATATTGGCCTGTAGTTTTCTTTCTTTGTGACATCTTTGTCTGGTTTTGGTATCAGGGTGATAGCGGCCTCGTAGAATGAGTTTGGGAGTGTTCCTACTTCTGCTATATTTTGGAAGAGTTTGAGAAGGATAGGTGTTAGCTCTTCTCTAAATGTTTGATAGAATTCGCCTGTGAAGCCATCTAGTCCTGGGCTTTTGTCTGCTGGACTATTTTTAATCACAGTCTCAATTTCAGTGCTTGTGAATGGTCTGTTTATATTTTCTATTTCTTCCTGGTTCAATCTCGGAAGGTTGTGCTTTTCTAGAAATTTATCCATTTCTTCCAGGTTGTCCATTTTACTGGCATATAGTTGCTTGTAGTAATCTCTCATGATCCTTTGTATTTCTGCAGTGTCAGTTGTTACCTCTTTTTCATTTCTAATTCTATTGATTTGAGTCTTCTCCCTTTTTTTTTTTTTTGATGAGTCTGGATAATGGTTTCTCAATTTTGTTTATCTTCTCAAAGAACCAGCTTTTAGTTTTATTTATCTTTACTATTGTTTCTATCATTTCTTTTTCATTTATTTCTGGTCTGATCTTTATGATTTCTTTTCTTCTAACTTTGGGTTTTTTTTGTTCTTTCTCTATTTGCTTTAGGTGTAGGGTTAGGTTGTTTATTTGAAATTTTTCTTGTTTCTTGAGGTAGGATTGTATTGCTATAAACTTGCCTCTTAGAACTGCTTTTATTGCATCCCATAGGTTTTGGGTCGTTGTGTTTTCATTGTCATTTGTTTCTAGGTATTGTTTGATTTCCTCTTTGATCTCTTCAGTCATCTCTTGTTTATTAAGTAGTGTATTGTTTAGACTCCATTTGTTTGTATTTTTTACAGATTTTTTTCCTGTAATTGATATCTAGTCTCATCACGTTGTGGTCGGAAAAGATACTTGATACGATTTCAATTTTCTTAAATTTACCAAGACTTGATTTGTGACCCAAGATATGATCTGTCCTGGAGAATGTTCCATGAGCACTTGAGAAGAAAATGTATTCTGTTGTTTTTGGACGGAATGTTCTATAAATGTATCATTTAAAGCTTGTGTTTCCTTATTTATTTTCATTTTGGATGATCTGTCCATTGGTGAAAGTGGGGTGTTAACGTCCCCTACTCTGAATGTGTTACTGTTGATTTCCCCTTTTATGGCTGTTAGCATTTGCCTTATGTATTGTGGTGCTCCTATTTTGGGTGCATAAATATTTACATTTGTTATATCTTCTTCTTGGATTGATCCCTTGATCATTGTGTAGTGTCCTTCTTTGTCTCTTGTAATAGTCTTTATTTTAAAATCTGTTTTGTCTGATATGAGAATTGCTACTCTAGCGTTCTTTTGATTTCCATGTGCATGGAATATCTTTTTCCATCCCCTCAATTTCAGTCTATATGTGTCCCTAGGTCTGAAGTGGGTCTCTTGTAGACAGCATATATACGGGTCTTGTTTTTGTATCCATTCAGCCAATCTTTGTCTTTTGGTTGGAGCATTTAATCCAGTTACATTTAAGGTAATTATCGATATGTATGTTCCTGTTACCATTTTCTTAATTGTTTTGGGTTTGCTATTGTAGGTCTTTTCCTTCTCTTGTGTTTCCTGCCTAGAGAAGTTCCTTTAGCATTTGTTATGAAGCTGGTTTGGTGGTACTAAATTCTCTTAGCTTTTGCTTGTCTGTAAAGGTTTAAATTTCTTTGTCGAATCTGAATGAGATCCTTGCTGGGTAGAGTAATCTTGGTTGTAGGTTTTTCCCTTTCATCACTTTAAATATGTCCTGACACTCCCTTCTGGCTTGCAGAGTTTCTGCTGAAAGATCAGCTGTTAACCTTATGGGGATTCCCTTTTATGTTATTTGTTGTTTTTCCCTTGATGCTTTTAATATTTTTTCTTGTATTTAATTTTTGATAGTTTGAATAGTATGTGTCTTGGCGTGTTTCTCCTTGGATTTACACTGTATGGGGCTCTTTGTGCTTCCTGGAGTTGACTGACTATTTCCTTTCCCATATTAGGGAAGTTTTCAACTATAATCTCTTCAAATATTTTCTCAGTCCCTTTCTTTTTCCCTTCTTCTTCTGAGACCCCTATAGTTCAAAAGTTGGTGGGTTTAATGTTGTCCCAGAGGTCTCTGAGACTGTCCTCAATTCTTTTCATTCTGTTGTCTTTATTCTGCTCTGTGGTAGTTATTTTCACTATTTTATCTTGCAGGTCACTTATCCGTTCTTCTGCCTCAGTTATTCTGCTGTGGATTCCTTCTAGAGAATTTTTAATTTCATTTATTGTGTTGTTCATCATTGTTTGTTTGCTCTTTAGTTTTTATAGGTCTTTATTAAACATTTCTTGTATTTTCTCCATTCTATTTCCAAGATGTTGGATCATCTTTACTATTATTACTCTGAATTCTTTTTGAGGTGGACTGCCTATTTCCTCTTCATTTGTTTGGTCTGGTGGGTTTTTACCTTGCTCCTTCATCTGCTGTGTGTTTCTCTGTCTTCTCATTTTGCTTAACTTACTGTGTTTGGGGTCTCCTTTTTGAAGGCTGCAGGTTCGTAGTTCCCGTTGTTTTTGGTGTCAGCCCCCAGTGGCTAAGGTTGGTTCAGTGGGTTGTGTAGGCTTCCTGGTGGAGGGACTGGTGCCTGTTTTCTGGTGGATGAGGCTGGATCTTGTCTTTCTGGTGGGCAGCACTGCATCCAGTGGTGTGTTTTGGGGTGTCTGTGACCTTATTATGATTTTAGGCAGCCTCTCTGCTAATGGGTGGGTTTATGTTCCTGTCTTGCTAGTTGTTTGGCATAGGGTGCCCAGCACTGTAACTTGCTGGTTGTTGTGTTGAGCTGGGTCTTAGCGTTGAGATGGAGATCTCTGGGAGAGCTTTTGCCATTTGATATTACTTGGAGCTGGGAAGTCTCTGGTGGACCAATGTCCTGATCTCAGCTCTCCCACCTCAGAGGCACAGCCTGACACCCAGCCAGAGCACCAAGACCCTGTCAGCCACATGGCTCAGAAGAAAAGGGAGAAAAAAGAAAGAAAATAAAAGAAAGGAAGGAAGGAAGGAAGGAAGGAAGGAAGGAAGGAAGGAAGGAAGGAAGAAAAAGTTATTAAAATAAAAAATTTAGAAATTATTAAGAATAAAAATTTTTTTTAAGTAATAAAAAAAAGAGAGACAAGAACCCTAGGACAGATGGTAAAAGCAAAGCTATACAGACAAAGTCACACAAAGAAGCATACACATACTCACAAAAAGAGAAAAAGGAAAAAACTATATATATATTTAAAAAAGGAAGAGAACAACCAAATCAATTATCAAACCTACCAGTGATAATAAACTCTAAATACTAAACTAAGATAAACATAAAAGAAGAAATAAATTAGGTGCACAAAGCAAACCTGAAGTCTACAGTTGCTCCCAAAGTCCGCCTCCTCAATTTGGGATAATTCGTTGTCTATTCAAGTATTCCGCAGATGCACTTCAAGTTGATGGTGGAGATTTAATCCGCTGCTGCTGAGACTGCTGGGAGAGATTTCCCTTTCTCTTTGTTCGCACAGCTCCCGGGGTTCAGCTTTGGATCTGGCCCCGCCTCTGCGTGTAGGTCGCCTGAGGGCGTCTGTTCTTCACTCAGACAGGACAGGGTTAAAGGAGCAGCTGATTCGGGGGCTCTGGCTCACTCAGGCCGGGGGGAGGGAGGGGTACGGATGCGGGGCGAGCCAGCAACGTCAGACGCCGGCGTGACGTTGCACGAGCCTGAGGCGCGCCGTGCGTTCTCCCGGGGAAGCTGTCCCTGGATCATGGGACCCCGGCGGTGGCGGGCTGCACAGGCTCCCGGGAGGGGAGGTGTGGAGAGTGACCTGTGCTCGCACACAGGCTTCCTGGTGGCGGCAGCAGCAGCAGCCTTAACATCTCATGCCCGTCTCTGGGGTCCGCGCTGGTAGCCGCGGCTCACGCCCGTCTCTGGAGCTCCTTTGAACGACGCTCTGAATCCCCTCTCCTTGCGCCCCAGGAAGCAAAGAGGTAAGAAAAAGTCTCTTGCCCCTTCGGCAGCTCCAGACTTTTCCCGGACTCCCTCCCGGCCAGCCGTGGCGCACTAACCCCTTCAGGCTGCGTTCCCGCCGACAACCGCAGTCCAAGCCCGAGCCTCAGCTCCCGGCCCCCGCCCGCCCCGGCGGCTGAGCAGACAAGCCTCTCGGGCTGGTGAGTGCCGGTCGGCCCCGCTCCTCTGTGCGGGAATCTCGCCGCTTTGCCCTCCGCACCCTGTGGCTGCGCTCTCCTCCGCGGCTCCGAAGCTTCCCCCTCCGCCACCCGCAGTCTCCGCCCGCGAAGGGGCTCCTAGTGTGTGGAAACCTTTCCTCCTTCACGGCTCCCTCCCACCGGTGCGGGTCCCGTCCCTGTTCTTTGTCTCGGTTTTTTCTTTTTTCTCTTGCCCTACCCGGGTACGTGAGGAGTTTCTTGCCTTTTGGGAGGTCTGAGGTCTTCTGCCAGCGTTCGGTGGGTGTTCTGTAGGAGCAGTTCCACGTGTAGACGTATTTCTGATGTATTTGTGGGGAGGAAGGTGATCTCCACGTCGTACTCCTCCGCCATCTTGAGGGTCTCCCCTAAAGAATTTTTCATTCCCTGTAGATTGTGCCAGCAAGGTGGCAGTCTGGACAGATGATGACTGTAGATCAGCCCCTTCAACCCAGTGCTTTGACACTATGTAAGCTGGGTCACTTGGAACAGTCTGAGGTGCTCTGCCTCTTTCTTCAGTCTCTCCTTTCCCTCTGTGTACAGGGGCCATTTTGGGAACCAACAATTATGATTACAGACTGAGTAAAATTATACATATATTTGGACGAGAAATCTGGGTATTGGAAAGGAAGTCTTCATTTCAATCTCATGCCATTGTTACTGACCCTTTGGAGTCAGGCCCAGCAAGGGTCCGCCTGACTAATGTCTTGCTCACCCATATAATGATACCAGTTTGGTTCAGAAGCAAAGGAAAGCGTTATTCTAGGATCCAAGAATGGAGAGTTTCGAGCTCCAGCTCTAGAGTATACCGTTCTCCCTGACAGGCCAGCAGCGGGGCTGCTTTATAGGGTTACATCCCATGTTCTTATTCATTCATTCTCTCAACGAATGTTGACCATAACCATGAACTAGTAGAGACAGATCAGACCTGGTTCCAGTCTTACCTGATTTAATGTTTCGTGGGGAGAAAGACACACTAAACAGACAATGACCCTAATAAGTATATAACCACAAACCATGATGAATGTTCTGAAGGAAAGGAATGCCATGTTTTATGGACGTCTACAATGCCAACTAGATGGGTGGGCAGGCAGAGGTTTCCCCAGGGAAATGATGCTTGAGCAGAATCTCTCCCGAGAGAGAGAGAGAGAGAGAGAGAGAGAGAGATAAAATACAAGAATATGAACAGAATGAAGCTAAACATTTATTGGCTGGCATTTGCCCTCCAGGCTCTATGTTGAACACACCTCCAGTCTGCACACCCCCTCAGCGGGGCAGGCTCTCTTGGCTTCTACTGCATCCACTGAAACACCGCATCTAAGATCAGAGGCCACAGCTGCAGGATGTGTAGGGTGCACGCCTGAACATGACCTCAGCATCTTTCAAAGTTTCAGGAGGGCACCTAGTTGGGGAGTGTTGGAAGAAGGAATGCCAGCTCTCAGGAAAGCTCTTTGACCTCTGGTTCTCAGTTACCAACTCTAGCTGCTTCTGGCCGAAACTTCCTCTCCAAACATGTGCAGTCTATTACTATAACTGTATTGAATCTAGAAAAATCAAGCTCAACATATACTTTTGGGGCCTTATCAGTTATTGTAATTGTCTGAATATTGTGTTTACTATTATCATTAAGTTCCATAGGACTCTAGAGTTTATTGAAATAGTATTTTTTTAAAAAACTTGAAATGGCTTGAGAGGCATATAAAAGCAGTTTTTGGGTGAATTCTTTCTTTAAAAACAATGTAATAATAAGGAGTCTCACTGGATTATGTTAACGGATTTTCCTTAGACAATTTTAACTTCTAGGTTGGTTGGCTTTTATTGGTTGGTTTTTATCACCCACCTGGCTCTTGCCCATAATCTTGTCATTCCTCCTTAAGGAATATTGAAACCAGGCCCCATAGTGTGAACAGAGGCTGGTGGCTAACAGGAATTCTTGAGCTTGTCTTGCAGAGCAACAGATAGGAAAATAGCTTGTTAAAAACCTTCTGCTCTTAAACTGCCTTCGCTGATTAAGCTGGCTTTTGTTTTCTTCCGTCCTTCCTTCCTCCCTCTCTCTATCTCTCCCTTTCTCTCTCTCTCTTTCTTTCTTTCTCTCTTTCTTCCTTTCTTTCTTTTTTCTTTCTCACTTTAATTGCATGCCTTGCCAGCTTCACATAACCCCATTGTTTTACAGGAAATTGGAGGCAGCTCTTGTCCAGTGCCAGCCGGCTAAGGCTGGTTGGGACCACTGACCCTAAAAGTGGGCTTGTGCAGGTGTCCAGTGGATGGTCTTTTGACATCAGAGGACTGGAAAACTCTACCCTAAGATCATGTTAAGTGCCTCCATTTAAAAAAACTTATTTATCAATCAATTAATACACAGTATATTCATTGTTTATAACATTATATAATATATTGCTATTTATTATATAGTTTTACTTATTTATTTATTTTGGCTGCACCAGTCTTAGTTGCGGCATGTAGGATCTTTCAGTTGCGGCATGCGGACTTATTTGTGGCATGCAGACTCTTAGTTGTGGCATGCAGACTCTTAGTTGCGGCATGCATGTGGGATCTAGTTCCCCGACTAGGGATCAAACCCGGGTCCCCTGCATTGGGAGCGTGGAGTCTAACCCACTGGACCACCAGGGAAGTCCCAAGTGCCTCCATTTTTGAATAATGAGAAGCATGTAACCCGGATATGCCTGTGCAGAACACATTATCTTACCTTTTCCCCTGCCCCTAGTCACCTTTCCCCACGCCTAAGACCTCCCTGCTTATCCCTTAAATATCCCATACCCCTCGACTTCAGGGAGGTGGATATGAGACTTGTTCTCCCATCCCTGTACTTGGCTGCCTTGTGAGTAAATTATTTCTTGGTTGTGAACCTTGGCATCTCAGCACTTGGCTTGCTGTGAGCTGGCCAACGGATCTGCTTTGGTAACAATATCAACTCATCTTATTCAAGTCACTGTGCTCAACTATTTTGGCTCATAGAAGTTTGAAATAGAAAGATCTTAGGTCTCTCTCTGTAAAATGGGAATTAATACACTATACCCTGCTGTATTCATTTCCAATTGCTGCTGTAACAAATTACCACAAATTCAGTGGCTTGAAACAATACAAATTTATTATCTTACAGTTTGGAAGTCAGAAATTTGAAGTCAGTTTCAACGGGCTAAAGTCAAGGTGTCAGAAAGCCTGCATTCCTTCTGGAGACTCTAGGGGAAAATCTATTTCCTTGCATTTTCTAGCTCCAAGAGACTGCCTGCATTCCTTGGCACTTAGCCCCTTCCTCCATCTTCAAAGTTAGGAGCGGTTGGTGGAAACTTCCTCATGCTACATTCCTCTGACATTCCTCTTTCTAGTCAAACCTCCCTCTGTATCCTTTGTGATTACACTGGGTCCACCTAGGTAATCTAGGCTACTCTTCCCCATGTCAAGACCCTTAACTTAATTACATCTGCCAAGTCCTTTTCTACCATGTAAGGTAACATGTTTACAGGTTCTAGGGATTTGCACATCGACGTCTTGGGGGATCATTATTTAGCCTCTCATATTAGGCTACTATAACAGTGTGCATTGTTGCATTTGTGGTAGATATGTAGTCCATGGGTAAATTTTTAATAACGGAGTAAATATAACATAAATGACTTAATGCTCAGAAATTGTAGTCAATGAACAGAAGCTATCCAGATAGCCCCTTATAAGATGAATTTTATCTTTAAAGAATTTAAAAAATTTGTTTGGACTTTATCTTAAATGCTCTTTTTTCTATTAAGGTATTTTAGTTTCGTTCTTCACTTATTTTTTTTTACAAGGTTGGATACACTCTCCTTATTAGGAATTCATCAAGTTACATTGATGTAACCGGAAAGAAAAATCAGGTCAGCCTAACGTTTGAAGAATATGAAAGCCAAAATTCAAGATGCGGAGAAGAAACCTGGGTTGAAGCTTTCGGAAAATTTAATTTAAAATTTGAGGTCAATTCTCTCTCTAACAGAAAGCACCCTTATTAGATATTTACTTTCAGTTATTAGATATTTACTTTCAATATTTAAGGAAATTCACTTCCAAGTATTCACTTATCTCCAAATATTAAAAATATATACTTTTTAAATTATGAAAGCAAAAACTGTAGTCTCAGGAAAATCCTGGGACGTAATAGTTATGCCTCACCACCCACTCTTTAAAATTAGTTAATTGGGCTTCCCTGGTGGAGCGGTGGTTGAGAGTCCGCCTGCCGATGCAGGGAACACGGGTTCGGGCCCCGGTCCGGGAAGATCCCACATGTCGTGGAGCGGCTGGGCCCGTGAGCCACGGCCGCTGAGCCTGCGCGTCCGGAGCCTGTGCTCCGCAACGGGAGAGGCCACAATAGTGAGAGGCCCACGTACCGCAAAAAAAAAAAAATTAGTTAATTGGCTTCTTGTTTCCTCTCTCCAGCACACAGGGGTGGTATCTGGCCCGTCCTCCTGTCCCTTAGTCTGATCTGCTTTGAAGGTGGCGCCCAGCCTTCCTGTTACATTCATCCGTTCATCTCTCCTGCCCACCGTGTGGTCCTAGGGCTCCATTCCTTCCTCCTTTGTTATGTAGGTGAGGTAACTGAGCTGAGGCTGGAGTAGTTGTAATTGCAGAAGCATTTTTTTTTTTTTCTTTTCATAAAGGCAGGACTAAAACCGAGGTAAATTGTTTAAAATGAGACACTTGGCATCTCTTGCCCGTTGAGGTATTAACGCCATTCCCAGATTGTGTATTATTTTACAGGTACCTAATTAATCCCTGTTTGTCAGACCCAGTAGGATATCAGGTAAAATGCAGCCACATGGAAATGATCATTGGAGGGCTCTGTGTTGTAAAACCTGGAAGAAATCACTTAGGGGCAACTCTTCAGGGGTCACCTTCAGATTTTAGCATTTTGGAAAAGTTGCCCCAGAAGGGGGTGCCTTTCTTGGTGAGGCTGCAGTAACAGGAAATAGTTCATTGAAACCTTTGTGGGTGACTTATAAGATAAAAAGGACTGTGGCGAAGTCCCAGTGGTATGAAGGAAAGCATTTATGTGTTGTCTAAACTGGATTTCCCTGCAGTGATTTGTAAAAGCCAAATTGCTGAGGGCAGCGAGTCCCTCTGTTGAATACAGGCCACCAGAGAGGCCAGCCCTGGCAGTGTGCACCTCCAATGGGGCGTGAAACAGACACAGCTCCAGGCTTTTGTTCCGTAAGCAGACCAGCTTGGGTAGGAAAGTCATCTGAGACTGCTCTGAATTAGAAACTACAAAGTTATGAATGGCCCGTCTGCTCACAGGCCAGAGCCGTTGAATCTCTTGAGTCCTTTAACATTTTTCTAATTGCTTCAATGCATCCCCGCCCCCCCAGAGAAAGATTTTTTTTCAGGCATTGTTTTCAGAAGAAATAATTAAGGGGATGACCCAGATAAATTGTTGCTTTACCTACTTCCTCCTTTAACTGCAAATTGCTAGAGGAGACTCTATAAAAAGTCACAAAATCCATTGGTCTAAAAATCCATTAGAAGTGACATAAGGAAGGCAGGCATAGATTGTTGAAAAGTGACAAATAATCTATCTAACTGGAAGGAAGCTGGTCTCTAGGAGGAACAGTGCAGGGTGTCCCATACATAGCCTCCCCCTCCCAGTCATTGGCGTTAGAGGAATAATAACCAGACCGTGTGGTCCCCACGGGTTCCAGCACTGATTTCTGCATTATTTTATTTGGTCCTCCCAGCACCCTTCGCAGGTAGCTATTATGATTCCATTTTGTAGATGAGCAAACTGAGGACCAGAGAAGTTCTGTGACCTGCCCAAGATCACACTGACGGGGTGGACTTAACTATAAAGCAAATGAAGCTTAAACTTCAGGGCCCCCACTTGCATGGGTCCCTGTGAGCGGGGAAGTCACATGGGGAGGTGGGATGTGGTGGCTGGGATGGGGGTGGGGGGAAGAGATTGTAATCAGAGAGCGTTTCTGTATTAGCATTTCTGGTAAATTGTCTAAAGAGATCTCAGAAGAAAAGACTGAAATCTCCAGAAATGTGTTGTGATTTCCTTTTTCATTCCAAAGAAATATTCAATTCTGCTCTTAGTTTTGTATTCTTAAAGAGTGGCCCCCAAGCCTTGGGCCCCATAAGACCTACATCTGCCTTTGCAGGTAGGTGGTAAGTGGTAGAGCTGCATTTGAACTTGGGTCTTCTGATTCCAAGGCCTGTTCTATTTTCAGACTACGTAGATACAAACACAGAAAAGTATAAACAGAACGTCAGGTGAAAAAAAAGCTGGATATGAGAACTATAATCGTAATAATGTAAAACTTGTGCCCCCAGTGGGGCCTCCACCCTTTGGCTCGGAAGCCCTGTGCTCTGTGTCCACAGCTCATCTTCCTTCTCAGAGACGGCATCGAATTCACATCTGTTCCCTCACAGGACACAGGAAGGGCAGTGCACCAGCAGCTGGTTGATAAACATCAGGTAACCAATGTGAAGGAGTAAATGTGATTTATACTTTCATATTTGGTTTACTGTTCACTTTCTAAAGGAGAAAGTGTATGATGTCACCAGGGTGTTATAAATGAATCTGGGGGATAGACGTGATGATAAAATCTATACTTCCTGAAATGGCTGAGCTCTGTAGGGCTAGTAGGAACTTATTTGTGTGGTTTTGAGTCTTTTAATCAGTTTCTTTTGCTGTAACTTTTCACGATGTGGTGATAAAGATGAACGTTTTCTCAGGTTTGCTGATGGAGAAAGAGTAGCAAAGGGAATTATTCCCCTAGGCTATCATACAAATTAAGGAGGTGGGGACGGATAGGATAAGAACATAGGAAATCTGGCATTCACTAGAATTGCAGCACCATATTTTATTGCCTGAATTCTAACATTCAGTTTGGGATCGTTTTTATCAATTTTTGATCTAGGTAGAGAATTAGAAACAAATGTTTTTCTAATTCCATTGTGTACATGAAAGACAATATTGGTCTATTTGGGGTGAGGATATGCTCTTATTTGAGGAAAGTGCAGGGGCATAAATTTTTAAGTAAAACAAAGTTTTTCTTTTTTGCGGTACGCGGGCCTCTCACTGTTGTGGCCTCTCCCGTTGAGGAGCACAGGCTCCGGACGCACATGCTCAGCGGCCATGGCTCACGGGCCCAGCCGCTCCACGGCACGTGGGATCTTCCCGGACCGGGGCACGAACCCGTGTTCCCTGCATCGGCAGGCGGACTCTCAACTACTGTGCCACCAGGGAAGACCAAAAACAAAGTTTTTTAAAATTGAAGTACAGTTGATTTACAGTGTTGTGTTAATTTCTGCTGTACAGCAAAGTGATTCATTTATACATATATATATTCTCATTTATAAAACAAAATTTAATTAACTTATCAAATAGTCATTTATTCTGAGAACATGTTCTTCCTCATTTTGGGGGTGTTTAAATAGTAATCCTTCTTTTTAAAACAATGAGGATATCTTTATTTGACAAAATATGCCAGTCTCCAAATCTATGTCACTCCCCCAAATCCTCAATATTTTTGAAATCTTACAGGTCAATGAAATTTGAAAGTTTGAGAACCACTCCTGGGGCTCTTGGGTAAGAAGTATTATCTCCATAGCTTTTTGCTGGAGGGTTCTAGAAAGACTTTTACCCTCTTCTATGCAATTCCTTATATTTTTTAAAATTTTAATTAACATTTAGTTTTGGCTGTGTTGGGTCTTCGTTGCCATGCGCGGTCTTCTCATTGCGGTGGCTTCTCTTGCTGCAGAGCATGGGCTCTAGGCCCGTGCGCTTCACTAGTCATGGCATGTGGGCTCAGTAGTTGTGGCTCGCGGGCTCTAGAGCACAGGTTCAGTAGTTGTGGCACACGGGCTTAGTTGCTTCACAGCATGTGGGATCTTCCTGAACCAGGGCTTGAACCTGTGTCCACTGCATTGGCAGGCAGATTCTTAACCACTGCGCCACCAGGGAAGTCCTTCCTTGTATTGTTGATATTCTTGAATGCGTTTGGTGGCCAGTGAACTAGGACATCAAGCTTGGTGAGAGGTTAGGATTTAGCCCTTGTTGCCATTAAGTTTTCTTGGCACATGGATATCAGACACTGCACTTAGCAGAGTAGCTGATTTCATAATATTAATGTAGAAGAACATGGTGGTGGTAGAAATCAGTGCAGCCATGATGATGTCTTTTTAGGTTCTGTGATGAAAGAGAAGTTAATCGGCAAATTTCAACCTGAATCCTCATATAGAATGTTGACTGTGACAAATATCAAAGAGGCTCACGGGAAATAAGGCACATTGCATTCCCCACAGCTGCATGCATTTTCCTCTCTTATAATGCAGAGGAAATGGCTCTGAGTGACAAGGCAGTGTGTCTGTTTACTAATAACCATAAAGGGTGAGTGGCTGGCTGAGGAGGTTCAGCGCTTGAGGAGAGGGATGAGAGGAATCTGGGAGGCAGGACTTCTCTGAGTCACGTAATTACATTATCAGTTGTCAGCCATTGCCTGTCTCCTACATTGTAAGGGAAGAGCTGTCTTCTCAGTTACGATATTTTCCCCCCTCTGCATGAAAACATAAGATGGGGTGTGTCCCGGAAAAAATTCTAACAGACTATTATGCTCGAGAATATGATCAGTATTTTATAATTCCCATTTATTAAGCACTGAGATGAAGTCATTTCCTGAGACAGATATAAATTAGTGCAAACTTGAAGGGAAGAGAGAGAGAGAGGTATATGGAGTATATATTTGGGGATGGAGTTGTGTGCATGAAGTAATTCATGTTAATAGGAAACTCAAGATGTGAATGATTTCCATTATATAAATAAAATTAATCCAATTATTGTACTGTTGGTTACACAGTTCTGTGAATTTACCAAAAATTGTTGAACTGAACACTTAAAATGAGCGAATTTTATGGTATATTAATTATACCTCAAAAAAGGTGTTAAAAATTCGTCTAGTTTTGTTTGGAATGTATAATCAGTAAAACAGTAACAGAATAAGAGAATAGGAGCAAAACATTTAAAAAACAATACAGCAGGACTTCCCTGGCTGTCCACTGGTTAAGACTCTGTGCTTCTACTGCAGGGGGTACGGTTTCCATCCCTGGTCGGGGACCTAAGACCCCACATGCCCTGAGGCTTGACCAAAAAAAAAAAAAAAGATGATAATAATAAAATAAAAATAATGTAGCCCAGTTCACACTCATATTTAATACTGAGGGCTATGCAGGGATGGTTAAAAGGGAGAATCTGATACTGAACCACATGAAAGTATGATAAAGGTTGAATTTTCAGCTTGCGGGTGGTTCTGAATGCTTTGACTCAAGTACCCACCCCCAGTCGGAACTCAGTGCCCACTGATGACTCCATTCGGTTGGCAAGGTGCCAACGGGTGTGTTTTCAAGGGAGGGTGACTCGGGGGGCCTTTGTTGAATTGCTATAGTAGCTCTATATAGTATAACTGGGTGACCAAATAATTGATCACCTAAACCAGGGACAGTTTGGAGCTTGAAATGTGGTGCTATTAATAATTACATGGGGAAAATAAGCATAAGCTGATCATATGCGATGTCCCTGTAGCTCTAATTGTGTCTGATAATACAATACATATTTCTGTGCAACTCTTGGTTGATTTTATATGCAGGGTTTGGAATCAGAAGCCCTATGTTTACCTTTCTGAGCTTTGATTTCCTCAATTCTAAAACACAGATGCTTCCTCCTCCTTCCTTCCCCCACTTCTTTCTTCTCTTCCTCCCTTCCTTCCTTCAACACCTATTTATTGAGCACCTACTTTTTTTTTTTTTAAGTTCTGTACTAAGAATTCAGGAGATAAAGGACCTCCTAGTTTAATTTTAGGAACAGGCTTAGTGACAGCACCTCCCTCACCTTTCTGGAGGGTGCAGCCCTTAAGTCTTAAGTCAGAAGAGGTTTTAGGCAGGGGTGGGAGAAGCTCCTTCCAGTAATGGGCTGAAGCACTTTGCAGAGCAGCTAGAGGCAGACACACAACGGTACCAGCTGATCTTTTGTAAAATGTACATCGATGTCCAAGCTCAAGCAGCTGCCACACATCCTAGAAATACCTCATCTCAACCCGGCCACACCTACCAAACTGCCTGCACTCGAGCCCACCTAAGCTCTGCTTTCTTTCTCCTTGTGGAGGGTGAGCTGTCTCAGAAGCTGGACCGCTGGCCTCTCACACACCCTGGCTGGTTGCCTTTGCAAATCCTCCCTCTCTGCCCAGCGTCCCCAGCTACTGGATGGATCACTGACTCCCTCTTTACCTAATCGTTCTCGTCATCCTACCGCAATGTTGAAACGTTTCCCACTCTGAGAAAACAACCCTCCCTTGGTGGACGCCGCCCTCCACATACCGCATTTCTCTGCAGAACTCCACCTCCTTGCCTTGCCTCTTATCCGATAAAATTCCATCTTGCCAACGCATGCCCAATTTGCTGTCCTAATCTTATTCTCTGACCTCTCAGGGACAAGTGACAGTGCCTGGGCCACTTCTTTCTCTTGGCCTCTGGGAGCCTTCTGTTTTTTCTCTCTTCTTACTGGCTGCCCCTTCTTGGATTCCTTTCCTGTCTTCTCCTCCTCTGTCCAATTTCTAAACCCTGGAGTCCCCAGGCCTCTGTCCTGGACCTCCTTCTCTTTTCTCTATTTCCCCTCATCTGGTCCATGGCTTTAAATAATATCTATAAGTAAATGAGAAAGCTGTCTCCAGCATTCATTTTTTAAATTTCGTTTTTTATTATACAATTAAGGACATGTGCAAAAATCAGAAAATACGATCAAATATAGGAAGATAAAATCAATCATAAACTGAATATCCAGAAATAATCATTTAACCTCTTGGCATAGATACTTTTTCTACATACATACATATATTATATAACAAAACAGAATCACATTATACATATTACTTTGAAACTTGCTATTGATATTTAAGAGTGTTTTTGTGGATGTCCTTTGATGCCAACAGACACGCAGGTCTCCGGCATCATCTGTAATCGCTATTTCCACGATCGATGAAACCCAACCCATTCTTAACTGTCAGAGTGGTTTCCAGACTTTTGCTGCTGTGCAGAAAGGTAGTGCTGCGGCTCCGTGGCAGCTGGGTCTTTGCGCCCGCGTAAATTGCAGTCCAGGCCGCGTTCATTCCTGGGAGCTGGGAACTGCTGAGTCAGAGGCGCGCGCGTGTTAATCCTTCGTGCCAGCGCCTGATGGGTCCCAGGGCTCGGACACCCGCTGACATCACCCGTCGGTCCTCGGGCCGCAGGGCGCGCGGGGACCAGCCCCTCGCGTGGGGAGGGCCTGAGGGACGGGACGACCGGTGGCCGCTGGCGGGGTGCGGCCGCCCCAAAGCACCCCGGGCTGCAGAAAGGGTGGGGCGGGGCGGCCGGGGCCCTTTGTGTGCGCCAGACACCAGATGGGACGCGAAGAGGGACGTGCGAGCAGGTCAGATGGCAGGCTTTCCACGGACCTGCTGCTGCCGCTGCTGCGGCATCGGGTACAAGATATTTTGGCGGGAAGAGAAAATGGTTAAAACAAAACAAAACAAAACAAAAGTTTTCCCTGTGGCAGGCCCTTTGGACAAATGTCTTTTTGACTCCGTGTGTGCTTGAGGGCGGGGTTGCCGCTCAGAACCGGTCTCTTTCCTTCTGAGATAAAAGCCTTTTGCTCTGTCAGATGTGGACCCACAAATGAGGGGTGGGGGGCTGTCCATCTGGCATTTCAGGGAGCGGAGCGCGGAGCGATGTTTGCACTCCGGTGAGCACGGCTGGCCCTCGTTAGGAGGACTCTGAATGCAAAGGATGTCAACGAGGGGTGGAGTTGTGCCGGGTCCAGGGGGCCTGCACGTGCAGAGAGAAAGGATGGTGGTGAGGAGGGAACCCCCAGAGAGAATCCCCCAATTTACATCTCAGCCCAGTGTTCATGGGCAGAGCAAGAGCTGGCAGGTAGGAGATGTGGCAGCTCCTTGACCAAGTGTTGATTTGCAGAGTGTCTGTGTGTGTGTGTGGGGGGGGGGGGGGGGGGTGAGATGAGGGGAGGGTGGTGGGAGATGCAGAGGAAAGCAGAGCCTTCCTCTATCTGTTGCCAGATGCCCCAGGGTCTCCACCATCTGGGGTGACCCTTTCTAACTATAGTAAACGTGACTTATCCAGGCCTGCAGCTTGGGCATCGTTTAGATGAAGTGGCGAAGGCCCTGTTGTTTAGATCTGAATGAAGCGTGGAGTTCTAGAACATCACTGTCCTGGACCAGTAGACATGAGGGAGGCTGTGTGAAAACACAGGCAGAGCAGGTGAGGGCCCAGCAGGTCCCTACTGGGTGGTGGGGCAAAGAGAGAGGGTGCCCCAGGGGACTCCCAAAGCCCCTGCCCACACATTTGCCCAGGGAGAGCCTGCTTGGATCCCACCTTCCCACCTAACCCTGCATTTCTAAGAAGTAACCCTGGATGATATGCATAGGTGTCCATCTGCATTGGGGTGGCGTGTCATGGGTCATCTAAAAAGAGAGTGAATTCTGTGTGGGACAGGACAGAACAAAGCCACGAGAGTCCCTTGGAGTTTCAGGAATTATCGCCTGAAAGCAGGCTCTTCCAGAGCACTGTATGGCCAGCACGAGGAGTCAGGAGTCCTGGGTTTGAACCCCATATCCACTAGTTCATGGTGTGACCTCGGACCAACCCTCAGACTGCTGACCCTGTTTCCTTACTGTTAATCAGGAGCAAATAATCCCCAGTTCACAGGGTCAGACTGAAGGTGGAACAAGCTCTCTGAAGACCATGAAGATGACAGTGATATTTCCATCAATACTTGTGATGGCCTCTTCCCCTCCTGCAATAGGCAGGCAGGATGAATACCGGTGTCCTGACATTATTTTTTCCCTTTATTTTTAACTCCCTGACTCTGAAAGGTTCAGTACAATAGCCATTAACTGCATGTGTCTGTTCATTACTTGAAATGTGGCTGATTTGAATTGAGATGCACTCTTTATTTTTTATTTTTGTTTTGTTATTGAAGTATAGTTGACTTACAATATTGTGTTAGTTTCAGGTGTACAGTAAAGCGATTCAGTTATATATATTATATATTCTTATATTATTCAGTTATATGTATTTGCTATATGTACATATTCTTTTTCAGATTCTTTTCCATTATAGGTTATTATATGATACTGAATATAGTTCCCTGTGCTAATAGTAAGTTCTTGTTGTTTATCTATTTTATCTATATCTCTATATATTTTAATATATATAGCAGTTTATATCTGTTAATCCCAAACTTCTAATTTATCCCTGCCCCCCTTTTCCCCTTTGGTAACCATAAATTTGTTTTCTATGTCTGTGAGTCTATTTCTCTTTAATAAATAAGTTCATTTGTATCATTTTTTTAGATTCCACATGTAAGTGATATATTTATCTCACGTAGTACGATAATCTCTAGTTGCATCCATGTTGCTGCAAATGGCATTATTTCATTCTTTTTAATGGCTGAGTAATATTCCATTGTACATATGTACCACATGTTCCTCATTCATCTGTTGGTGGACATTTAGGTTGCTTCCATGCCTTGGCGATTATAAATAGTGCTGCTATAAACATTGGGGTACATGTAGCTTTCTGAACTAGAGTTTTCATCTTTTCTGGAGTGGGATTGCTGGATCATATGGTACGTGCTCTAAGTATAAAATACACGCCAGATTTCAAAGACTTAGTACAAAAGAGAATGTGAAAGATTTCACTAATAATTTTTAAGTTGACTACATGATAAAATGATAATATTTTGGATACATTGGGCTAAATAAAAATATGAAAATTTTCTGTTTATTTTTGCTTTTTTATGTGTGGCTTCTAGAAAAAATTATATATATGCATTATATTAAATTGGACACTAACATAAATATCAGGAAGACTACAGTTGGCCCTCTGTATCTGCAGGTTCCTCATCTGTAGATTCAACCAACTATGGATTGAAAATATTAAGAAAAAAAATTCCAGAAAGTTCCAGAAAGCAAAACTTGAATTTGCCTCACTCCAGCAACTATTGATATGGTGTTTACATTGTATTTCCAACTATTTACACAGCATTTACAGTGTATTTACAACTGTTTACATAGCATTTACATTGTATTAGGTATTGTAAGTAATCTAGAGATGATTTGAAGTATACAAGAGGATGTGTGTAGAGAATATATGTAAATTTATGCCATTTTATATAAGGGTCTTGAGCATCAGCTGATTTTGGTATTCGTGGAGGATTCTGGCACCTGCCTCCAGTGAACACTGAGGACAGCTTACCTATCTTACTGTCTAGCCCTCATGAGCCTGGCTGGTTGGGTGACAGAATTCTCTGATCTGCCTTTGTCATACTCTTTCGGAAACTCAGTCTTTCTGGCCTCAGTGTTTTCTTTTCTTTTTTTGTTTGGTTTGTTTTGTTTTATATTTTTTTTCTGGCTTCAGTGTTTTCTGACATGAGGTTGTTTTGAGGCTGTGAATCTTGCCTTGTTTCTATAAATCAAGACCAAAGCAAAGCCCTGCCCCCAGGTTGACCCATGCTGTTTCAGAAATGGGACTCTGGCTCCTGCACCTTACGTTTTAGCACAGGTGATTAGAGAAAGCCAGGACAAAAGAAAAATCTGCCGAGACCTTCCTGTATTTCATGCCTTATTTAACTGGCCATTGCTTTTCTCCTTTATAAGTTTAAGTCAAAGCAGAAGACGGTTAGGGCCCAAGGGAATGTTTTGATGTAGTGAGACTCGTGGCCACACGTTGGAGAAGGTGTCTTTCTTTCCCTCTCTGAGCACTTCTTCAGGAGTGACTGTCGCCCACGTGTACAGTGATTCTCCACAAGAATGCCTAGGGAGAATAACTCCTTCTCACCCCCTCTGGGAAGCAACCAAGGATGTCTCACTTAGTTCTCACCAAGGAAGTGATTTCACACCAACCTCTTTGTACTTTGGTCTAGGCCAGGCAGAATAAGTTCTGTTTCCTTAGCTTAAAATTTTCATCTAGACAGTTTAAAATTCCATTCCATTTCTGTTTTTCAGAGCGAAAGCAGGGTCTCAGAACATTGGATGGGAGTCAGTCCAGGGGTTGGGGTGTCCAGGCTGGGTCCCGCGGGTGGGGCGCCTGCTTCTGCTGTCACAGGTACTGCCGCCCTGGCACCTGGTGGGAGGACCCTCCCGCTGTCCTGCGGCCCAGAGTAAGGCTGGAGCTGGCCCTTTCTGGACACAAAACAGCCTTGTGGACATGGTTGACAGAGGAGCCCTCGCTTCCGAGGGTGGGAGGATGTGAGGGCCCCCTCTAGCTTTTATAATTCATATATTTTTAAAAGGCTCTCCTCTGGCTTGGCCAACTGCAACTGGACAAGTCACTCAGCCTCCCCATTAAAGAGGGAATTGGCAAGATGGACTCGCCAGTTCCATCCAGTCCCCAAGTTTTGTGATGCTATTAGGAGAAAGAAGAAACAGCCAGCTCAGAGGAACCAGGTTCACAGGAGAAAGGACTGAACGTTTCTTCGTAGAACAGCACGTACCCAGAAACAAGTATAGGTGAAAGGAGATTACTGTCAAATGGGGCTTCTTATTTGATCAGCCCTCCTTTCTGATGATAAACATGCCCCATGACAATCATCACAGCCCTTGACTTTGATAAATCATTTGCTTTCATACTTGCCATCAGAGCACACCTGTGCTCCATGGCTGTCTTGCTGGACATAGGGCTGGTACCACTTCCCAAGCCTCAGGGCAGGCCTCCGTGGGGGCTGGAGTCTCATCCAGCCCCAGTTAATTTTGAGATGCTGAGCATCTGTTAACTGCACGGTTGGCAGGAAGGCGAGGGTGGTACTGGTGTGAGGAGATGGAAGGACACGGAAAAAGAGGATAATAACTATGTCTTCAACTGGGAATCTAGGAAGCAATAGGAGAGTCCACAAATTCTTCCTCCCTCCTTCCCCAGAAAAGAGCGCCTGGTGTATAACTCCAAAGCACAGATACGGTGATGTCATTGCTCTACTCAAAAATCCTTGGTGTCTTCCTGCTGCCCACATTTGGGCATTTGGGGCCATCTATAACTACCCCCAAATCTTCTTTCCATCTTTCTCTCTCACACTCTCCTCCTCAGAGAAATCCTTCATCTTCCCACCTCCTTACTTTTTTTGGACTAGATACTCTTTCTCAAAAACTCTAATCCCAGATCTACCTCTTGAAATCCTCCTCATCATTCAAGGCCCAGCTGTTTTTGCTGCCTCCTTCGTGAAGCCTTCTTGGATTTCCTGAGCCAGGAATTTTCCCTCCCTTATCTGAGCATTCATAGCCTTTGGTTTGTATCTCTCTTTTGGTACAACTTGCTTTCTATCTATTCTTATAATTATTTCTACACACCTTTGACTATGCCTATGTGGACCTTAGAGCATTTAGCCCATGCTGTGCCCTTAGTAGGTGCTCAACAAATGTTTCTAGATCCACATATGAAATAAAAGTGGCAAAAAAGCCCATGCATTGGTGCTGATGTAGCAGTGCAGGACAGCTGCCAGGCCAGGTGAAACGAAGATCTAAGAGCAAATGGCCTCAGACCACCTCAAAGCGCAGAGGCTTTATTTTCCAGAACAGAATTTGCTGGTAGCTTGCCAGCCCTGTCTGCCTCCCAGAGGGGACCTATTTTTTTCCCCTTCTCTTTTCTTCTTTGAGCCCCACACACCTGCATCCTTCTCATATTGAATAAAGGAAGAATTGGATGCACTTAAGGAAAAGAAGTACTAATTTTTTTTTTTTTTTTTTTTTGCGATACGCGGGCCTCTCACTGTTGTAGCCTCTCCCGTTGCGGAGCACAGTCTCCGGACGCGCAGGCTCAGCGGCCATGGCTCACGGGCCCAGCCGCTCCGCGGCACGTGGGATCTTCCCGGACCGGGGCACGAACCCGCGTCCCCTGCATCAGCAGGCGGGCTCGCAACCACTGCGCCACCAGGGAAGCCCGAAGTACTAATTTTGAAGATTATGTTGTGGTTAGGTTAATCTCACAATATGAGGAGCTTAGTTTTTTTTTTTTAATCACTTTTTTTTTTTTTTTTTTTTTGCGGTACGCGGGCCTCTCACTGCTGTGGCCTCTCCCGTTGCGGAGCACAGGCTCCGGAGCACAGGCTCAGGGGCCATGGCTCCGGGCCCAGCCGCTCCACGGCACGTGGGATCTTCCCGGACCGGGGCACGAACCCGTGTCCCCTGCATCAGCAGGCGGGCTCGCAACCACTGCGCCACCAGGGAAGCCCGAGGAGCTTAGTTTTGATCACTTTCTGCTTCTCATTTACTTAAAAAAGACAACCATCATATTTAAAACAAACTTTAGGACCTTGGAGGTTCTAAGCCAGTGCCTTCCACACTTGGATGAGCATACACAGCTCTGGAGGATCTCACTAAAATGCAGAATCAGACTTGGTAGGTCTGGGTAGAGTCTATAATTTCACATTTCTAACAAGCTCCCAGGTGATGCCTGTGCTCTGGTTCTGTGGACCACACCTTGAGAAATACATGATTTTCAAATTATGTGCAGTAACTAAGTTTCTCAAATCACCTTTCTCACTTTGAGCCCCCATAATGGTGCTGTTCTTTTTTTTTAAATTTTATTTTATATTATAGTTGACTTACAATGTTGTGTTACTTTCAGGTGTACAGCAAAGTGATTCAGTTATACATATATCCATTCTTTTTCAGATTCTCTTCCCATATAGGTTATTAGAGAAGATTGAGTAGAGTTCCCTGTTATATACAGTAGGTCCTTGTTGATTACCTATTTTATATAGAGTAGTATTTATTTGTTAATCCCAAACTCCTAATTTATCCCTCCCCCCTCCACGTTTTCCCTTTGATAACCATAAGTTTGTTTTTGATGTCTGTGAGTCTGTTTCTGTTTTGTAAATAAGTTCATTTGTGTCATTTTTTTTTTAAGATTCCACATATAAATGCTACCATATGATATTTGGCTTTCTCTGTCTGATTTACTTCATTTAGTATGATAATCTCTAGGTCCATCCGTGTTGCTGCAAATGGCATTATTTCATTCTTTTTTATGGCTGAGTAATATTCCATTGTATATATATATATATATATATATATATATATATACCACATCTTCTTTATCCATTCCTCTCTCAATGGACATGTAGGTTGCTTCCATGTCTTGGCTGTGGTAAATTTTTTGGCGCTGTTCTTAAGGTTCATTTAGCACACTTCATTTTGTCATAGCTATGTGTACGTTAGGAGCAATTGCTTTGACGGTAGAAGCCATTTCCTGTTATCTTCACATTTTCTTTTATAACCCTCATACTAGCAGCACACAGTAAGTCTTCACAGATGTTTGTGATATGAATAAGTGAGCGAATGAATGGGCAAATGGGCAAAAAATGGGCAAAAAAAAAAAAAGATACAGTATAAAACTGTATCCCAGGGCACAGTTATGCCCCTCAGAGAAAGCTGAGTCCAAGAAAACAAATCAAGGTGTTCTATGGAAACTGACCTCTGTCAGGAGCTGACCTCATTGCTTAGGGAGAGGGACCATTGTGAACTGACTGGACCATATGCCCTTTTGGATACCATAGGCTCCCAGTTATACTTTGGAATGTGCCACTAGGAAGGACACACCACACAACATATGGCAGTCACCATGCACTGGGTTTTAGTGTTATGAACCTCTGGCAACTTCTCACTACAATCCTGTGTAACTATGCAAATGCTAATTGTAGAACAACATGGAGTATCCAGGCTCTTAGCCTTTTTTGTTTATTTCTCCCTCCTTGTTTATTTTTGGTCACTTTTCAACATTTTGGCACTATTCATCGTGTCATGTGCAGAGCTGCTAGTGAGCGCTTACGGTAACAGAGATCTCTTCAGAGCCCTTGTCTTCCTGGGCTTCAGATGCCTGCCCACTGCTAACCGGAGTCAAGACTCCTGCTGAGCAGGGCCTCCTAGGCCCTTCGGTGCCCGCCCTGTGCCCTTTCTCTGCTTTATCTTTCAGCCTTTGCCACCATACTCTCCACTCCCTCCAAAGAGACTGTTTTCCAATTCCTGAGCACGTGCTTAGTCTCTGTATGTTTGCTTTTCCTGTTCGCTTTGCCTAAAATGCCTTCTCTCCACCTGGCAACCTCCCTTTCCCCGCCCTGTGCAATCGTCCAACCCCACCTTCCCCTGGGGTCCTCCTGAAACTCCAGAAAGAGCCAGTCAGTCTTCCGGGGGCCCTGCCTCTTGGCTGCTGCTCTGTTTCTTCATTCATCCCATTGCGTTATCGATGAAGCCCTCCTCTGGCCCACCTACCTTCTCCTTTTGTCTCCAGCCCCACCGTGGGCCCCCAGCTCGTGCTCGTTGAAGAAATGGAGTCCACGGGGAAGCGCTTTAACCGCCGCTCTTCTCGAGAATCCCTCGTCCTTTCTCCTGCCATCCAGAAGATTCCCGTCGATCCAGGACCTGCTTTGTGCCAACTTCTTTACCTCCTGTCTTATTTCTGCTTGACAGCTTCTCTGCCTGGTAGGTGTTATTAACCTTACTGTGTTCACGGGAATGCTGTGGTTCAGGGAAGCCAGATCACTTGCCCCGGAGCTTTCTGAAGATTTTGTCTGCAGACGTGGGACCCATATTTAGCCATATGCTAAAAATTGGGGCTCTGGAAGCCTGAGTCCCATAAAGTATGTGCTGAAAGCCAGTGCCTCCTTAATAAGGCTGTTGGTTGGGTAGGAAGTCTGTCAGTGGCATCTGAGTCACTCATTCCTAAAACAAGACCTCAGTGTGAATGGAATTCCCACTCTTTCCTGTCCCTGGTTCATTTATATGACTCAAGAGGAGGGCACGGTGTGTAGGGAGCTCGCTGACTTAGTAGGTATGACTTTGAGGGTGGGGCAGCATTTTCAACCACAAGTAGCCAGATTATTTCCCCTTTCCAGAGGGCTTATTGTTGGTCACGCTCATGGAGCCATCATTTCAAAATATTTTCAAGAGTTTTTTTTCTTTTGCCATTAATTTCAAGACAGGTGATTTCATGCTTGCTTGTTTCCTTCTTTAGATAGATTGCATCTGTGGGTAATAGATCACTGTAGGATTGACGCAACACAAACACACCTAGTATCTGTGTGACCTTGGACAAATTATGGAACCTCTCTGAGCCTTCACTTCCTTATTTAGAAAATGGGGTTGTTGGGGGTCTACCTGAGAGCACGCATTCGTGAAAACAGGTGCTGAGCCTACAGTAGCCGCTCACAAATATTTGCCGAACCTGAGGGCCCAGCACCTAGTTTTCCTCAGCGCTTCTTTCTCATCAAAATCCTGCTCAGGCTCTGAAGTGCTTAAGCAATTCTAGAAACAGTTTGGATATAATTTACAAGCAAATAGTGAGTGATATATCTGCATATTTAAATAAGGTGTCCTTTGGGATTCTGTTTCTTCTCCAGAAAAATGTGGGCCATGGTGAAGTGAAGGTAAAATAAAAATGAATGAAACTCATTCACTCACTGAGGATTGACAGCCAATTGGACCACTAGCATCAGAATCCCCTTTAATGCCCCACCCTAACCAAGGATCATCTCTAGCTGAGGGGTCCTAGAGTTTGGGTGAGTATCAAGAAAGGAGATGTAACTTTAGTGAGACACAAACTCATCAGGTGATTCTTATAAGGATTAAGAGTTTAGGATGACTCAGCTACTTTCTTAATTCAGTAAAACTAACAAAAGGTGCTATGGAGAACCAGTCTCCCTGCTGTGGTCACAGTTCTTCCTTCAGGAGACCTCAGACCCATGTTTGGCATTTGTCACACCCCTTGTTGGTTTCTGCATGCAAACCTTTTAAGCCTGAAGGTGGTGAACTGACATGTGTTTTGGAAGGAAGACCATGGAGATGGTAGAATTGCAGCACCGGGGTTTTAAATCACAGCCTGTGATTAGAAGCAAGCGAGAAGATTCATTCTGAGATTGCTATTTGGCATTGATTTAGAAAGTTCAGAAATCCTGAGAGTCTCTACAGGGAATGCAAAATGAAGGAATCAACTCTGGGTGGAGCGCATTTAATCCAGGGAAATCGGTTTGTGTGACGTGCGCTTTGGGGGCCGAATGATCCTTCCACCTGCGTCTGCGTCCACTTTCTGTCCTTGGAGCGGCAGGTGAACTAGCATCCCCTTAAGTCGCGGAGGGCACATGGCATTTTGACACCATTGTTTTGATACAAGTACATTTGATACAGCCTTAAAAATGAAGCCTAAAAAAGCCTTACAAAATCTCTTATTTTTTAGTTGTTTTATTACCAAATGACATAAGACAAAGAGCTTCACCCATCCCCACCCATTCAGTCCCAGACCGTCACCGCCGTGCTGCTCCCCCGGAAACTCTTCTGATGTGCGGACTGGGACGAAGCTGGAGCCAGGGGCGCGTCAGGTCATCAGGGTGGGCGGTAGCTGGTGGAAAATCCCTGGTAACGACACAGCAGTTCAGTTAAGTGCCCTCAGGGAGGGCCTTGTCATCCTGAGTGAGTGTCCTTTCTTGTCTGAGAATCTGGGAGTTCTCTGTCTCGTGTCCTCTAAATTTGCTCTTTGAGTTTGCAACACCCATAGTTATTACTTTCGATTGATAATAGATTGGCAAATACCTCTGCTTTGTGTAAGTTTCTTGATTATGTCAACGTAGTTATTCTTTAGGCGCTAGAGGGGGTGGAGGGAAAGGAAGTTATTTGGGACAGAATGTAGTCCTTTTTCCTTAGGCTGTCTGGAAAATGTTCTTTTTGTTTTGTTTTTTTGCGGTACACGGGCCTCTCACTGTTGTGGCCTCTCCCTTGCGGAGCACAGGCTCCGGACGCGCAGGCTCAGCGGCCACGGCTCACGGGCCCAGCCGCTCCGCGGCACGTGGGATCCTCCCGGACCGGGGCACGAACCCGCGTCCCCTGCATCGGCAGGCGGACTCTCAACCACTGCACCACCAGGGAAGCCCTCATTTTTGTTTTTAATAATTCTCTCAGTACACCTTTTATAGAGGTTTGTTCAATATTGTTAAATTCCCTTATGGTGACAGTTTGGAGGGGGCCCTCCTGTGAGACTCAGTTTGAATAGACTTTTCAAAAATATTTTTGCTGCCTTTAAAGTGGTTTTTGAAAAATGAGTAAAAGATACACACGGCAAAAGAAAACTCAAACGCACAACTATGACAAGGGTAGAATGATCAGTCTTTGCTGGGGCTTAGAGGGAAGGAGGGAGGAATGGGGGGGCGGAGGGGATGTTGAGGGCAGTGAGACTGTTCTGTGTGGTACGATAAGGGCAAACACACGTCATATACATTTGTCGAAACCCACATCAAGTGGGTTTTGACAATATTCAATATTGTTTTGACAGTATTCAATATTCAACATCAAGTGAACGCTAATGTGCACTGTGGACTTTCATAATCACCCATCAGTATTGGCTCATCAGTTGTAAGACGGGAACCCCACACCAGTGCACGATGTTAGTGACGGGGTGTGGTAGCTGAGGGAGTACATCCTGTACTTCCTGCCCATTTCTTCTGTACACCTGAAACTGCTCAAAAATAAATTTTATAAAAGACTTTAGAAAACAAGTAAAAGATGCGTATGGTAAAAAATGTACAATGTATAAAATAGATGACTAATGAGAACCTACTATATAGCACAGGGCACTCTACTCAATGTTCTGTGATGACCTAAATGGGAAGGAAATCTAAAAAAGAGGGGATGTATGTATACGTATAACTGATTCACTTTGCTGTACAGCAGAAACTAACACAACATTGTAAAGCAACTATCCTCCAATAAAAATTATTTTTTTAAAAAATACAGAGTTTGTGGGGAGGGAGTTGTCCCCATTTCTAACCCTCAGTCCTCTGCATCCTGCCCCGGAGGCAGTGATGTTTGTCAGTTTAAAAAATATCCCTCCAGAGATATTCTCTCCGAGCACACGCACATGTAAATATGATCTCCTATCTTTTTAAATACAAATATTGCATGTTATATATAATTTTCATTAAAAGGAAATAAAATATAAGACTAATACAGAACAGAAAACAATACAGTAGGCAAAAATCCCCCATAAATGGTGGAGGCAGGGATGGAGCAAGGTCAGGGGTGCAAATGGGGTTTGGTGATACCCGAGAGAGGTGTGTGACCGGGTGGTTCTGAGGCAGTCCTGGCAAAATCGCTGCCCCCCAAAGCTGTATCGAAACAGCCTGCTTCTGTCTTAGACAGTACTGTGAAAGCTGTATAATCTAAGGGTTGTTCTCTTCAAGACCTTGGCAAGCAGTCCATTCATTCCGGTGACATCATCTCTCAAATGTTTTCGGAACCTCTCTTCTGTAATTGGCCTTCAGAGTCCGCCAGACAGTTTGTTTTGTTGCATTTTTTAAAACTGAGAAAGGGAATCATCTGATGGCTCTGAGCCTGCGTGGGTGTGAGCCCCGGGGACAAATGGTGGAGCTGTCTGTGCACCTGAATTTGCTAATGTGGTCGTGCTGTTGTTTGCTTTTTGTGTAACAGAAAAAGCAAACAAACCAACGCCGCAGCCTGCTCCCGCCACCTGCATTGCGGTAGGATGAACATGGACGCAGGGAGCTGCTTTGCATCTGAGAAAAATGAATGCTCATATGGCAGCTTGATTTGTTTCTGACATTTTTCCAGGTTAAATTAAATGACATCCAAGGAGGGAAGACATTAGACCTGCACACTGTCCAGTACAATAGCCACGGGCCCTGTGAGTTGAGTACTTGCCGCTCAGTAAAGTACTAAACACAATTCACTTATTTATTAGCTTATTGTTCATTGTCTCTCTTTGCCCTCACCTCACCCCACCCCACTGAAGTATAAGCTCTGTAAGCCAGGGATCTTCGATTTATCTACTTATGTATCTCAGTATTTGCACACAGTAGGTTCTCAATAAATGTTTGTTGAATGAATGAATGAAAGACCTCACCTTCATGCCTGAAAACCTTTCTCTCTGGTTGGGAAGGGAGCAAAGGTACACACAGGAAACATGTCGAGAAGAACATAGGAGGTACATACACACATACATATGTATGTTTGCATGTGTACATACAGATTGTGTGGTATGGGTTATAAATGCTATTAGAATTCACAGAAAGGAAATAGTGAGGTCTGGAGACAGACTTGAGCTGAAACGTGAGCGTGAGACCTGGAGTCTGTGTGAGAATCAAGAAAGGAGATGCTACTCAGTGAGACAGATGGTAAGTGACGCTCCAAGAGGGTGCTTGTGAAGAGGAGGAGCAAAGGACTGACACCTTGGTTTTAGGGGGACACCTACAGTTAGGGTGTGGAAGCAGGAAGAGAAACCAGCCAAGGAGTGAGGAAAGAGAAAGTCAAGGGGATAAGGGAAACCGGGAGTGCTCTGTGGCCAGAGCCTAGGAAGCAAATTTGAAGAAAGGGAATGCAATCATGAGGATTCTGTGCAGGAGCCAGTATGGAATATAAACACACACAGTGAAGGTAGGTTTTGACCTAAGGGGAGTTACTAGATTTTGTCGTCACTTGCTAGATTTTGAATTGCCAGGTGTAGTTATTGCAGTTTGGATAGTTGCCAGTAGGTGCTGCCCTGCTTAAGTTTGATTGGTTCATGAATAACCAGGAGACCATAGATGGATCGCCCTACCATCCAGTCTCTTAGCATTTTCCTCTAAAATAGAAATCTCCTCTAAAATATGTATCTCCTTTGTAAAAATAAGCTATTATTAATTGCTGCTTGTAAAGAAAGTGCTACATAATTTAGAGTAATTAAATATAGGTTAAATTCCATTGACATTAAGCTCAATTATATTATTAGTCTATCCTTAGCTAAGTCTTGGCTTTTTTGTTTTCTCCTAATTTAAAGGAATTTTTCTAATTTAAAGGAATCATACTTGTTAGAGTAAAACTATAGGTCTAGGTTTGCTTGAGACAGTCCCTGATTTTGCCTCTTATTCTGGCATCCTGTCTGGATTAGCCTTTGTCCCAGATGTCCTTTTTTTTAAAAATAAATTTATTTCTTTATTTTTGGCTGTGTTGGGTCTTCATTGCTGTGCGTGGGCTTTCTCTAGTTGCGGCAAGCGGGGGCTACCCTTCGTTGCGGTGTGTGGGCTTCTCATTTGGTGGCTTCTCTTGTTGTGGAGCACAGGCTCTACGCGTGCAGGCTTCAGTAGTTGTGGCTCGCGGGCTCTAGAGCGCAGGCTCAGTAGCTGTGGCGCACAGGCTTAGCTGCTCTGCGGCATGTGGGATCTTCCCGGACCAGGGCTCAAACCCATGTCTCCTGCATTGGCAGGCGGATTCTTAACCACTGTGCCACCAGGGAAGTCCCCAGATGTTCCTTTTTAAAGGAGGTACTGTTTCTACTAGTACAGAGATAAGCAGGGGTGGGTTTGGTAGCTTTTACTCCTTGACCAATAGTATGTGAGACACAGTGCAGCAGCAGCCAGAGTTCTCCCTTCAATACATGGTTAAGTGTGAAACAGAGCTAAGCATCAGGCCTCTTTTCTTGTAGCTTTCCAGATGTAGCCTAACTCCTTTTCAAAGACAGTATGCAGCATGTTTGCTGATAAAATGAAGCACTCTGGACAGGGGCAGCTAGGGATAACGAACGCCCTTTCTTCCCAGGTGCTGGCAGTCGATGCTGCCGGACCAGGTGCAGGTTGCTGCTGCTGCCTTGGTAAACCAGCCAGTTGTGCTGTGACCTATCCTTTGGTCTGTGTGACTCTGTGCCAGTCTGCAGTCAATGGGGCCAATGTGAAATATGAGAAAATACAGGCTAATGTAGGTGTACTTGAGATCTGTTCAGGAAAGGGGCTAAGAAGTTCTACCTCAGGGCTTATAGGGAGTATCTGAAAGCTGCTGCTGCATTGGTTGTGTCGTTTACCGTACTGTGTAAATCTGCATCTGGTGTTTATATTGCTTAGTGTGGTAGGCTGGATAGTGTCCTCCTCCCCCGAAGATGTTCGTGTCTCGATCCCTGGAACCTGTGAATATATTACATTTGAAAATGTAGGTTAGTTATGGGTCTTGAAACGGAGAGATTATTCTGGATGATCTAGGTGGGCCTGATGTACTCAAGGGTCCTTATATGAGGGACGCAGGAGCTCAGAGTCAGTAGAAGACGTTATCACCAAACCAAGAGTTTGGAGTGATGTGAGGAAGGGGTCATGAGCTAAGGAATACAAGTGGACTCAAGAAATTGAAAAAGGCAAGGAAATGGATTCTCCCCTCTGAGCCTCCAGAAGGAACCAGCTTAACTGACGTTTTGGCTTTAGCCCAGTGAGACTGATTTTGGACTTCTGACCTCCAGAACTGTAAGACAATACATTCGTATTATTTTAGGTCACTAAGTTTGTGGTAATTTGTTATAGCAGCAATGGGAAACTAGCCCATTTAGAATGCCTTTTTATTTTGCAGTAAATCTTTCTGCCAACAATCAGCTAAAAAAAATGAAAAGTTCGTACTTATTGAAAAATTAGATGCTCAGATGTCTGTGTCTCAGTGGTAGTCGATAATGAAACTATAACATGAACAAAGCATTTGTCAACATTTATTGTCCACAGTGGGGGAACCATAATGATATCACTGACTACAGAAAAAGCGGAAGACACACATCTGTTGAGGCTGCATCAGCATCTACTTAAAAGTTTTGCTCAGCTGCAGAAGATGTATTTACATATTGCTCAGTGAAGCGTGACTTTTTTTTTTTTTTTTTTTTTTTGCGGTACGTGGGCCTCTCACTGTTGTGGCCTCTCCCGTTGCGGAGCACAGGCTCCAGACGCCCAGCCGCTCCGCGGCATGTGGGATCCTCCCGGACCGGGGCACGAACCCGCGTCCCCTGCATCGGCAGGCGGACTCTCAACCACTGCGCCACCAGGGAAGCCCGTGACTTTTTATTTAGATCAAATACCATTTCTTCTAGATTAATTTCACTCATTTTCAATTCCGAGTTTTCTTATATATATACTAAAAAGAGAAGCAATTGACATTAATGTGGCTTCACTGGTAGCAGAAGAAACTTTTTTTTTAAATAAATAAGGCTTCTGATTGCTTTTAGATTAAAATCAATTTTAAATGTTTAATCGAAGTAGTCAATGAAGGAAGGGCCAAAAAACTTTAATGTTGGAAGCTTTTAACAAACTGAAGCCAGCAAAAACCAAGTTGCAAATAGGGAGATATTGAACATTATTCCTAAAAAGGCAAAGGAGAAATTGAACAATTAAACACTGAGGGCTCAGATGTTGTACAAGATTTAATTTAAAAAATCTATACTCGTGCTTGTGCTTTGGAAGATCTTGATTTGTGGCGCTGTGTTGACAGAACTCCTACTTTTAATTGAACAAATTTAGATTCTGAAGTGGAATAGAATGATATCTAGAAGGCTTACAATTTTGCAGCATCTAAATTTGGCAAAATATTAAAAAGAATCATAAATAGATACAACTTAATTCGATCAGATTTATCTTACACAAGTATTTGTTAAAGAAATGTACTTTGGGGTCGGGGATGGGCAAAATGGGTCAAGGAGGTCAAAACTTACAAATTTCCAGTTATAAAATAAATAAGTCATGGGGATATAATGTATAGCATGGTGACTTTAGTTAACAATGCTGTATTGTATATTTTAAAGTTGGTGAAAGTAGATCATCACAAGAAAAAAAATGTGTAACTATGTGTGCTGATGAATGTTTAGATTTATTGTGATCTTTTCACATTATGTGTATGTTAAATCATTATGTTGTACACTTGAAACTCATATAATGTTATATGTCAATTATATCTCAGTTTAAAAAAAGAAAAATAGAAATGTACTTTGACCTAAGAAAAGAGATGGTACCTATAAAAGTATTTGATCTGAATTATTTACATATTTCAATGTAGAAAAAAAACTAGAATTGTGAATTAGAATTAGAATTTATATGAATAAATTCTTCTATTTAGCAGAATTTGTTCTCAGTTTACCAAGCATCTGTAGAAAGAGTATTTTCCCAACTAAAAATATTGTGGTCTATAGAGAAATCAATTGAAGACATAAACAATTTAAAATTTATTAATTGTAAAATGCAACTTTGCAGAAAATTACAGGCAACTTCATTAAATAATTAAAATCTTTAAGACTGCAATAAAAAATACATTCTTCAAAATATTTCAGTAAGATAGATATGACTAAGTAACGGATTAAAGTACATGAACACATACCAAGAATGTTTTTCTTTACTTTTACTCTTCAGATAATCCATGTGAATATGTGTCTTTTTTCCTATTTTGCTTTAATATACATGGATATTGGCTACTTTAAAAAAAATTAATTTTATTTATTTTTTTATACAGCAGGTTCTTATTAGTCATCCATTTTATAAACATCAGTGAATACATGTCAATCCCAATCGCCCAATTCATCCCACCCCCACCCCCACCCCCCACTGCTTTCCTCCCTAGTGTCAGTACGTTTGTTCTCTACATCTTTGTCTCAACTTCTGCCCTGAAGACTGGTTCATCTGTACCATTTTTCTAGGTTCCATATATATGCATTACGACATTTGTTTTTCTCTTTTTGACTTACTTCACCCTGTACGACAGTCTCTAGATCCATCCACATCTCTACAAATGACCAAATTTCGTTCCTTTTAATGGCTGAGTAATATTCCATTGTATATATGTACCACATCTTCTTTATCCATTCGTCTGTCGATGGGCATTTAGGTTGCTTCCATGACCTGGCTATGGTGAATAGTGCTGCGATGAACATTGGGGTGCATGTGTCTTTTTGAATTATGGTTTTCTCAGGGTATATGCCCAGTAGTGGGATTGCTGGGTCATCTGGTAATTCTATTTTTAGTTTTTTAAGGAACTTCCATACTGTTCTCCATAGTGGCTGTATCAATTTCCATTCCCACCAACAGCGCAAGAGGGTTCCCTTTTCTCCACACCCTCTCCAGCATTTGCTGCTTGCAGATTTTCTGAAGATGCCCATTCTAACTGGTGTGAGGTGATACCTCATTGTAGTTTTGATTTGCATTTCTCTAATAATGATGTTGAGCAGCTTTTCATGTGCTTTTTGGCCATCTGTAGGTCTTCTTTGGAGAAACGTCTATTTAAGTCTTCTGCCCATTTTTGGATTGGGTTGTTTGTTTCTTCAGCATTGAGCTGCATGAGGTGTTTATATATTTTGGAGATTAATCCTTTGTCCATTGATTTGTTTGCAAATATTTTCTCCCATTTTGAGGGTTGTCTTTTCATCTTGTTTATGGTTTCCTTTGCTGTGCAAAAGCTTTTAAGTTTCATTAGGTCCCATTTGTTTATTTTTGTTTTTATATCCATTACTCTAGGAGGTGGATCAAAAAGTATCTTGCTGTGATTTATGTCAAAGAGTGTTCTTCCCATGTTTTCCTCTAAGAGTTTTATAGTGTCTGGTCTTACATTTGGGTCTCTAATCCATTTTGAGTTTATTTTTGTGTATGCTGTTAGGGAGTGTTCTAATTTCATTCTTTTACATGTAGCTGTCCAGGTTTCCCAGCACCACTTATTGAAGAGACTATCTTTTCTCCATTGTATATCCTTGCCTTCTTTGTCATAGATTAGTTGACCATAGGTGTATGGGTTTATCTCTGGGATTTCTATCTTGTTCCATTGATCTATATTTCTGTTTTTGTGCCAGTACCATATTGTCTTGATTACTGTAGCTTTATAGTATAGTCTGAAGTCAGGGAGTCTGATTCCTCCAGCTCCGTTTTTTTCCTCAAGACTGCATTGGCTATTCGGGGTCTTTTGTGTCTCCATACAAATTTTAAGATATTTTGTTCTACTTCTGTAAAAAATGCCATTGGTAATTTGATAGGGATTGCATCGAATCAGTAGATTGCTTTGGGTAGTATAGTCATTTTGAAATTATTGATTCTTCCAATCCAAGAACATGGTATATCTCTCCATCTGTTGGTATCATCTTTAATTTCTTTCATCAGTGTCTTATAATTTTCTGCATACAGGTCTTTTGTCTCCCTAGGTAGGTTTATTCCTAAGTATTTTATTCTTTTTGTTGCAATGGTAAATGGGAGTGTTTCCTTAATTTCTCTTTCAGATTTTTCATCATTAGTATATAGGAATGCAAGAGATTTCTGTGCATTAATTTTGTATCCTGTAACTTTACCAAATTCATTGATTAGCTCTAGTAGTTTTCTGGTGGCATCTTTAGGATTCTCTATGTATAGTAGCATGTCTTCTGCCAACAGTGACAGTTTTACTTCTTCTTTTCTGATTTGTATTCCTTTTATTTCTTTTTCTTCTGTGATTGCCGTGGCTAGGACTTGCAAAACGATGTTGAATAATAGTGGTGAGAATGGACATCCTTGTCTTGTTCCTGATCTTAGAGGAAATGCTTTCAGTTTTTCACCATTGAGAATGATGTTTGCTGTGGGTTTGTCATATATGGCCTTTATTATGTTGAGGTAGGTTCCCTCTATGCCCACTTTCTGGGGAGTTTTTATCATAAATGGGTGTTGAATTTTGTCAAAAGCTTTGTCTGCCTCTATTGAGATGATCATATGGTTTTTATTCTTCAATTTGTTAATATGGTGTATCACATTGATTAGTTTGTGTATTTGAAGAATCCTTGCATCCCTGGGATAAATCCCACTTGATCATGGTGTATGATCCTTTTAATGTGTTGTTGGCTTCTGTTTGCTAGTATTTTGTTGAGGATTTTTGCATCTATATTCATCAGTGATATTGGTCTGTCATTTTCTTTTTTTTGTAGTATCTGTGTCTTGTTTGAGAAGGATGCGTGTTAGCTCTTCTCTAAATGTTTGATAGAATTCACCTGTGAAGCCATCTGGTCCTAGACTTTTGTTTGTTGGTAGATTTTTAATCACAGTTTCAATTTCATTACTTGTGATTGGTCTGTTTATATTTTCTATTTCTTCCTGGTTCAGTCTTGGGAGGTTATACCTTTCTAAGAATTTGTCCATTTCTTCCAGGTTGTTCATTTTATTGGCATAGAGTTGCTTGTAGTAGTCTCTTAGGATGCTTTGTATTTCTGCAGTGTCTGTTGTAACTTCTCCTTTTTCATTTCTAATTTTATTGATTTGAGTCCTCTCCCTCTTTTTCTTGATGAGTCTGGCAAATGGTTTATCAATTTTGTTTATCTTCCCAAAGAACCAGCTTTTAGTTTTATTGATCTTTGCTATTATTTTCTTTGTTTCTATTTCATTTATTTCTGCTGTGATCTTGATGATTTCTTTCCTTCTACCAACTTTGGGTTTTCTTTGTTCTTCTTTCTCTAGTTCCTTGAGGTGTTAGGTTAGATGGTTTATTTGAGATTTTTCTTGTTTCTTGAGGTAAGATTGTATTGCTATATACTTCCCTCTTAGAACTGCTTTTGCTGCATCCCATAGGTTTTAGATCATCTTGTTTTTGTTGTAATTTGTCTCTAGGTATTTTTTGATTTCCTCTTTGATTTCTTCAGTGATCTCTTGGTTGTTTAGTAACGTACTGTTTACCCTCCATGTGTGTGTTTTTTACGTTTCTTTCCCTGTAATTGATCTTTAATCTCGTAGCATTGTGCTTGGAAAAGATGTTTGATATGATTTCAGTTTTCTTAAATTTACCGAGGCTTGATTTGTGACCCAAGATTTGATCTATCCTGGAAAATGTTCCGTGTTCACTTGAGAAGAGAATGTAATCTGCTTTTTTGGATTGAATGTCCTATAAATATCAATTAAATCTATCTGGTCTATTGTGTCATTTAAAGCTTGTGTTTCCTTATTAATTTTCTGTCTGGATCATCTGTCCATTGGTGTAATTGAGGTGTTAGAGTCCCCCACTGTTATTGTGTTACTGTCGATTTCCTCTTTTATAGCTGTTAGCAGTTGCCTTATGTATTGAGGTGCTCCTATGTTGGGTGCATATATATTTATAATTGTTACATCTTCTTCTTGGATTGATCCCTTGATCATTATGTAGTGTCCTTCCTTGTCCTTGTCACATTCTTTATTTTAAAGTCTATTTTATCTGAGTATTGCTACTCCAGCTTTGTTTTGTTTTCAATTTGCATAAAATATCTTTTTCCATCCCCTCACTTTCAGTCTGTATGTGTCCCTAGGTCTGAAGTGGGTCTGTTGTAGACAGCATATATATGGGTCTCATTTTTGTATCCATTAAGCAAGCCTGTGTCTTTTGGTTGGAGCATTGAATCCATTCATGTTTAAGGTAATTATTGGTATGTATGTTCCTATCACCATTTTCTTAACTATTATGGGTTTTTTGGGTTTTTTTTTTTTTTTTTTTTGTGGTATGCGGGCCTCTCACTGTCGTGGCCTCTCCTGTTGTGGAGCACAGGCTCTGGATGCGCAGGCTCAGCGGCCATGGCCCACGGGCCCAGCCACTCTGCGGCATTGTGGGATCTTCCCAGACCAGGGCATGAACCTGTTTCCCCTGCATCAGCAGGCGGACTCTCAACCACTGCGCCACCAGGGAAGCCCTATGGGTTTGTTTTTGTAGGTCCTTTTCTTCTCTTGTGTTTCCCACTTAGAGAAGTTCCTTTAGTATTTGTTGTAGCACTGGTTTGGTGGTGCTGAATTCTCTTAGCTTTTGCTTGTCTGTAAAGCTTTTGATTTCTCCATCGAATCTGAATGAGATCCTTGCCAGGCAGAGTAATCTTGGCTGTAGGTTCTTCCCTTTCATCACTTTAAATACACCGTGCCACTCCCTTCTGGCTTGTAGACTTTCTGTTGAGAAATCAGCTGTTAACTGTATGGTAGTTCCCTTGTATGTTATTTGTCATTTTTCCCTTGTTGCTTTCAATAATTTTTCTTTGTCTTTAATTTTTGTCAGTTTGATTACTGTGTGTCTCGGCACCTGCATGGGACTCTCTGTACTTCCTGGACTTGGGTGGGTATTTTCCTTCCCATATTAGGGAAGTTTTTGACTATAATCTCTTCAAATATTTTCTCAGGTCCTTTCTCTCTCTTTTCTCCTTCTGGGACCCCTATAATGCAAATGTTGTTTCATTTAATGTTGTCCCAGAGGTCTCTTAGGCTGTCTTCGTTTCTTTTCATTCTTTTTCCTTTATTCCGTTCCATGGCATTCTGTCTTCCAGGTCACTTATTCATTCTTCTGCCTCAGTTATTCTGCTATTGATTCCTTCTAGTGTATTTTTCATTTCAGTTATTGTATTGTTCATCTCTGTTTGTTCTTTAATTCTTCTAGGTGCTTGTTCTTTAATTCTTCTAGGTCTTTGTTAAACATTTCTTGCATCTTCTTGCATCTTTGCCTCCATTCTTTTCCTGAAGTCCTGGATCATCCTCACTATCATTATTCTGAATTCTTCTTCTGGAAGGTTGCCTATCTCTCCTTCATTTATTTGTTTTTCTGGGGCTTTATCTTGTTCCTTCATCTGGTACATAGTCCTCTGCCTTTTCATCTTGTCTGTCTTTCTGTGAATGTGGTTTTTGTTCCACAGGCTGCTGAATTGTAGTTCTTCTTGTTTCTGCTGTCTGCCCTCTCCCTCTGGTGGGTGAGGTTATCTAAGAGGCTTGTGCAGGCTTCCTGGTGGGAGGGACTGGTGGTGGTACAGCTGGGTGTTGCTCTGGTGGGCAGAGCTCAGTAAAACTTTAATCCACTTGTCTGCTGATGGGTGGGGCTGGGTTCCCTCCCTGTTGGTTGTTTGGCTTGAGGCAACCCAGCACTGCAGCCTTCCCGGCTCTTTGGTGGGGCTAATGGCAGACTCTGGGAGGGCTCACTTCAAGGAGTACTTCCCAGAACTTCTGCCGTCAGTGTCCTTGTCCCCATGATGAGCCACAGCCAACCCCCAACCTCTGCAGGAGACCCTCCAACACTAGCAGGTGGTCTGGTTCAGTCTCCTCTTGGGTCACTGCTCCTTCCCCTGGGTCCCAATGCGCACACTGCTTTGTGTGTGCCCTCCAAGAGTGGAGTCTCTGTTTCCCTCAGTCCTGTAGAAGTTCTGCAGTCAAATCCTGCTAGCCTTCAAAGTCTGATTCTCTAGGAATTCCTCCTCCCGTTGCCAGACCCCCAGGTGGGAAAGCGTGACGTGGGGCTCAGAACCTTCACTCCAGTAGGTAGACTTCTGTGGTATAAGTGTTCTCCAGTTTGTGAGTCACCCACCCAGCAGTTATGAGATTTGATTTGATTGTGATTGTGCCCCTCCTACCATCTCATTAAAGCCTCTCCTTTGTCTTTGGATGTGGGGTATTTTTTTGGTGAGTTTCAGTGTTTTCCTGTCAATGATTGTTCAGTGGTTAGTTGTGATTCTGGTGCTCTTGCAAGAGTGAGTGAGCACATGTCCTTCTACTCTGCCAGCTTGAACCAATCTATTTTCCCCCAGTTTTATTGAGATATAATTGACATAGAACATTGTATTAGTTTAATTTGTACAACACAATGATTTGATATATGTATATATTGTGAAATGATCATCGTAAGTTTAGTTATCATCCATCATCTCACATAGAGTTATTTTCCTTGTGAACGTTGAAGATCTATTCTCTTACCTATATACTTGTATTCTATGAAAATACCACCACAGTAATAGTGTTGACTTCTGAAAAATGTACTGAAGATGAAGGGGTGGGGTGGAGAATTACATTTTTAAAGGAATAGATTTGTTACTGAGTCTAAACTCGTACTGTTTGCCAGGCGAGAAGCCAGTAAATTGAGAAATGAGTTGTTGGGGCAAGGAATAGCTAGAAACTTTATTCAGAAAGCCAGCAGACCGAGAAAATGGTGGACTAGTGTCCCAAAGAACCATCTTGCCTAAGTTAGAATTCAGACTTCTTTTATACTAAAAAGAGAGGGAGTAAAATCAAACATTTCCTGGTTCTGGTCAGCCTCCAGAGGGGGTGTGTTAATTCCTTCCTTCCTGCGGTCATTCACAGGTGGGCCTTGGTCAGGATGTTTCCTGTGAGCTAGACAAAGGTATTTTATCTTAATGTTTATTAGCTGGGGGGTTTAGGCCGGGTTCCCAGAGATGGGCCATTATGTATAATTTAAGAGTATAGGCAACATCCCTTTAGTGATTAACTTGTAATAGAATACAAAGGTTCTTCCTCATTGCAGTTTCTATATTGCTTGATGTTTTTTTTACCATGAGAGTATATGCATGCATTGCTGGTTTGTTTTAAAAGTAAATGAAAAGGTAAAAGTAATAACATTTCAAGAGTAAGTTGCTGGCATGATAGCCTCCATATAAAGACCTTCCCCTATATAAGCCCAGCAGAACCAGCCAATCAGGAAACTGACATGGACACGTGACTGCCCTCTATCCGCGCACTCCACTCCAGTCTCTCCATTTGTTCCTGTAGTGTCCTTTATCTCAGAAGGATCCAGCCCTCCTCCCCTCTGGGTCACTATGGCTCTGCCCTCTTACCCTGCATGGATGCCTGTCTTGCTTTGCCAGGCCAGACAACTTTAGGACTAAGTTGGTTAAGAAAGAAAAGGAAGGGAAGGAAAGAGAAAGATGTCTTTCCCTCTGTCTATTTCTCCATCTGTCTATCTATATGTAAAATTGATTGCTGTTTTGGTACAACACCTCCAAAGAGAGCCTCAAACTGTAACTGAAATATTTGAGTCAAGTTTGCCCCCTCCGGGTGGGTGCCCCATCAGGGCCAGCCGGCAGTATGTTTGTGTGGAGAAGGCAATGGCAATCGCCTCTAGCAGGGCTCCTGAGGGCAGTGCGCAAATCGGACATCTACGTTCAGTGGTCTCCGGAGTCAGATCTCCAGGCCTGTCACCGATGGCTTTGTGCCTTCAGACAAGCCTCTCTCTCTACGCAGGGGTAAATGGAGTGGGTAAAAGAAAGCACTACCTCACAGCGTTGTTTGGAGGGCTACGTGGGCCAAGCCACTTTAAGCACTTAGCACAGTGTCTGGCGCACAGTAAACACCCCGTAATGTTCGCTCTTGTTGATATAGCTGCATTTATCTTTTTTTTTTTTTTTCTTTTTTGCGGTACGCGGGCCTCTCACTGTTGTGGCCTCTCCCGTTGCGGAGCACAGGCTCCGGACGCGCAGGCTCAGCGGCCACGGCTCACGGGCCCAGCCGCTCCGCGGCAATGTGGGATCTTCCCGGACCGGGGCACGAACCCGCGTCCCCTGCATCGGCAGGCGGACTCTCAATCACTGTGCCACCAGGGAAGCCCAAGCTGCATTTATCTTAACATAAAGAAGTTCACTGCACCCCAGCTGGAGGGCCCAGGAAGATGTGTGGGTTTAGCCTGTGGCTTTGGGTAGCCCCGGGCGCACAGCTGTAGGCACCTAGCAGCGTGTTTATCCAGTTTCCAAGGCCAGGCTTGGCTTCCTGTCCTTCCTCTCCCCTGGCTGAAGGAGCAGGGAGTAAACAGCCAGAACAGCCAGGCATCCCTTCTCCCACTTCCTGCTTCCTTCCCGATCTCTGCCTCTCACCACATCCTGAGGAAGAACAAAGCAGAAGATGGGGAAGTGAAACAGGGCCAGGCTGAGCGGCTTCACAGGAGCGCCAGCTCGCAGCGGCTGCAGAGGCGGCACGCTGACACCCAGAGCCCTGCCAGGGTCCTAGCGAGCCGAGATGACAAAGAGCCTTCGCTTTGTTCTGGTTGCTTTCTGTGTGGCAAGAGGGCAGGACCCTGAGGCTGGAACCCCTTCCCCTGGGAGGGTGGTTTCTCCAGACAGCAGGGAAAAGCCTCCATCCCGCTTTCCAGCCAGCTTCTAAACTGGCCACCTGCTTGGTCTACACGGCAGTGCCTCTCTGGGGTTTTTCGTGACAAACTGAGTCTCCGGGGTTGTTTGGGGACACAGGGTTTGTGTGAGGGACTGGGGGACCTACTTTCCCGATGAGGTCACTGTTCCTTGAGTAACTATCTTGCTTTCCTTGGCCTGAGCAAGTGGCAGGAGTGCCTTGGAGCCGTGTTTGTTTGTGAAACATCAAATCCCTGCCTAGTTACGCCCAAGCGGGCCAGCTTGCTTCCAGACCCCGAGCCCTCGTACTTCTTCGGCCTTGAGTCCTGCGGGTACCGGTGTCTGCTGCCTGCCTTGGGACAGAAAGGCTCCTGCCCGGCTGGGGCAGGTGGGACGGGGGCCAGCATGCCTCGTGGGGGCCTGTGAGCTCCTGAGCCAATGTGTGCTGTAGGTCGCATCTGAGGGGGAGTTTTGCTGGTGGGGATCGCTGGCAAGGGGCCAGGGCGGCATTTGGCGGTGAGCGCTCAGCTCCTGGAGCAGGAGGGCCGCTTGAATTCTTGGCGAGGCCGAAGGAGTGGTCGCTGCTTCCACTTCCTGCCTGGGAGCCGAGGTCCGCTGGCTTGTCCTGGCCTGGTCGGACGGGCGGCCGCCTGGGGAGGGGCTGAGGGTGGGTTGGTGGGGGCAGCAGGTAGCCTGGGGCCCCACCGGTCTGGAGCCCACCAGCTGCCGACAGGCCCGGCCCAGCAGTCGGGGTCCAGGCCCTGAGAATGGTTCTGTTCTGGGTCGCTGACTAGCTCCTGAGCCCTCACTCCTGTCCTGAGCTTCCTGAGTCTCTCCTCCCCGCTCTCAGCTCTGCTTCTTTCTGAATGGAGCGGATGATCACAGCACCATATGCTGGAAAAGCAATTCATAATTCATAAAGCCCTTCTATGCACCGGCTCTCTTCGAGCTTTCATCCATCTGTGAGGGCCACCGGGCAGGTAACTGAATCCATGCGTCACAGAGGAGGGGCCGTGGAGGCTCAGAGAAACGTAAGCAGCTTGACCAACAGGACACCCACAACACACGTGCAAACACACACAACGCACAACATGCGCACACTCACACACACACACACACACACACACACACACACACACACACACACACACACACACACACACACACTGCAAGTCAGTGTGTGGCTGGGTCTAGAATCGGGCTTCCTGCCATGAGCCTGGTTCTCATCCCCAGCCCCGAGGTGATCATGGTGCACAGGCTGCCAAGCGGGCCCCTGCGGTACCACCTGTGCTGGCCACTTCCTTTCTTCTTCCTGGAGGACGTGTGTTTTCCAGGCATATCGTACTTCGACTCCAAGGAATTTAAAACGCTGGTGGTGAGAAGCAGGTCTCTAGACAAAGTGGAGAAAGTAGCCTGAATTTGCTTCTCCTTTCCAGGCCCTTTCTTCCCTTCCTGCCTTAGCATTTCACCTCCTCCTCTCACCTTACCTCCTGGTCCCTAAGAAACCCTCTTCTCCTTTCCTTCATTCACCTACTCTAAGGCACAAATGACTGATACGGTTCAAAGGGTTCCCCCTCCATACCTTAGCCCCCCTTACGATCATGCGGTCTACGCCTGAACTTACAAGACAGGCACATTCGAACACGTTGTCTCCAGGAGGCAAGCACAGATTTTTAACAGCTGGTGTTGCCTGGGCAAATGACCCATGAGAACCAATGCTGGCCCTGGTGCTGAGTGGGCCCTGGAGCCCCTGCACCCTAGAGCTGGGCGTTACCCCAGCAGCTGGTCCAGGGGGCGGCGGTCTGCAAGGGTCCCGGAGAGGGCCTGGGTAACTGGGGCTGGGTGGGTGGTGCTTCAGGGAGCTCTGGGCGTTGACCTTTACCAGCTAGTGTGGGAGCACGGCCACACCTTCCCACGCGCACCGCTGTACCACTGCGTACTGGCTGCATATTCACACCCATATTTCGTTGCACCTTTTCCAGGACATTCAGAGGAAGATACCACATTTTCTTTTTAACTGTGGAAACTGAGTCTCCGTGAGGTTCAACAGCTTCTCAAGCTTTCATAGCCAGTGAGTGTTTCTGGCAGTTGGAGAAGTTCAGAGCATGGGGTACCCAAGATGGGAGGCCCTGAGTGGGATAAAGGAGGTCGGAGCCCTGGGTGGGTAGAGGACACCGGGAGGGCTCAGGCCCCACCAGAGGTCAAGGAGCAGGGGGAGAAAAAGGGGGGAAAGGGACAGAAAGATGATGTCTGTGCTTATGCAGACTGGGAAGATGGCAGGGGTGGGGTGGGCAGACACTGAGAAACTGAGAGCAAGCTGCTGTCACGGCAGTTTTAGTGCTGCCAGAGCCAGTCCTGAGTGAAACAAAGAAACCATTTCCATTGTTTGCTTTGCTTCTTGCTCTGTATCTGAATGTGGTCTCCCAGAGAATGTGATCCCTTGGAGGACTGGCTGTGGCATTTGATTTTAGAAATAGCTGTGTCTTGTTTGTCAGGGGCTGCTGATGAACTCCTGATGTCCTCCCCACCTCCTCTTCCCCCCATAACCCTGAGCTCCGTGGAGTCTGTGAGCAAAAGCTGGCTGGTGTTAAGTGGGGCTTCTCCCTGAAGAATTCTGGGACCCAGGTGGTCAAAGAGTAGGAAATTCAACTTGTTCTTCTGCGGATGGATTCCAAAACGTGGGTCAGCGCTTGCCTGGAATTCCAGGCAGCCCTCCCTACTGGGGGCTGGATCCAGATGCCCCTGTCCTTCCTGGAAAAGCACAGGCACCTCTCAGGCCAACAGGCAAAGCCCTGGCTGTTTGGCTCCAGGGGAAGGGAGTTTAGCCTCATGGCAACCTGTGTTCCTAGGGGCCAACCCAGGGCTTGGGACTTACGAGGTTTCCAGGAGCATGAGGGGTGGAAGGAGGGCCTGTGGGTGAGGCGGTATGAGCTTCCGTACTTGTCTCTCCACAGACCCTACAAGGGGCACAGACCCAGCTGCCCTGTCAATGATGGAGTCACCCATCAGGTCTTTCTTTAGGTCAGTTCCACTCCCTGGGCAGCACACGGCTCTCCCAACAAAGGACATTCATAGGTATGAGTCTTGTCCCACATCCAAAGTGACCGCCCCCCGAGATCTCTGTCCCTCTGCACCGTGGCAATGCCTTTGGCGCACAAACCTCTCAACAGAGGCTGACATTCTTACAAGAAATTGAAAACTAAATGGAACTGTAATCCTTAGGAGAGTTGGTCGTTTTCTCTGTGCTTTTCCTTGCATGTCCCCAGGTCTCTGCCAACTTAGAGTCCGAGACAACGTGTCACATGATGCCTTTTCAAATCGGGCTCTGGCTGTCGCCGCTTTCCCTACTCACCGCCCATCTGCCTGATCTAGGGGCGGGGTGGAGGCCTGCCACAGACAGCAGCCAGTAAGAACTGAAATATGTGACTGGACTTGGTCCTAACAGAGGTGACTTTATTACCCTAAATGTCTTGGGATTCCTGTTGCCTCTGGCTAAGAGGACTCCAGGCTCCTTCATTCCCGGACAGCTGTCTGCAGCCAGCCTTGGCGTCCTTTGGCAAGTGGCTGCGATGTGAGTCACGGGGGGCAGTCTCCAGACAGGCTGACCATGAGGTGAGCACAGAGGGATGGTCACTGAGCCCCCTGGGGTTTGTGGTGGGGACTGAGGGCAGCATCCCAAGGAGGAGGGTGAATCCTGAGAGCACAGGTCAGGCCAGGCCAGACCGCAACAGAAGTGGCCCCGGTGCTGACTGCTGGGCAGGGCCTGTAATATCAAAACCAGACATTGCCTTAGGATGGAAGGAACATTCTGGGTTCTTTCTCACCATCCTTTTCATTTAGGTAAAGGAGCAATGAGGTACAGATGCATAATTCTTTCCCTTTGTGAAAGCCTTCTCTCATTCAATGAAGGAGCCCCAGGCATACTCTTGTGCTGATTTATTAATGGCACAAACAAAGCAGACTTTATTTTTATTTGAACTGGCCAATGAAAATGTTCTATACAAGGCAAACACTTCATCATGAAAGTTTTAAATTAAAAATAAATAAGTTCCAGCCTACATAGATCTCCAGCTGCCACATACAAATAGAGGACATCAGTTATAAAGCAAATAAGTTAAAATAAATAGTCATAGGATACTCTGATAGGTCCAGTGTAAACTTCCTGTTTTCTCCCTAGCTTTGTTCCGGACCCCTTCACCCATACACTGTAAGACTATTACACAGTCCACTGGAACCTCATTGAAAGAGCACTTGATGCCCAAATCTCCAAGTCATGTTCTGATGGGAGGACTGGGTGTTCGGAGTCTAAAACAATGGTTGAAGAGCAGAGGTCAGCAAGGTGAAAGCCTAGGCCTCTTATCCCCCATGCCTTGTTACATTTCACCTGGAGATGTGGAAGCAGGTAATTTAGAGATCAAAAAGCAACATGTGGTCACGGAGCAGCAGCCTGTGAATAACAGTTGAGTCTGAGACCCATGCTGTGGCCCAGGTCTTCCTTGTAACCGAAAAATGGGAATTTCCAACCTGGTCTTAGACTGAAATTCACCATGGAGTTGCTGGTTTTGTTAAGTGGGTTGGATTAATTTAAGCTTCTGAATTAGAAAACAAGCCTTCTGGGGGCAGAGTTGAGGCCACGGATGACAAATATGTGAGGCACATCCCACTAATCCGCTCCACAGGCAGGCATTACCAATTGATCACTGCACTCCTTTATCTCAGATTCTAGCTCCACACAGCACTCTAGGCAGCCTGTGCCAATCAATTTATGTTTAGCATTTGATATGAAAATTATTTACTAGCCTTGGTTCTTCTCTGTGTTCTAAATATTCTTGTAGGAAGGAGTAGATATAACACAGGCATTGGAGCCTGACACCCATATATGGGTTAGGTGCCTTCAGACTAATCATTTAACTACTTTAAAGCTGTGTCTATTAAATGGGGAAGGCCACCTAACTCAGAGTTGACAGAAGGAGAGGGATAATGTATGTAAAGCGCTCACTATCCCACCTGGCACATAGTAAGCATTTAATAAATGGTAACTATCATTATCATTTTATCATTTTAAGGCTACTGATGTTGATGATAGAATTGATGACGACATTTCCATTAAAAGAAGGAAAGTGCCATAATATGATATATTATGAAACCATATGAATGGTTTACATCATTTATATCATGTACTGGTTCTAACTTGGTCAAATCGTTTCCTTCAAATATTGCCCCCAGAGACATATTCCTACCCCTCAAAACCATCCTCAAATTAGTTACTAGAGTAGGCAAAGCAAGGAGTCAGGTGCAGAAGCTGAGGACCCGGTATCTAGTTCCAGTACCTGGTATGTAGTCACATAACCTCTTAAGGCCCTTAGCTTCCCTATCTGTAGATTGGGAATAATTGTGCTTTCTTTAACAGGAATTTTGTGAATGTAAGAGGTGATGGATGGGAGAGCATTTTCAAAAGTTAAAATAATTATACCCAAGCAAGGTATTATTAATTCCACTAGACTGTGTCACTTCAGAAAATATTAGCATTCAAAAATTTAAATCATGTTTTCCTATAGAAAAATCACATGTAAAAGGATAGAGAATTCATGCAATCATGCCAAATGATCATCAGAACTGATCTGGACGATACCCTCAAATGAATATTAGAACTACTAAGTAAATATATATAGCGCTTTGTTGCTAAAAATCGTACCTCATCAAGATGAAATAAATATGGTGACAGGAACAGTGAGAACCATTGTGCTTCCAAGTGCCTGAAACATCAAATTCTTACATTTATACCGGAAATCAGAACGACTCACAAGGAAGACTGAGGAATTGCCTGCTTCCTTCCTTGGAGGTCTTCAAAGTGGGATGGGAAAGTTTGATTTTGGTGCCATTTTGCCTAAACATAGGGATATAAACTTGATGACCTCCTGAAGTCACTTCCAGACCAATGGCTTTACCGATTCTAAGAAAGAACTGTTTTCTTTTGCCTTCGAGGGAGGTTCCTTTCCCGTTTCCCGAGCGAGGGCGATTAGTTAGGACTGGAGGGTGATGTGCGTGGACCGGCTAGTAGCAGAGGTGAATGTCGCTCAGTTCCGATCTGGAAGTTTCCTCCCCTTGTGCAGTGAACTCGGGCCAGCGCAGGGCACCTGGGGAGGGTCACCTTTAGTCAGCCTCAAAGGCGCTGTTGGTGGCTCCCACGTATTCAGACTTCTTCTTGTGCCTGGTCCACATTTTCCGGAGGATGCTGGGGACGCCGCAGGAAGCACTTCCTGTCAGCGGTAGGGACGCTTCTGCTCCCTGAGGGAGGGTAGGATACTCTTCGGTCATCTTCTTGAGGTGCCTGGATCTACAGAAAATCCACAGGTGGGTGAGGGGGGCGGTCACTGTGCTGAGCCCGTCTTTTAATTGCTGCCCTCGGGAAGAGGGGCCAGAGCCCTCGCTCCTCCTCTGCTCATACATCCTGTGACCACGGTGGACGGTCACCGTTGGGGCCCACGCAGGGATGACACCCCGTTCCCCTGCCCCAGGGAGGTCCTTGCATGGTGAGAGGGAAGGAGGTGGCCCTGAGCACACAGGCTCATGGATCCCAAGTTCTGCTCTTGTTCCAAACTCTACCCCTCCTCACCCCAACCCCTCATCCCTCCAGCTCTACACAGACGATCTTGCTGGAAAGAGCGGATGTCACAAAGCGTCAGCTATTGAAAGCCCATGAGCCCTGGGCCTGAATCCTGCTCCCCACTTACTGTGTGACCTCAGGCAAGTGATTTGACCTCAGCCAGCCTCAGTTTCCTCGTGTGCAAAATGGGGATAATTTCATCTAACCCAAGGGGCTTTTGTGAGGAGGAAAATAAGGTCATAAAGCATCTGGCACATTGCCCGCCTCAATAAATGTTCATTTTTCTCACTTGCTCTCCTTCAGTGAAAGAATGGCCTTCGTTTTCTTTTCAACAGCCAGGGTCCAGGAACAAATGGAAATGAGGACGTCTAAGCTTAGAGAGAAACGGGCCATTTAGAAGAACCCTTTGCAATGCAGCTGCGCGGATGGAAAGGGCGCCTCTCAAGGCACACGGTTCGTGTGTGCTGGTTACTGCAGCAGTCAGCAACAGCCATTGCTGCTCAGAACAATTTGCTACTATAAACGTAATACAATCGAAAAGATACTTTTCTCTAACGAGGTCCCAATGCGTTGAGTGGCTTGGCTTGTATCATTCATTCTAGATGTCTTTCTTTCACCTAAAAGGGCTTCACACTGGTCTGTTCCTCCTCTAACTCCCTCAGCTTTCAAGGTGTGCGTACCTTGGGTTGATATTGTAGTGCACGGTCCCTCATATGTGAGCATCTGTCACTTTCCCAAGCACGTGGCTTTCCGGTTCCCAGATTGTAAGCTTCTTGAAAAATGATGCACCAGTTGCTGCTAAGCTGTTCACACATTATCTCATCCTGTTCTCACAAAAATCTCTCAAGAGGTTATGATCGTCCCTGTTCTTTTGGTTTGGTTTTGTTTTTAAAGAAACGAGGACACGGAGGTCTGAATAACTTGCCTGAAGTCATAGCAAGTCAGCAGCAGTGCCGGGCACGGAGGCAGATCTGAGCCAAGAATCCACACCCTTCATCATACCCGAAGCCACTTGTCTGCTCTCTTCGGTCTGGAAGAGCATGATGGGGGCGTAAATGTACACGCTGAGCTGAGTTTAAGACTCTTGCTTGCCGTCCTCTTTGTGCCATGCTGAAGGCAGTGAGGGTGTTCCTGGGGGGCTTATCACTCCTGCTACTCTAGCTGCTGGTTCTGGGTCAGAGTTAATAGTAACTGTGCTCGTTATAAATTTGGTTTGCAACATTTGTATCTTACGTACTTTCTACCTGGGCAGGGACCCTTAATCTGATTCGTGAGGCATGTCTGACACCAGCATGCCTTCAGGAGAGGCTCTGCATATGGCCTGTGATTACATTTATCTAATTAACCAAAACCCCTCCCTCTTTAGACTTCTCCGAGTCTAAAGAGTGGGGTTAATGAAGTGGAAACCATCAAAAACACTCAGCTTAATCCTAGGGGAAAAGTTGACATGGCGTGACAGAAACCTGGGATTATTGCTCTCATTAAAAGGTAATTTAAAGCTGGCAGGGATTCTGTTTTAGCTTCTTGAGGGTCTGACAGCCGGGCCACCTGTTACTCTTTGGCCGCAGGAGCGGGACGGGATGGGGTGGGAAGGCCCGAGGCAGCCAGGCTGGAGGCACAACACTTACCCTCTGGTCAGAACAGCTCCGTTCTCCGAGCCCGGAGCTGCCGCCTCCAGGACGGCGGGAGCTTTCACCGAGATCCGGGCCACCGGAGGCATCTAGGTGGTGAGAAGCGAGTGTGAGGATGGCGCCATGTCCCCAACTCCGGAAGTGGCTGGAGCCATTGGAAAGGGCATCAGCTAAGCTGAACCACCATCAACCCAGGGCAATGGCCCGCATACTGCCATGGGCACCAGGCGCCCCCGGGAGGGCTTGTTAACGCAATGCTGGGCCCACCCTAGCTTCTGATTCAGTAGGTCTCACGTAGGCCCGAGAATCTGCATTTCTAACAAGTTCCCAAGTGCTCTAGTCCCAGGACCCCACTTGGAGAACCACCTACCTAGAGAAACTTGAAAGCAAGCAACTCAATCTTGCGAGGCCTCTGTCCCCCTTGCACCCCTATGGTCTGTGTCCACTTCGTTGTCGAATCCTGCAGGTTCCGCAAGGTCGGTGTCACCCTCTCCCTTTTTTTTCTCTGCTGCAGCCTCAGGACCAGTCACTTGGGACAGGACCTCCTTTCTTCCCACAAGACCCGCCACGCACCCCGGGCCCCTCCTGGATTCACAGGGTCTCGCCACTGCAGGGTGGACCGAGGCCAGCTTGGCACCCTGCTCTTTAAGTCCCCTTGAAACAGGACTCTGCCTTATCTGTGCAGCTCTGCCTTCTGTCCCAGCGGGGCTGGTCCTGCCTTTCCTGATGCCCACACACAATGCTGCATCCTCACCCAGCTTCTCCTTCATTCTCTGGATCAAGCCTCATCTCTGCCTACCCTTCAAAGACCACTTCCTCCAGGAAGCCTCCCCCCTAGGCTGGTGGCCCAGCTGATTTCTCTCTGTCTCCTGCCTCCCCACAGCACGGAGTCCTTATGTGGCATGTTTTGGCATCCCACCAGTTCCCTCTTTACGGTTGTCTACTTGTTCCTCATGCCGGTGCAGTCTCCCCAGGAATGGCACGCATGCCACAGGCTCTGGGACTTACCCTTTGGTGGCCCTCCTCAGCGCCCCTTAAAGGAGGTGGTGGGTGCTCAAGAAACATGTACCGAATTGAAAAGTCACTGGTAGCCCAAGCAGGGCTAGGTCACGAGTTCGTTCCGTCAGTGGACCTCTGCTTTGCACCTCCACCCCACGCCCCAGGGAAGGCTTAAGATCACCACATTCCTGAAATGGCTGCAGAATTCCAGGTTGAGGACACCAGGAGTCGCTGCCCCTTCTCTCCCGCGTGGGCCGGAGGTTGTGGGCAGAGTCACTGTGCCACCTTGTGGCCTCTCGGGGGCTGTCCCTCCCCATCGTGCCGGCAGCAGCCCAGAAACATGCTTCTTCCCGGGCTGTCCACCGTCCTGTTTGCCCCAGCGCATGCTAGCGTCCAATCAGATTTAGCTGTTCGAGCTCTGAATTGCTCTCCGCCCCGGGATGGGGGGCCTCCAATGAGCTGCAGGACCCCAGCCCTACCATCTCAGGCCCAGAGGAAAGGGTCTGTCCTCTGCACTATTGTCACCCCCTCCTTTGTGACCACCTTCCCATCACCACCCTGTCCCATCCCACCTTGCTCTGGCCTCCCAGCTGCAGCTTCCTCTCTGCCGAGGGCACTGAGCCCAGCCCGGGGGCTGGAGGCAAGTAACCCAAGGCAGTGAGCTGCCCTCTCCCCTTAGCCTTGGGCTCAGCTGAGGGCAGCAGTTCGAGCTGTCACAGGCTGACCACCTTCACTCGGTGGCAGCGGCCCAGCCATCCTCAGTTTCCCCTGGGTCCCAGGTTGGGACAGGGGGCGCCTGATCGTCCCATCCCTGCCCTTGTGCGGTTTTCCTAGTACAGGGATGACCTAAATGAAATAATTGGATTAGATTTCCTGCCCAGACCAGGAGCAAAGCGCTCGTGTCTCTGTCCAGTTGGTCCCATAAGGACGAGCGGGTGACTCAGACACTCTCTCCAGTCATGATCCGTGAATCTCGAAAGCTGATGCCCGCAGAGCCCAGGATGCCCAAGCTGACCTCACCTCCAGCCACCACTCCACCCCTTCTGTGCTGACCCAGGGGACACCCACGTTCATGGCCAGAGGATGATGAAGGAGATGTATTTCTTCAGGGTGACGCTGAGCTAGACCCAGACGTGCACTACCCGATCCCCCTTCAGGGAAGGACAAGCCTCCCAGCTGGGGGAGGGCGGGGAGCAGGTGGCCCTCAGCTCCTTCAGGTGTCCTTGGCTACAGAGGGCCACCTCGCTCAAGGTCATGCCCTCCTGGGCAGCCTGCATGCCGTGAAAGAGCAGGAAGAAAATAGAAAGGATCGGTCAGCTGGGTGCAACTCGGGCAACCCAGATGGACAATCCTTGCCCCAGAGCTCCCAGTGGGAGCTGGGTCAGCAGTTCCCTCTGAGGCGACGGTGTTTTGTGTTTTCACAGTGCTCGAGACCCTTGCATCTCTTTACCCCCGTAGCTGCCCCTGGGAGTTGGTCAGACGCCTCCACCTGGCAGGGGCCTGCCACAGACGCTGCTTCTTTCCCCCCTGTTTGAGATGTCCGCTAGGTAATACCTTCTGTTTACCTAAGAGCTGAATTTCTGGCAAGAAAGAGAGAGGCGGCCAGTGGTGTGCCACCGGCTGATAGGCTTTAGGAGCAAAGGACCCCCAGCTACACTTTTCTAATAATCCTCAGGCCTGGAACAAAGGACACTTGGTCTTCATGGCACAGACAGGACAAGAAATTTAGAGCACAGCAGAAACAGCCAACCAGGTTGATTTTACTTACCAAAACTTTGCTATATGCTCGATTCCCACACAGACTTGCTGATTTGGGTTCAGAAATCCCCACTGCAAAGTTGAACGGAGGGGGCGTTACTCAGTGGTACTCTGGGTTCCAGCTCCCCCCGGGCTCTGCATCAGTTATCCCGTAGCGAATCAGTCACAAGCCAGGAATATCCTAACGGCCTTTGTCCTGAGCAGCAAAATCACGCACTGGGGTCAGGCAACGGGACAACTGTGGAGTGGGTCCCCTGCACCCCTGGCGCTCTGGGGGAGGTTAGAACTAAGGTCTAATAAGAGCACGTGTGTGGAGGTGTTCAGTACGGGGTCTGCCTGCAGTAGGGGACTCAGAGAATGTGCCCTTAGCTCCTCCTTTCTTCCTAAGGCGCCAGATCACAGGAGGTTATCAGGAGTTAAGTGTTTATAGCTGGGATCAGTTCTTTAACTTGCCTCTCCTGGACACGCCTCTGTGAAAATGAGCCCAAAGTCCTGCCTGCTGTGGGAAGTGAGCTTCATAATGTGGGAGGATTGGAGGTTATCAGAGTCCTGAGGCGCTGGCATGAGACGTAGGTGAGAACCTTCTTTCTATGCCTTTATCTGAGGCTCGACCCGCTGCTGGGAATCCAGAGGTTGAGCTGAGGTAGCTGGTGATGGGCGGGGGTGGGGTGGAGTGGGGGGGCTGGCCTTCAGTCGAGTCCCTCCTGGGGCAGGTGTCCCTGGAGGAGCCCCATGCTATCAGACTACAGCGTAGAGAAATACCAGCCCCCCACCCCGAGGAAAACATCTCAAGGCCAATGAAATGAAGTTACAGGTGTGCCATGCTCTGGCGTTAAGTGACGATGGTAGCTCATATTTTTGAGCATTTACTGCGTCAGTCGCTGTGCTGAGTGTAAGACTCATAAACATTGTCTCATTTAATCCTCACCACGGCCCTCACAGGCAGACGTCATGATAGATGAGGAAACAGAGGCTCCAGAGAGGCACAGCAGTTACGCTGAAGCTGGGTGAGGAAGATCTAGGGAGTGGTAAGCTGACCTCCTTGGTGGTCTTGCAAGGCTGGGAAAACTTGACCGAGGGACCCCCTAACCCAGGTGGAGAGACCCAGGGAGGGCAATCCGCAGAGAGAACAGTGTTGGGGAGGGTCCGGAAGATAACAGAATATAATGAGGGGTCACAGTTACACCACAGCTCAGGGCTGTTCTGCGCATGCACTGGCAGGGATAGGAGTGTCACAGGAGGTGGCCCTGGAGAGGCGAGCAGAGGACTGGGTCCTGGAGAACCTTGGGCATGGTCTGGAGGGCAGCTGGGGGTGGAGAGGACACAGTGTTTGAAGCAGAGGGATGTCAGAGGCAGATTCTGCCTTAGGCTACCCTCTGGTAGCCTCGTGGAGCAAGAGGGACTGGCGGCTGAGGACCAGGCTTGGCTGCTACACACAAGGGATGAAGGGAGTCTGACCCGGCAGCCTGAGATTGGTACCAAGGAGAGATGAGACGTACGGAGGAACTGACACTGTCAGTGGTTAGTGTGTGGAGCGGGGGTGGGGAGGACAAGCGGGTATTGGGATAAACATCCCAGCGGCTTGCTGGAAAGATGGATAGTGGCCCCAGCTGAGAAGGGAAGAGAGGTTTGAAGGTGGACGACGAATTCCATTTGAACCAGTTGATTCTGAGATGTCCCAAGGACATCTTGGTGGAGACATTCCACCGGCCCAGGAGGTGGGTGTCCCCTTTTCCGGGCACTTGAGGGTCACCTGCTCAAGGCTTCAGATTCCCCACTCTTTCCAAGGTTCCTCGGAGCATATTTCTCCCACGTGAGAAGGCTACAGCACCCAGGAGCCTTCTCCTTTAGCTCGGAAAAGAAACACGTCTCCAGATTTGAGATCCCTGGAGACACGTATCCTTCTGACGGAAGGATGGAAAACTCGTGCCCAAGGCCGGTGCCCAGCCTTTCCTGTGGGTCTGGCTCTGACTCAGAAACCCTCCCTCCCTCTCCTCCCCTCTGGAATCTGTCAGATTGTGGGAGCTGAAGGAACTGAATCGATGCCCAGCTCAATCTTTTTTTTTCTTTTTTCTTTTTAAAACCTGACTAGCACATTCCCTGCATGAGCTGACTGTCATATGTCGGGCAGAGTCTCTCCATTTCATAACTTGCTGTTCTCCCCTTCAGTCCAAGCTTCCACTAGCAACTTAGGAAGGAAAGTAGCCCCTAAAACCAGACAGCTGAAAAGACATTATTTTTCTAGGGGAAAGATGCAATTAGCCTGCAAATCAGGAGACATGAGATTTAATCTCAGTTCTGTTGCTCATGAGCAGTGCACCTTGGGTAAATCAGTTTCCATGGTTTCGGTTTCCTCTTCTGTAGATCGGCGGGGGGTGCTTGCAGAGATCAGTGGGCCTCCACCTTCAGGGAGGTGGAAAGTCACCCGGGGAGCAGGCTTGTTAAAACAGATTGCTGGGCCCTACCCCAGAATTTGATTAAATAGGTCTTGGGTGGGACCCAAAATTTGCATTTCCAGCAAGTTCCAGGGGGTTCTGCCGCTCCAGAGATGCCACTTGGAGAACCACCCATTATTTCGTCCCTAAATCCTTGCTAATCAGTATGTTGTCCTTGGACCAACATCCTCAGCATCATCTGGAAGATTATTAGAAACAAAATCTGGGGCCCTACTTGGTCCTACCGAATTAGACTGCATCAAACAAACCAAGATTCCCAGGTGATTCTTCTGCACATTAAAATTTGAGAAACATGGCTCTAAATTCATTTTGTGATTTTGTAGAGAAGATATTCTTTTTCTTTCTATGCACAGGCAAACACCACCCACCCACCCACTTATATATAGACAGAGGAAAAAAAACTATCTTCTCAATTTGCAAGGCACATTGTGGTTTCCCTAAGGCTTTCACTCTCCATAAAAATGTATATATGTAATCCCTTAACTAGAGCATATAGCTTGACTTATGGGTTCTTACACGTAGGATCTTAAAAACAGGATCAGGTGTTAGTGACCAAAGAAACCTTAGAGATCCAATCTAACATCTATGAGGGAGGAAAGAGAGGAGATGGATGGATAAAGAGAGACACTCAATGGAGTCTAATTTCAGTTCTTCTAACATACAAAACTGTTGACACCCAACAGCTTTGAAAAGGATGTCCAAGACTTTTTGTGTATTTCTGGAGTTAAAAATAGGAATAACTTGAGGCTGTAGGCATAACAGAAATAACCGAAACCAGGAATTAAAGGCTAAATACGAGCACAGACTTCAGCAGGCTAGACACAGATTCCTGTTTAACTGCTCCGGGTGGGAGCCATTTTTCAAAATAATGTGGAAGGTAAGACTCTAATGTTTCCAGCTTTCAAAACATATTTGTCTCTAAATTCTTTTTATAAATTGTTGAAATAGTTTAAGACGTTCAAATTTAAAATGGTGGGATTTTAAGATGGCAGCTGATTAAGAGCCTGTATAATTGTGTGCGCGCGTGCACACACACACACACACACACACACACACCTTGTAAAATAACGTAAGCTTCCTAAGCTTCATTAGTCATGTGTACACTGGTTTCCTCTCCCCCCAGCGTCTAATGGTATTTACCTCCTCCTGAATCCCGCAGGACTGCCTGTGGAGCTAGGCCGCAGATGAGAGCATCTTTGCTCATCACGCAGACCCAGCAGCTAGTGTTTTAAGGCAGAAGGTGTTCTGTGGTGCTGTAGTGGTGGGGGACCCCGAGCAGGTGCATTCAGAGCAGGACCGGCATGCACTGCGGAACGCGGCGGCCTCACGCGCAGATGCTCCGCCCACCGGGCGTGATGGAGGACGCCAGAGAGGACCACGACGTGGCTGGAGCCAGCACAAGCCAGTTCGCGGACACCGTGGCAGCTGCTCTAAGTGGGCCGCTGCCCCCCGCCCCCCCAGGGAGGTTCCAGGGACCCGGGCCGTGTGGCACGTACCAGGCCTGGCGGAGGACTTGGCGGGGTGGGCGCCCTGCGGCCATGCGTTCTGGAAGCGACCCGACCTGCGGGCCTCGCAGTCGCGGTGGTCGCTGCGGTGCTGCAGCAGCTCCAGGGGCCGGGACGCGTAGAGGTCGGACTCGATCACCACCTGCGGGGGGAGGAAGGACCGTCAGCTTGTTCCTCCCCTAGAATCTCAGCCTCCACAGCCGAGGCCAGGACTGCAGCTTTGCGGACAGACCTCGTGCTGACGCGGAGCCTTCCTGACTCCAGCCGCTGCTGGGAGCAGCGAGGAAACCTGGGGAGACTGGCCTGAAACGGTGAACTGTTGTGTTTAACTTCAGCATGTCCAGTGGCACCATGGTGCAGGAAAATGAGGTTTCTGGGGGCTCCTCACCAGCCGTTCCGTCACAGAGTCAGAAGCCTGGGCCCTCAGGCCCCAGACTGGGGCCAGTTAACTGCCCCAGGGCTGGGCGTAGTTTGACAATAGAACAGGCTATTTGAAATGAGGACAGGCCCTGGAAATCGGGCTCTTACAGTCTTCGCAGCTCAGTGGGCACCCTTGTTCATGTAGAGGACAGCTTTCTGGATGCTCCAGCAGAGGGGAGACCTAGGCAGAGGACTCGGGGCCCCACTGATTCCCAGGTTGTAAAAAGGAAGAACGTGCTGGCCAGAAGAAGCAGGCATGGCTCCCGGACGCTCACGTTTCCAACACTTTGCAGAGTGCCTGTCAGCTGGAGCTGGGAGATAAGTTTCCACGACCTGTGGCTCGGTAAGTGGAGACTCTGGCAAGCCAGAGCGGAGCGCTGCACGCTAGGGTGTTTTCAGTAATGACCCCCTGCTCAGTAGCGGTTTGGGGAAAGTACATGAAGAGGAATACCCCTTTTGTCAGGGCCCACTGAAATGGGCCTTTAAAATGATAATAAAAATACTTAGATCATTGAAATAATTTAAATGTACAAATTTGAGACAGATAGTACCATATTTTATCTTAATATCGGGGGTGACAAAGTGAATCTTAGCAATTTGGGGCTCATATCGTGCATGTTTGACTGCACAGCCATGACACTGGGGTCACGCGTTCTGAACGAACGTCTTCAGTCCTTTGAAGCAGGTTAGAACTGCCAACATTACACTGCAGCTTCTCTGAGGTTTGTATTTACTCATTCTCTTGCTTACTCGTTCCTTCCTTCCACAGACATCCTGCGAGGGCACCTCTGTGCCAGATCCTGGCACTGAGTCTATCTGTGAGTGAGGTGGACCCACTTCAGCCTTTACAGTCTAGCCTTTGATGAATTCCCCTCCATTGTTCACATGTAACAATTGTGGAGGAAGCTGAAGCAAATAAGGCTGGATTTTTAAGTATTATAATAGGGTTATATTTCAGTTCAGTGGAGAAAAATTGGACCTTTAATAAATATTGTTGGAATAAATGTCAGGCCATGGGGGGAAATGGATCCATGTCCACACTTCTCATAGGAAAATGAATACCAGACAGACCAAAGATGCATGTTAAAAAACAAACAAACAAACAGCAAACGCTAGAATAGAATATGGCTCAATATAACATTTGTTACATATAATAGGGAATTATCGCTATGTACATAAAACTCTTACAAATCAATAAAGAGGAAAAAAAATAGAAAAACGGGACCAAAACCCATCTGACAGTTGACAATAGACATGCAAATGGCCGGTTAACATGAAAGGTGCTGAACAACTATAATTAAATGCAAATTAAACCAAAGTTTTTTCTCCTATCAGATTGTCAATGATGAAGAAGATAAATTTCCATTTGGGGTCATGCGAACCTGAGTTCAAACCCCAGTTTTGGTACTTCGAGGCTATGTGGAAAGGGGTCATCCTCTTGACCACCGTTGCTGTACTGGGGCAGAGTCACTGCTGGTCATTCGCAGAGATTTCAGGAACATAGCAGGTTCTCGTTCCCTGTGCCACCTGTTTACCTACAGCATCAGGAAGCGGTCATGTCCCCAACAGAGGAAGGGGAGCTGTCACTCTTTGCTTCAGTTTATCACATATAGTCCTTTGCTTAAAAAAGTAGTATATCCCAAATTTGGTCTTACCTGGCTTAGGAAATTAACTCTTCTCAGGCCCAATTTAGGACCCAGACTCATTCATTCTTTGCCTTTGGAGAAAGATGATGATGATGAAGGATCATCTAGGACTAGCGCTCTTTCTCTTCTGGGCACTGCAGCATGTGGGATTTTCCCCCCAATAATTTAAAATATTTTTCCTCCAGCTTTACTGAGATATAAATGGACACATATGATTATTTACGTTTAAGGAGTACAATGTGTTGATTTGATATGTTTGTAAATTGCAAAATGACTAGAAGGTGGTGTTTCTGTTGGTTTTCCAGCAAGCCTTCAGTGCAGGCTGGGGGCAGCACCCGTCCGCCCTAAGCCAGCTCACTGGGGGCTGTAAGGTGCAGTAGTGGGTGGTCTGGACTCACCACCCTGCACAGAAAGTCCCCTCAGCTTTTCCATTTCCTTCCCTCCTCTTAGCACTGCACTCTGCCATGGTGTCGCCCAGAATACTGGAATTTCCTAGATTTTTGACATTTTTGGATACATGTACCGTTTGGCCTCAGGGTTTCCCCTGGAATGTGGACCTCCAGGTCCAAGGGGAGAGACCTGAGCCTCATTACTGACGTTCTAGCCTTTGGCTGTCTACCTCTCATCACAGGTATTTCAAATTTTGTTTTCATTTTTTCAGCATTTCTCTGATGAAGAGTGAGGACTGGTGTGTTTTCCGACCCATTTTGTAGAAGGAGGAAGTAAGGCAGGATGTGAAAGCCTTAGGAGTCCAGCAGGGAGGCCCAGCATTTCCTCCCCTGAAAGGGAAGCAAATGTTTCCTTTTAGGAACAAGAAACCTCAGCCATCCCTTCTCTGCATTGTGGGTGGGAGAAGGGAATGGGGAGGGAGAGAGTTGGAGAGGCATTAGCTGCTCTGCCCCGGATTGGATGTAGGTTTCCTGGGGTGGGAGTGAGGCTGGTTACTTCCCAGGTCCTGACCGAGGGCCCAGTGCCTCAGCAGGGTATCTTCTCGGCCCTGAAGGATGCCAAAGCACTAAAAGAAAGAGGAGAGGGCTCAGCTCGGAAGGTTCCCCTTTCTTAGCTGGCCTCGTGCTTGCTTCTCACGCCCCACAAGTGCGGAGGCTCTGAGAGGGCTCAGGGCAGTGCGTCAGGCCCACATCAGGGAACGGACAGCTGGATGCATGGCTGTGGCCTCCTGGAAGCCTCCCGACGGCCTGGTTTTTTTTTTTTCTGGTCTGTAGGATACGGTCCGGGCTGGGTACTGCAGCTGGTCTTAGAACAAACTGGTCTGAGCACAGGCTCTTTAGCACCCTGAGTACGAGGGTGAGATTGGGGAAGGGGGGAGGGGGAGACGTGTTTAATGTTGGATTTCCCTTTCCAAGTTCAGCAGATTGCCTGCTGAAAGCAGGGAATGTACTTGTGTAACAGATTCACTGTGATAAATTGATGCTTCCCTGCTGGGTGCAGATCAGAGACCTAGGGGGCTGGTAGGGAGTTAGAAAGACAGGTGAGACCTAGGTGATGATTTTGGTTGACGGCATCCAGAGTAAAGTTCTAGCCCAACTCCCTAATTTTACACACGGGGAAACTGAGGCCAAAGGAAGCTGTGTGTCTTCAAGGTCACAGAGCTATAAGGGGCAGAGCCTGAGCAAGGATCATGGTTTCATAACTTCTAAGGAAGTGCTCTTTGTAAGACCCATGGAAGTGCTGACATCCAGGTAAAAATTTTCAAGTGCAATTGATTGCTCAGTGCATTTTGAAAAACCAGATCACCAGACAGAAAAATCAGATCACCGCTCCTCCACAAGGTTGAAATCTGTGGGAAGAATGTGCCATTTGCACTCCCATGCCTCCATCTTTCCTGATGATGGCACTGCTGCTTATTATGAAGGGGCTCTGAATCTCGGTGGTAATGGCTCCATTGCACTGGAAGGCCTAACTAACCCACACTTTGGTGTAAATTTATTCCTTTAAGCTACTCTTATGATGTCTGCAGCATCAGGATGATCAGGATGTCAGTAAGATTGTCTAAGAATCAGAGGGGATGCGGAGAAAAAGACTAGTGCAACCATCTAGAGAAGGAGCAGTGGGTGGCTGTAGAAGAAGAAAATGTAACTTACAAGGGGTCCAGAGAGAGAGGAAACTGCCGCACTAAGGATGATTCGGAGAGGAAAGAGATACTTGTAAAGGAAGGAACCTGATATCCATGTGGTAGCCCAAGGGGTGAGAATAGAGACAAGTAAGAATTTCCGGACAAAGTCATAAATATTGGTACATTAGAGCAGCTGCAAAATATGAACGATTTTCTCGGGAACTCAAAGGGAAGCCAAGAGCCAGTTGGATGAAAAAGGAAAAGGTCAGAGATAGTGCTTTCTTCTCTGGGACTCAGTTCCCCCTACTAAGACCTTTCCTGTCTTTTCTAATTTGAATGTTCTGTACAGCTGGGTCTGAGTTTTATGAGCAAAAGATGAGTCATGCTGTTAGGGGAAATGAGAAATTCAGAGGAGAGCTCAAAGGCCAGAGAGCATTATTCATCTCTCTTACCTGGAGGAAGAATGCATATTTGAAGAGAAGACCCTACCTTCTGTTTTTTCTTTTTTTACATCAAAAGCAATTTTTATTTGTATTCATATATTTGAGTCATTTTTTTTCCCCTTGCAGTAAAAATGTTTTAGGGAGGGAAAGTCGTAAGCCACTCCCAGGAAAGCTGGGAGCTTGGTTCTACAGAGCCTGGCTGAAGTCAGTGGATACTTCAGGAGGCGGTGCCCCATGTTTTGGGCGCTTCTGAATCTCATGCCCCTGTGGCTTCACTTCCACCATAGAGAGTTGTCTCCTTTGTTTGGGTTCTAAATCCCTTGAGAAGTTTCTTCCCTAGCACCCTATTTATCTTCTAGACAGTATGATTTAGTTTCCATTTTTAAGCTTTTGTAATCACAGTTCGGTCCTTATAAAGCCAGTAGGTATTGGTATAAGCGGTGATTCAGACAGAAACACCGTTTAAGGTTAGAAATTCAAGGCAAGAACTTGGTTGAAAACTAAATATTCCTAATTCCCAAAGGATCTTCCCAGAGTCGTGAATGACTTGTGGCTCCTTCAAATCCAGAGTACAGATCTTCCTTGACTTACAGTGGGGTTACGTCCTGATAAATACCCCTAAAATATCGTAAGTTGAAAATGCTTTTGATACAGCTAACCTACCAAACATCATAGCTTAGCTGAGCCTACCTTAAACGTGCTCAGAACACTTACATCACCCTATGGTTGGGCAAAATCATCTCACACAAAGCCTATTTTATAATAAAGTGTTGACTATCTCATGTAATTGACTGAGTACTGTACTGAAAGTGAGAAACAATGCTTGTCTGGGTCCAGGATGGTTCTAAGTGTATCCTTGTTTACGCTCGTGATCGCGTGGCTGGTGGGAGGCTGCGTGCGGCTTGCTGAGCTGCCCAGCATTACAAGAGGGTATGTTGCACCCCATATCACTAGCCTGGGGAAAGATCAAAATTCAAATTTCCAAGTATGGTCTCTGAATGCGTTTCTCTTTGGCATCATCGTAAAGACAAAAATCATGAAAGTCAGGCTGTCATAAGTCAGGGACCAACTGTAATGCCAAACTCAAGTCTGTGCGCAAACTCTAAATTACCTACAAACGACCCCTCCCCTTTCCATTTTTGGTGACACCCACTGCTCCTTGAAAGTCAGGAGCGTTTTCCTTCTGGACTGTGTGCTTAAGTTTTTAGGGATCATGAGAAATACAAGAATTTCTTGCACTACAACAAAGAACCCATTAAAAGCCCTTTCTTTCTTAGTATATAAATATTCTCAAAGTCATTTTAAAAAAAGGATAAACCACCGACAGAGAAATGAGCAAAAGACATGTCTTTTAACCCATAGGGAGAAAGTATCAAAATCTATGAAAAGATGAAGAATGATATTAATTACTAAAGAAGTGCAAATTAAAACAGTGAGATGTTTTCACCTATCAGATTGTCAAAGATTAACAACATTTGATACCGTATAGTGTTGGCTCAGGTGTTCTGGTAAAGGTAGTTTAAAACAGTTGCTAAGAATTTGGCAATAGCTATAAAATTTTTTCAATGCTCATATCCTTCGAGCATTTTCTTTCTTTTTTAAAATTGACATATAACATTGTGTACGTTTAAGTATAAGGTGTTGATTTGATGACCCAACATTTTCATATCTATGAATTTATCCTCAAAAACATTTGCATCAGAACATAAAAAAATATGTTCAAGAATATTTCTTGTGGCATTGTTTTAGTGGGAAAAATGGGGAAACCCCATTTATTGATAATTTGGTTAAATAATCTAGAAAACATCAGATTTGGTTTGGGTAAAAAATTACAGTACATTCATTCATACAGTGGCATACTAGGCAGCCTCTAAAAAGAATGGGGAAGATGTATATGTATTAATTGGCATGTAAAGATGCTCAAAATGTATATAGTGAAAAAAGCAAAGTGCAAAACAGCATGTTATTGAGCAATAAAGCGTGATAATTATACATTGTTATAGGAGAAATTTTCATTAAAAAAACTCCAGTGCTTATTGAATGTTCAGTATGTATCAGGCTCTGGATTAAGCTTACGTGTATTAAATCATTTGCTCCTTCCAGTGGTTATCGGGATGTGCGCTCTCACTCTCCCCGTTTCAATGCTAAGCGAGTCAAGTCCTGGGATGGTTAGGCAACGTGCCCAAGGTCATATAGCTAGAAATGCATAGAACTGGGGTTTAAAACCGGGAAGTGGAAGAAACCAGGCAGTTTGACTCTAGTCTGCATACCTAACCACTATGTTCTATAGCTTCTCAGGATTTTCTGATATCATAGTTTACATCTTTTTAGTATTTGAAATTTTGTAATGGGCCCATCCTGCTTTGGGAATTTAAAAAGTAATAAATGTATATAAAACAACAACGACTAAAACCAATTTCATGCCCAGGACACTTAAAAAAATTTTTTTTAATGGAGAATAGGATTTTAAAAATTGAGATACTTAGAAAAACAATTGACCGCTTATATATAAAGAAATCTGTAAGTAAAATGAGAAATTCACAGGCTCTAAAGACATGTAAACTAATTTTAAGGTAATGCATGTGCTTATTAAAGAAGCAAAAAATAGAAGAAATGAAAGCCAGTGCTGGTGAGGCTGGAGGGAAATGGAAAAGCATTGTTGGAAGCCTGGCAGTTGTCCAGAATTCCCGGTAGTATGTGACGAAACTAGAAGCAGAAACCATCTTTTAAAAATCACTGTTCATGGGCTTCCCTGGTGGCGCAGTGGTGGAGAGTCCGCCTGCCGATGCAGGGGACGCGGGTTCGTGCCCCGGTCTGGGAAGATCCCACGTGCCGCGGAGCGGCTGGGCCCGTGAGCCATGGCCGCTGAGCCTGCACGTCCGGAGCCTGCGCTCCCCAAAGGGAGAGGCCACAGCAGTGAGAGGCCCGCGTACCACAAAAAAAAAAAAGTAAATAAATAAAAAAAATAAAAATCACTGTTCTATTCTCCGCTCTAGTACAGGAGAAGGAATGCAAAGGATGGATGGATAGATGAAACTGTTCTTATCCTTTTGCTTGTTAATTCTACTTTGAGGCCTATGCACCACAGGATTAATCCCCAAAATAGTATTTTTTATTTATTTATTTTTTGCGTTACGCGGGCCTCTCACTGTTGTGGCCTCTCCCGTTGCGGAGCACAGGCTCCGGACGCGCAGGCTCAGCGGCCATGGCTCATGGGCCCAGCCGCTCTGCAGCATGTGGGATCTTCCCGGACCGGGGCACGAACCCGTGTCCCCTGCATCGGCAGGCGGACTCTCAACCACTGCGCCACCAGGGAAGCCCCCAAAATAGTATTTTGTACAAATAAATTCATTGCACTGCTATTTATAATAGTGAAAAAGTGGAACATTGCAAATGCCAACAATAGAACACCCAAGTCAGGGATGCTCTACCCACACTGTGGACTCTGTTTAAGAAAAAAATGTGTATATAAAATGCAAATTATTCTCTGTGGGGAAAATGACAGAAGGGGGTCCAATTCAGGACTGTTCGTTGTCTGGTTGACATTTGTCAGTTGTTTTGGTTAAGTGGAGGATGGAGAATGCAACAGCAACATGAGCTACGGAAAACTTTCCAGGCTGTGGAGAGTGTGGATGGAGGGGGGAAGTGGGGAGTGAAGCTAGACACTGCTTTTTTCATGAAAGTCAACAAAAGGGATCAAAACGGAAGTTTTCTTACATTCTTGGTTAAGAGATGTTGAGAGCTCTTGACTCTTCTTCTGGCTGGACTGGACACTGCAAAGAGAGAGAAGGAGTGGTTTTAGAGAACACCTGTGAGACTGATGTAGCTACAGTAGCAATACGGAGAGGGTTTGCACCTGGAGTGGGACAGGGCCCAGGGGAGGGGGGTTGGGAAGAAGAGGCGGGTGCAATTGCAATTTTATTTTTTTAATAGATCTTTATTGGCATATAATTGCTTCACAATACTGTGTTAGTTGATGTTGCACAACAAAGCGAATCAGCCATATGCGTACGCAGGTCCCCATATCCCCTCCCTCTTGTGTCTCCCTCCCACCCTCGCTATCCCACCCCTCTAGGTGGTCACAAAGCACCGAGCTGATCTCCCTGTGCTATGCGGCTGCTTCCCACTAGCTATCTATTTTACATTAGATAGTGTATATATGTCCATGCCACTCTCTCACTTCGTCCCAGCTTACCCTTCCCACTCCCCGTGTCCTCAAGTCCATTCTCTACATCTGCGTCTTTATTCCTGTCCTGCCCCTAGGTTCTTCAGAACCATTTTTTTTTTTTTTTAGATTCCATATATATGTGTTAGCATATGGTATTTGTTTTTGTCTTTCTGACTTACTTCACTCTGTATGACAGACTCTGGGTCCATCCACCTCACTACAAATAAGTCAGTTTCGTTTCTTTTTATGCTGAGTAATATTCCATTGTATATATGTGTCACATCTTCTTTATCCATTCATCTGTCGATGGACACTTAGGTTGCTTCTATGTCCTGGCTATTGTAGATAGTGCTGCAATGAAGATTGTGGTACATGACTCCTTTTGAATTAGGGTTTTCTTAGGGTATATGCCCAGTAGTGGGATTGCTGGGTCATATGGTAGTTTTATTTTTAGTTTTTTAAGGAACCTCCACACTGGAGGTTTCCATAGTGGCTGTGTCAGTTTACATTCCCACCAACAGTGCAGGAGGGTTGCCTTTTCACTACACCCTTTCCAGCATTTATTGTTTCGAGATTTTTTGATAATGGCCATTCTGACTGGCATGAGGTGATACCTCATTGTAGTTTTGATTTGCATTTCTCTAATAATTAGTGATGTTGAGCATCTTTTCATGTGCCTCTTGGCCATCTGTATATCTTCCTTGGTGAAATGTCTATTTAAGTCTTCCGTCCATTTTTTAACTGTTTTTTTGTTTCTTTTTTGATATTGAGCTCCATGAACTGTTTGTATATTTTGGAGATTAATCCTTTGTCTGTTGTTTCATTTGCAAATATTTTCTCCCATTCTGAGGGTTGTCTTTTGGTCTTGTTTATGGTTTCCTTTGCTGTGCAAAAGCCTTTAAGTTTAATTAAGTCCCATTTGTTTATTTTTGTTTTTGTTTCCATTACTCTAGGAGGTGGGCAATTGCAATTTTAGATGTTACTTGGTCTAGTGCCCCAAAGCTCATAGCAGCACTATTCGCAATAGCTGAAAGGTGGAAACAACCCAAATGTCCATTAACAAATTAATGGGCAAACTAAATGTGGTATAGACATACAATGGATATCATTCAGCCTTAAAAAAGAATGAAATTCTGAAACATGCTCTAACATGGATGAACCTTGAAAACATTAAGCTAAGTGAAATAAGCCAGATACGAAGGGACAAATATTGTATGAGTCTGCTTATATGAGATACCTCAACTAATCAAATTCATAGAGACACAAAGTAGAACGGAGGTTACCGGGGCTGGAAGAAGGACGGAATGGGGAGTTATTATTTAATGGGTACAGAGTGTCAGTTTGGGAAGAGGAAGAAATTCAGGAAATGGATCGTGGTGATCCATTAATGCCACAGAACCGAACACTTGAATAGTTAAATGGTAAATTTTATTTACCACAGTAAATAAAAAAAATGTGAAGAATCAATTTGTTATAAAAAAGTTACTTGGTTGGGAAAAAGGTGTGCATTTTGTTGAAAGTGGAGACACCCGGACATCTCTTTTGCACGTTGATGCTGAGGCAATTTACTTGATTTACTTGGAGGTGAAATCCCGCCCTGCCACTGCCCTGCCTAGAATGGACATGACTTCTTGTCACATCTCAGATTAGTGCTCAGGTGAGAGCTGTGTTAGTTTCTGCAGAGCTCCTGCTGCCGTGGAGCCCGGCGAGCAGAGGGCTTGTTAAGAGCCAGGGCTCCGGACTCCTTTCTCTTGGGTGTAAATTCCAGCTTGACCACTTGCCAGTCGTGTGACTTGGGCGAATGACTCGTCCTTGCTAAGCCTCACTTTCCTCATCTGGTAAAACTCGCAGCTACGTCAGAGGGCTGCGGTGAGAACGCAATGGTCTGGTCTTTATCAAGCCCTTGGCCCGCAGCCTGGCAAGGAGTGACTTCCCAGGAGTTAGTGGTGGTTATTATTGATACAATTCTCCTCTTCCTCTGCAAGGTGAGGGCAGGTGGAAGGAATAGGTGATAACCTCTAGAGACTGTCGCCTCCGTCAGGAGTTCTCTTTCTGGAGTTTCCTCCATTTCCTCCTGCTGTTCCCCAGCTCCCCTTTTGCCAAGCCCGCCTCATTGTTGTTTATCCCCAAGAGAATTATATCGAATGCTGTTCACCCTAGAATTAAACCCACTGGTGAGCTTCAGGAAATAGCTTCTGGTATAACTTCTTGGTAAAACCACAGATTTTATCTTTTATATTTACTGTGAATTGTTTCTGTGAAATCTTTCCCTTGAAGGGCTCTCCTCTCTAAGAAGTAAAAATACACACTTGTCCTCAGTTACAGACTTGATCTATGTCTTGTGCCTTAAAATACTTAAGAAGCACCCTAACACTTGCTGTTGCCATATTTTTGTGAGCTTTAGGATGGCTCAGCTAAAAAAAAAATACATAGATTTAGGTTGAACCCATTATATATGTATGTGTGTGTGTTGGAAACAGGGATATGATACAATGACGATAAATGTGATAATGGCTCGCGTTGAGCTTTACTGGGTGACGACTTATTTCCTTCTCGCATTCACTCCTCACAGCAACTCTTTGGGGTCGGGTGTCTTCCTTAACTCTATTTCTCAGGTAGATACTGAGGGCTAGGGTCACACAGTTGGTGGTGGGACAAGGCCTGCGCTCTTAAACACTAGGTTGCTGAACTTGTGCTCGGTAAATGTTCTGTTCATTGCACGTTGAATACACACGGCTAAACAGGAGCGTGTGGAAAAGGGCATCCCAGAGAGGACTATAACCCTTGTTAGAGAAAATCAAACCAACCTGTATTTCTGCAGGCAGGGAACGTGGGGGTGGAATCAAGAGTTACCCATCTGTCACATAAGCGGTGACTTAGGAAGACCTGGCCCTGTCTTCGCCCACCGAGAGCCTTACGCTTGTTGCTCTGGAGGAGGCGAGATGAGGCAAAACAAGGCGTAGGAAGAGGCGGACTTCCTCCTCCCACAGTCTAATATAAAACTGCGGATATTCCTTTTCTAGAGAAGAGCTTCCTGAGCGGTGGCATGTCCATGAATACCGATGACTGGTTTAATACCAGGAGGTGGCCATGAATAAAAATGGCAAGAAAGAAATACAGGATTGAGTATTTATCTTTGACTAAACGTATTCATTGCTCAAAATATGGAATAAAAATAGAAATCACTTTGTAAATGATGTATTTAATGGTGCTTACTACCATGCCAGGTACTATTCTAGATGCTTTATGTATTTTGTCTCTATCTCATTTTTCCCCCCCATAATAACCTTGGGAGGTAAGTTCTAGTTCTTCCTTTTTTATAAGAGTGGAAACTCAGGCCCAGAGAGGTTAAGTGCCTGCCCAAGGTCACACAGCGTACACGTGGTGGTGGGTCTCTTGACTACTCTGCTAAGCAAATGGATTCAAAGGCCCTGTTTTGAATGATTTTCTTCAGGTGAAGTATGACATTGCTCCTGAATTGTATAATAAGTTTTAAATTTAATAGGGCCCTTCAGCTTTGATGTTTATCTCCCTTAAATTTTTTTAAATGGAAAAAATTATAGAACATAGACATTTTAACATTTTCATATTTGCTTTCAATTTGTTTTCTTCTCCTACAAAAGAGATAACAAATGAGAGGACAAGTTTTGGTCCCTTTTCTACTCTTCCCAACTCTACTTTCCTCCCTCTCCAGGGCTACTAATATCACTAACTTTATCTGTGCCTTTCCAGCCTATGTTTTTTATGCTTTTCTCTAGATATGTATCCATAAACAATGTATAGTACTGTACAAATTTAGTAATTTTTACATGATGCTCTTGGGAGCTGTGTCCACACACACAGATCCAGTTCTTTTCCCTGTTGACTACTGTGGAGTATTCCAGAGTCTGATGACACCACATTTTACCCCTTCCCCTCTTCAAGGACATTTAAGTTGTTTTCAGTTTTGCCCTTGGAGACCCAGTGGCCCTGTAAGCATCCACGTATAAGAGCATTTACAGGAGTGGAACTGTTGGGTCGGAGGGCTGGCCTTGACTTTTCAGGTACATTCCCGAGTCTCCGGAGGGTGTCCCAACTTCAGCACGTGGGCAGACTCCCAGCTTTTTCTTCTCTCCCTCTGTCTGGCAATAGATGTCTAAAGCTTAATTTATGCTCTGCTGGCTTTTTCTCTTTGTGGCCAGGCTGAGTCTCTCCCTTCCCCCTAGGAGTGGTCATGTCGATGGCTGACATGGGATGAAGAAAGGGGTTGTTTGAACAGGGGGTCACAGCACCAGCAGACATCCGGCCCTCTTCATTCAGGCTGACAATGAGACCAGGGGCTAAGCCGGGCTCCCGGGCTCTCCCAGCAGTACAGGGGCTGCGGGGAGAGCACAGGGGCGGCAGGAGAGAGGGCCCAGCTCTGCAGGGGGCAAGGGACCTATCCAGGGACACAGCGCCCTTCCGGGGCCTGGACACCATTCACCTCAGAGCGGCAGGGCTTTTTACGAAGTCAGACTCTTTGGCGGTGCCAGCGCCAGGTGAGGTTTGGGAGCGCGGTCCTGGGGTCTGTGCAGAGGCCAGACTGGGTCAGGGCACTCCTGGACCACTTCAGTGGACTTCAGGCCACTGCCAGCAGGATCCCTCCTCATATTTCACGGCACAGTTAGCAATCGGACTTCTGAGCCAGCTGCTTCTCGTTTCAGAACCCGCTTGCTCACTGGAGAAGAGGAAAGAATCTATCTGCCCTGGGAATTTTGTTTTCATGTCTGTTTCCTAAAACAGTGGCTTGCTGTCCCTTTCATTTGGCATACTGGGTTGCCAGTATCGAATTAAGTAAAGCGAGGAGTAGTTAGCTGCCCTCATTTCCCCTTTGATGGATTGTTTCTCAATGATGGATGCTCATCCATATGCCTCCTTTTCAGAAACAAGCACAAACACGGTCCAAACAGACCATCCGACCTCAGAAACCTGAGGGTAAACCGTAATAAGGCAGCATATGACTGTCTGTACCCTCCTGCTTACCCTGCCACGTTAAGGAAACAGTCAAGGGCAATTTTACTCACCCTTGGAAGGAATCACGGTGGTGAAAACTTCTATATTTTCATCACTGCAGCTGTAAATCTGATGCATCGTTTCAGCCTTCTCTCCCCCAAAGTGCCTGGGAACCGGAGGCCTCTCTCTGAACCCCTAGTCGCGAGGTTTCCTAATCCAGTCTGGCTCAGGGAACATTGTGCCGGTCCACAAAAGACAGGCTGGTGCTGTGATCTCATCTCATTCCAGAGTCTTCACTGCAACATTTTCTAATCCCATCTGTCTTTTTTTTTTTTTTTTTTTTTTTTTTTTTTTTTTTATGAATCCTATTATTGCAAACCTTTGATGGAGCCCGGAGGTTTCAGTCCCCTCGCGGCCAGGATGTATTTAACATTTTTATTTTGCCGTGTCTGCCGCAGTGAATTTGGAAGTCTTTTGTGAAGTGGTGATGAAGTGAAATCGCCTACTCGGGTAGCGCCAAGCGTGGCTGGAGGATTTTTACCAAAAAGGAAACGTGAATCTTGGTACCAGCAATTCCCCTTTTCATTTCAGAGATGAAGAGGCTTTTTTTTTTTTTTTTTCCCCCTCCCTCCAGAACTGGCTATTCAGTAATTTGTCATGTGTTAATTTGGCTTCCTTGAAAGTTTCTATTTTAAACAAAAGGACTGTTCTTCCAGGGCATTCTCGCCTCATGCCAGTACATGACAAGGCTGACATTTCTAGAGAGCTGTGTGTTTAGCATCTCCTTGTACAAGCCTGCAGGTGTTTGCAGGAATGGGGGTAACAAGCAGTGCCTGACGCTTGAGGTGCCCAAGTATTTTTATTATTTTTATTATTGTATTGTATTGTATTTTTATTATCCTAAATGTCCTAATATATTGTATACTATCCTAAATATCCTACTGTCCTATATATATCCTATATTTTATCCTATATATTCTATATACATACACAAAACTAAGGTATGGTTGAAGCAGAGGTGTATATGTCAAACCCATGGCCTTTCATTACACCATTACAGATTTATTTCTTCATGTTGATAATGATGTAATGTTTTAAAAATTTATTTTATTGAGGTATAGTTGATTTACAATGTGTTAATTTCTGCTGTACAGAAAAGTGATTCAGTTATACATATATACGTTCTTTTTCATATTCTTTTCCATATGGCTTATCACAGGATATTGAATATAATTCCCTGTGCTTTATAGTAGGACCTTGTTGTTTATCCATTCTATATGTAATAGTTTGCATCTGCTCATCCCAAATCCCCAATCTATTCTGTCTCCACTTTCTCTCCCCCTCGGCAACCACAAGTCTGTTCTCTGTGTCTGCAGGTCTGTTTCTGCTTTGTAGATAAGGTCATTTGTGTCATATTTTAGATTCCACGTGTAAGTGATATGGTATTTGTTTTTCTCTTTCTTACTTCACTTTATATGATAATCTCTACATCCATCCACGTTGCTGCAAATTGCATTATTTCATTCTTTTTAATGACTGAGTAGTATTCCATTGTATTCCATCCACATCTTTATCCGTTCATCTGTCAGTGGACATTCAGGTTGTTTCCATGTCTTGGCTGTTGTGAATAGTGCTGCTGTGAACATAGGGGTGCATGCGTCTTTTTGAATTATAGTTTTCTCCAGATATATGCCCAGGAGTGGGATTGCTGGATCATATGGCAATTCTATTTTTAGTTTTTGGAGGAACCTCCATACTGTTTTCCATATGGCTGCACCAATTTATATTCCCACCAATAATGTAAAAGGGTTTCTCCACACCCTCTCCCAGCATTTGTTATTTGTAGACTACATTTTTAATGGCGGCTGTTGTAACTGGTGTGAGGTGATACCTCATTGTAGTTTTGATTTGCATTTCTGTAACAATTAGTGATGTTGAGCATCTTTTCATGTGTCTGTCAGCCAGATGGTGATGTAATACTAATAATGATAGTTGGCATTTATTAAATGCTTGCTAAGAGCCAGGAAGCCTGATATATAATCTCATTTAATGTCTACAACCACTCAATGAGACTAGCTATTATTTTTGCCATTTTAGAGGTGAGGAAACTGAGGCATAAAGAGATTGAATAATTTGCCCAAGATTAAAATATGTAGTTCATGGCAGAATTAGAATTTAAACTGTAACTTGACTCCAAAGGCAACGTGATTAACCACTAAATTGTAGTCCATTCTTTACCTCCAAAGCCGCCCCGCCTACTTTGAACCAGGGGGCACCTGAGCCATACTCTCTTAGACTTGGATTTGGTGACCACCGATATTTCTGCTGTAGACAAGTCTGGGGCATTTACTCATTGGGTGGTTGTCAACGTTACCACATTATGTCTCTGAGAATTGCACCCAGCCACAGAGGATGGCTCTGAATTTGTCCCCTTGGCCACATCTGATTGAACCAGAGCGAACATATAGCCCAAATTGCTGCTTCCTGGAAACCAAATTTAGGCCTTGGCCTGAGGCCAGAGGGGAGGTACTGACTTTTAACATCTGAGGTGGCTTTCAGGGCCGGTGGGGGCAGAGTTAAGGGCAAGCCAGTGGACAGAAATGGAACTGTTGCTCTGGAAGAGGCCCGAGGCCCAGATGCAAACTCAGGGTAAAGAGTTTTAGCTGGGGGAGGGGAGCAGATCCTTTCACCCTGGCCTACACCAGGTGGGTCTGTGGTTCTGTTTGCACTCAGGTATGGGCCAGTGGGAGGGGTGGGGGGTGAGGGGAGTGTTGGGAGAGCGAGGGGTGGGTGTGGAGAGATTTAAAAAGACAGAGGGGAGGGAGGGAGGGAGGGAGTATTGCCCTGGCTTGATAGTTTCCCATTTTCTGCCTTGTGTCTCTCAGGCCCCCGTGGTCATCCTGTCTCCATCTGATAGATTTCCTTTGTGCTTAAGTTTAAGTAGGTTTTGGTCATTTTCAGCTAAACAGAGTCGGGTCTAAAAGATATGTCTATAAGTTTTGTAACCTCCACAGTGATTACATTTTTAGATACTATAAAGTTTAGAGGAGTACCTAGTACGATAGAAAGTAAGATCCAAAATTATGTTGAAGACAGAAATTATGTAACAGACTCTAGGTAATAAAAACTACAAGATGAAACTTAACAGAACGAACTGAAAACATCTCCCTTTACATTAAAAATAATTAAGTACAGAATTGGGGTGACCTGGTTTAACAGCAACTTATTAAAAAGAAATCCTGGCTTTTGGTTAACACATGCTTAATAAGAGGCAATATTAAAGGGCAGGGGCTAAAAGATACAAATGTAGTTTCAAGGACCTGATACTAAATTGAAATTAAGAACCCTCTGGGGCACCCAGAATCCAGTCAGGATTACCTGGAATGAATCTCAAGGGGTCCATGCTGGATTAGGTTTTTTTCTAAGACAGCTTAAACTTAATTAGAGTATATTGTACTATGTCTAATGAATAAGACTGAAACATGTAACTAAATGAGCTTATGTTAGGAAACACATCCAGAGATAAACAGTTCTTAAGAAATCATTTTTACCTGTTTGAAATATATTTTAAATAATAAAAATAATACCTGCTTGTTATAACAAATTCAAAAATTGTAGGTAGGGCTTCCCTGGTGGCGCAGTGGTTGCGAGTCCGCCTGCTGATGCAGGGGACACGGGTTCGTGCCCCGGTCCGGGAAGATCCCACATGCCGCGGAGTGGCCGGGCCCGTGAGCCGTGGCCGCTGAGCCTGCGCGTCCGGAGCCTGTGCTCCGCAACGGGAGAGGCCACAACAGTGAGAGGCCCACGTACCACAAAAATTAAAAAAAAAAAAAAAAAAAAAAAATTGTAGATAGATATATAGAAAAAGTGAAATCCACTTCCCCCATTCAAGCCTCACTTCCTAAAAGCAGTCATTGTTTACAGATTGGTGGGTGTATTTGCAGACTTTTTTCGTGTATATGTATGTATAATTTTAAAAAAATAGAAATGGAACTATACTACACATACGCACATATACGCATGCACTCACTCATGTGGGGACATATATAGTTCCCATTCTTTAAATGTGCAGGAGACTACTGCATCGTAAGAATTTATCCATTCCTTTCTTGATAGACCCATAGTTTATTTCAATTTTTTAAAATTAGAAACAATGCTGCAAAGAGCATCCTTATATATGTATCTTTATATATGTCATCTAATATTTTTGTAAGTTACATTTCTAGTTGTGGGAGTATGGGTCATAGCATATGCATGTTTAAAAATCTGAGGGATTTTTCCAAATTGCCTTCCAAAAATTCTCATCAGTTGACCTTTCACCAGTGGGATACGAGGGACTTATACCCTACACCCTTGGTGAAATTTGACATTATCAATTTTTTGCCAGAATGATCCTGTTTGCTTTTTGTCTTCTGAGTCCAGAATATTGACTGTGCTGGACAGTTAGGGTCCTCCTAGCTCAGGTCCTTTACGATCCACGGAGGGGTGGATGGCTGAGCGCTCACGTTAGAACGCCAGCTCTATAACCTGTGCGCAGTAGTCAGTATACACCACACCTCTGAGTACTGGTCGCCACTGCTGTCCACGACCAGGCTAAGCCTAGGTTAACAGAGTCTATCCTGCCCTGGGGGGTCCTCTTCTCCCAGGTTAGGGGAAGTCACTGCGGAGAGCTCTGCGCTGTTTGTGTGTGGATGCCCACTTACTTCCGTTTTAAAATTTGCTTCTACACTTACTCAGCAGGCAGTCAGTCAGTGTTAGTGGAAGGCTTTCTTGCATGCTTGGCTAGCTGCTTGACTGGCCAATGGGAGGGGCTGAGTGGTGTTACCTCTGTGTTTCTCTCTCCAACCTGAGGGCTCTGGAGGCCTACCCTGGCAGAGGTGCCGGAAAAAGCCCTCTCCGAAGACATTCCATTTAGGCTGGAGCCTAAGCACTGCTTTTGAGACTTTACTGTGATGGGTTTGCCGGGCGGGTCTTGTTAAAATGCAGACTCTGATTCCGCATACTGAGGGTGAGGCCCGAGAGACTGGGTTTCGAGGAGCTCCCGAGAGGCCCTCCTCACCGGCTCCAAGGCGCACTTTGGGGTTCACGCGCGGAGTTCATTTAAGGAGGGCAGATATCCTTGACCCGGATGCATTCGAATTTTGAGGAGCTCAGGTCCCCCACCAGACTACTTCAATATGATCCTCTAGGGCCCAGACGTAGGTACTTACAAATGCCCCCGGTGACGCTGACGTGCAGCTGGGGTGGCGATGGAGCGCCGTGCTTCTCGAGTTGTCCCCAGACCGCAGCAGCAGGAGCATCACCCGTGTTAGACATGCAGATTCTCAGGCCCACCCTGCCTGCTGAATCAGAAACTCCGGGGTACAGCCCAGCAATCTGTGTTTTACAAGCTCTTCCAGGGCTTCTCATCTCGCTAAAGTCTAAGAAGCTCTGATGGAGAGAAGAAAGAAGAGGGTTCTCGTCAGAGCCCCTCCTCCAAGATTTGGATTCACGGTTCTTCATCCTGGTCGTTCTTAACCCAGACCTGCTGAGCAGCTTGACAGACATCCTCATTCCTGGGCCCCATTCCCGTTCTTTCCGATGCCAAAGGTCCGGAATGGTGCCCGGGAGTATGTGGCCTTAACAGCACTCGAGGGATGCGGACTTAGTGGCTGAGCAGAGGTGGGGCGGACCTCCAACAGGAATGGTGGCCTGTGGCCTCCTGGCTGGCCCCAGACAGCAGTCATTCACTCACTGCATATTTACCAACGCCATCGTGAGCCAGACACCACGCGAGTGATATCACTGTCGATCACCCGTTGTGTGCCAGGCATTTTATACGTTAGCCTACTATACCCCTGGGAGGTGGGCCTACTGCCGTTTTACAGAAGAAAGTCCCTAACCCGGGTCAGTCATGGCTCTGAAACCTGGACTCCCCACCACCCAGCTGGTGGTGCACCCAGCACCAGCCTTTGCAGGCTGGGGGGCACCAGGCTGTGGGCCGCTGAGAAACCTCTGTGTTTCATCTTCAGTGGCTTGTTTTGTGAAATTGGGGATACATTTGTAATTATAGCAGGTATAGCACATTCTCCTTTCAGTTCCTCAGAGAGAGAGAGAGGTGGTTTCGATCTCTAACTTATGCAAAGTGATGCTCTTTGTGCGTGAAGAAGACTCTCCTTATCGGAGGACATGTGCTTTGGGGTGTAGGTGGTCAGATAAAATACAGGTTACCCTGTTACGTTTTAATTTAAGAGAAATAACAAATAGTTTTTCTACTATAAGTATGTGCCAAACGTTGCATGGGGCATACTTATACTAAAACTTATTTGTTTCTACTGAAATTAAAAAGTTATTTGAGGGCTTCCCTGGTGGCGCAGTGGTTGAGAGTCCGCCTGCCGATGCAGGGGACACGGGTTCGAGCCCCGGTCCGGGAAGATCCCACATGCCGTGGAGCAACTGGGCCCGTGAGCCACAACTACTGAGCCTGCACGTCTGGAGCCTGTGCTCTGCAACAAGAGAGGCCGCGACAGTGAGAGGCCCGCGCACCGCGATGAAGAGTAGTAGCCCCCACTTGCCACAACTAGAGAAAGCCCTCGCACAGAAACGAAGACCCAACACTGCCAGAAATAAATAAATTAATTAATTAAAAAAATTTTTTTTTGAATTACTGAAACCCAAGTCTAACTGCGTGTCCTGTCCTTTATTTGCTAGATCAGGCACGTCTGTTGGAGTGCTCCGTCTCCTTGTGATGCTTCCATGTGAGAAGCTTGCTTCTAGGGCTTGAGATGGGGAAGAAGGCAAATTTCACCTGGTCTTATTAGGTGAATAAGGTTCACCTAATTCCTGGCTCTGCAATAATCGAGATAATCAGATACAGGCTTTACCTAATAATACTTTAAAAATAGCACTTATGTGCCAAGCACTATGCTATGAGACCTTTGCTCACTATTTTATTTACACAATCCTGTAAGTCAGCCTAGAACTAATATCCCCATTTTACAGATGAGAAAACTGAGGCTCAGAGATTGGTTGAAAAAACAGTTGATTGAGAAAACAGCTCAGAGATTGGTTGAAAGCAGAGTTTCTCAACTGCCCTGTTCTCAGCATCTGGGGCCTGATAATTCTTTGTCATGGGGACTGTCCTGTACGTTATGGGATGTTTAGTGGCCTCCCTGGCCTTTACAGATTAGCTGCTGGTAGCATTCCATCAGTTGTAACCAAACTTGTCTCCAGACATTACCAAGTGTCACCTGAGGTGCACACTTGCCCCTGGTTGAGAACCACTGATGTAAGGTTTTGTAACTATTAGATGCTGAGTCAGGATCAGAGCCAGGCAGACTGCCCCAAAGCGTATGCTCTTAGACACTGCAATGGTTTTATCCGGGGAAAAGTTCAGGAAGGAAGAGGAATCTATCATATCACATTTATATTTGGAAGAAAATCATTTGAAAATGACAGAACTTTTTTTTTTTTTTTTGCGGTACGCGGGCCTCTCACTGTTGTGGCCTCTCCCGTTGCGGAGCACAGGCTCCGGACGCGCAGGCCCGGCGGCCATGGCTCACGGGCCCAGCCGCTCCGCAGCATGTGGGATCCTCCCGGACCGGGGCACGAACCCGTGTCTCCTGCATCAGCAGGCGGACTCCCAACCACTGTGCCACCAGGGAAGCCCGAAAATGACAGAACTTTAAAAAAAAAAAAAAAAATTTATTTATTTGGCTGCGTTGGGTCTTAGTTGCGGCACGCGGGATCTTTTGCAGCGGCACGCGGGATCTTTTGCAGCGGCACGCGGGATCTTTTGCAGCGGCATGCGGGATCTTTTGGTGCTTTGCAGGCGCTCTTCATTGTGGCGTGCAGGCTTCCCTCTAGGTGTGGTGCGCAGGCTCCAGGGCGCCCATGGGCTCAGTAGTTGCAGCACACAGGCTTAGTTGCCCTGTGGCATGTGGGATCTTAGTTCCTCGACCAGTGATCGAACCCACGTCCTCTGCACTGGAAGGCGGATTCTTAACCACTGGACCACCAGAGAAGTCCCCCAAATGACGGAAGTTTTGCTTGACCTATTATTGCAGCTTGATTTCCTCTGTTTGGCAACTAGGTAGTGGTGACAGCGGTGATGGGAGCACAACATTGTGAATGTGCTAAATGCCACTGAAATGTATACTTTAAAATGGTTAATTTTATGCAATGTGAATTTTACCTCAATTTTTAAAAAACCAAAACCAAGAGGAAACCCTGTATCCAATAAGTCATCACTCCCCATTCTCCCTTCCCTCAGACTCTAGCAACCACTAATCTGCATTCTGTCTCTACGGATTTACCTATTCTGGTTTCTTCATATAAATGGAATCATACAATATATGACCTTTTGTGTCTGGCTTCTGTTGTTTAGCATACTCTTTTTGAAGTTCATCCATGTTTCATTCATTCATTTTTTTCAACAGATATTTATTGAACACTTACTATGTGTCAAGCACTGGGGACGATTAAGTGTAAATTCATGGAGCTTATCTCCTGTTGAGGGAGACAGATGATAATCAGATGCTATAGTCTGAATGTTTCTCCCTCATCAAAATGCATGTGTAGAAATCTTAATACCCCGTATGATGGTATGAGGAGGTGGGGCCTTTGGGAGCTTCTTAGGTCATGAGGGTGGAGCTCCCGTGAGTGGGATTAGTGCCTTTGTAAAAGAGACTCCAAAGAGCTCCTTAGCCCCTTCCACCAACGAGGACACAGCAAGAAGGCCCCAGCTTTGAAGCAGGAAGAGGGCTTTCACCAGAACATGGCTATGCTGGTGCCTTGATCTTGGCCTTCCCAGTCTCCAGAACTGTAAGAAATAAATTTCTCTTGTTCATAAGTTACCCAGTTTGTGGTATATAGCAACCTGAATGGACTAAGACACCAGGATGAAATAAGTAAAATATACAACGTATTAAACAGTGATAAGGTAAAAAAGGAGAAAAAAAATATAGTAAGGAAGAAAGATGGGAAGGATTGAGGTAGAGATTTGAAATTTTAAATGGGGTGGCCAGAGAAGACCTCATCAGAAGGGTGATGTTGAGCAAAGCCCGAGGGACGCGAGGAAGTTAGGCTACAAGTAACTGGGGGAAGAACGTCTCAGGCAAGGGAACAGCAAGTGCAAACACCCTGAGGCAGGAGTTTGTCTGCTTGTTTGCAGAATATTCGAGAGTCACTGGAATAGAGTGAACAAGGGGAGGACAGTAGGAGATAAGGTCCAAGAGGTAGCAGGAGGCTACTTCACGAAGGGCCTTATAGTAGGTACCACCATATAATTGATGATCCAAACTAGGCTGATTTTGAAAGTGAAAGCAATTGCTATTAAAATTATGCTGGGGGCTTCCCTGGTGGCGCAGTGGTTGAGAATCCTCCTGCCGATGCAGGGGACACGGGTTCGTGCCCCGGTCCGGGAAGATCCCACATGCCGCGGAGCGGCTGGGCCCGTGAGCCATGGCCGCTGCGCCTGCGCGTCCGGAGCCTGTGCTCCGCAACGGGAGAGGCCGCAGCAGTGAGAGGCCCGCATACCACACACACACACACAAAAAAAAAAAAAAAAAAAAAAAAATTATGCTGGGACATTAGGTGTAAACTGAGATTGTCCTAGCCACGCTGGGTCATAGCAAGGATTTAGCCTTTACTCTGAGTGGGATGGGAAGTCACCGGTGGGCTTTGAGCAGAGCTGCTCCGTAACCTGACTTGAGAGCTTCATTCTGTTGAGAGGTGCTGAAGGATGGCAAGGGCAGGAGCAGGAGAGGAGTTAGGAGGTCACTGCAGTGCTGCAGGTGAGAGATGATGGGGGCTTGGACCAGGGCAGTGGTGGAAGGGGCGGTGAGAACTGGTCAAATTCTGGATATAATTTAAGGTAAAACCGATAGGATTTCTGACCAGTAGGCTGTAGGCGCGAGAGAAAGAGAGGAGTTAATGATGGCACCAGGGGAAGCGTGGAAGAGGAAGAGATTTGCGGGGTGAGGGGGTCCCATTGCGGGCCAAGTTCCCAGGACGCCGACTCAGCTGAGATGTTGTGTGCAGGCAGTTTGCTGGCCAGTGGTCGCAGGATCAGCCCCTGGGGTGGAAGTGAGAGACGGAGCAGAGGCAGTTGCTGAGCGGCTCTGTGGCCCCAGCAAGGGACTCAGCCAGCCGCATGAAGGAGCCTCTACAGAGTTATCCAAACTGGGGCAAGGTGGTTGGGCAGGCCTCCTAAGTGGCCTCCTACTCGACCAGCACTGGATGGAGGCCGCCTTGGGAAGGGGTGTGATCTCGGGTGAGGCCGTCCTTCCCAGTGGAGGGCAACCTCCGCGGGGACCCAGCTGTGAGCTGTCGGTCACCAGCACTCGGAAGGGGAGAGGAGTGTCTTGGTCCTGGAGAATCACGGTGGCGACTCTAGCATTCACTATGGATCGGAAGCTAAGTTTTGGCCCTGCGAAGTTTGATATTCAAGGGGAGACGTTGAATGACTCTCGTCCCTTTTCTGCTGACACCAGGGGCCTGTACATTCTCTCAGTTCCTTCAAGGTGCCTCTCACCCGTACTGTTCCCCAGCTCACGCCGAACCGCTACAGCAGCACTGTCCCAGAGAAATAAAATGCTAGCCACATATCTAATTAAAAATGTTGTAGTGGTCGCACTTAAAAAGTTCAGAGAAATAAGGGAAATTAACTTTAATAATATATTTTATTTACCTAATAGATCTAAAAATATTATATTCTAATCATATTGACTTTTAAAAATGCTAAGTCTTCCAAATCTGTGTGTATTTTACAGTTACATTACAGCACATTTCAGTTTGGACTGGTCACATTTCAAAGGCTCTCTAGCCGTGGTTCTAGAGGTTCTCCACCAGCCAAATCTCTCTACTGACTCTTGGACTCTACCCTTGACATGCTCAGTTTCAGCATCACTTCTACTGGAAGATTCCCAAGGCAGGTCAGGGGCCTGACCTCCACTGCAGCACTGTACTGAGTAGTGGTTGCTTGTGAATTTGTCTGCCTGCCCCCAGAAGGCCATGTGCCCTGTTCAATATGGTAACGCCAGTGCCCAGCGTAGTACTGGGCACGGAGTAGGTGTTCAGTGATTATATCTTGCTTGAGTAAGTTAGAGCAACGTCCTATTTGCATAGGATTTAGAGGTGGGAAGGCTGATAGGTACGTGCATTTTTCTCTTTCTGCCCTTCCGGCCTTCCAACAATTTCAGGATTAATGGGGACACACTTAGAGCTTCCTCTGGGGAATCCAGCTGAACTCGAGGTAGTGTGGCCTGGGTGGCATTAAGAGGGACTTGCTTAGCAGAAATGAACTGAATGGGTCCTTTGCACAAGGCGCCGTCACTTTCCTTTGGTTGTTTCCCTTCCAATTGTTCTTTCATTCTCTATTTCTTTGACAAAATGTTGCCGCCGAATTAAAGCACCTAAGACTGAACATCTGTGGAAAGAGGCTACCAAACGCAGAAGTGATGGTGACAGTAGGTGACTCGCCGCAGAGGAAGATGAAAAGAGAGAGGGAGGGGTGGGGGGACTGCTAAGGCTTCCCAGCACCGTGGGCTCCCGGCCTTAGCCCTTGGGCTGTGGGAGGCGTGGCTTCCTTAAAAACCACAGTAGGTGCTGCGCCATCTTCTCCCTCCAAGGTGTGTCGCTTTCCTGCTTGGTGGCCATGGCCGACATGCCTTGTTAAATGCTCCAGCTATTGTGTGAGCACAATTCTTTTCTTTCTCTTTAAGAAAAGAAGAATTAGGCAAACATGCTTATGCTAAACAATGGAAGCTTCCATTTTCCAGTTATCTTCAAGTATTTCTTTTGACTTTAACTTCTGAATAATTTAACATTTAATATTATGAACAATTTTAAACAAACATAAAAGTAAAGAATATGTAGTATAATGAACCCCCGGGTTCCCATCACTCAGCTTTATCGATGGTCAGCTCATGGCCACTCTTTTGGCACCTATACGTCTTTCCCACTCCCCCAACCAATTGGTTGTATCTTGAAACCCATTCCAAGTATTATATATTTCATTCACAGATATTTGAATGTGCATCTGAAGGTTCTTTTTCTTTGACTCAGGAAAATGATTTCTGGCTTCCCTCGCTACCTCTGGTCTCTCGGTGAGATCAGAATCACAAATCAGGTCTTTAGGCTCAACGATACGGTAAATTCTTGGGTATTTCAGCAGCTGGCGAGTTAATGACAAGAGCAACCAGAGATGCTGTTAGCTCTTGATTTATGAAGCCTGTGTGGCGGATACCGTTAACATCAGGCATGGCGGCTTGCTCCTCTGTCTCTGCCCAGCCCTATCCAGGCCTGAACGCACTCAACAGATGGGGAATTTCATGGCCACAAATGGAGTTGTTTATCCTCTCATTGTTCCCGTGTCAGCAAACTAAATCCATTACCCACCAATAAAAAGATCAGCCGGCTGCCAGTTCAGCCGGTGGAAGGAGCTGAAGCTATGGTGAGGAGATTTAGAGTTTTAGAGGGGATAAATTAGTAATAAGCCATATAAAAATTAAGACCCGAGAGAAGAGTTTGAGTCTCTCATTCTAAAGCTGAGGTTTTAAGGGATTTGAAAGGGAAGGCCTAGTAACTCAGTCTTTTCTTCAACAGAAAATATACTCTAGAGACACCTGATTATAAATATTGCATAGCTTTTATTGTGTGTTGATGGCTTTATTACTTCATTAAAAAAAATCAAAAGCACTCAGATTGGGCTTTGAAGAAGACAGCAGTGTCAGATTCATAATGCAAAAGCTGCTAAGATGTTAATGGCGTTACTACTGGTAGGAAGATTTTCTTTTGTGTGGCTAAATAACTGTCTGTTCTTTATAAAGTTGTTCCTTATTGGCTCAGCTGGGGGGTTCTCTCCATTGATCTGTAAGAGGAGGCCCCTAAGTTCTGTGGACCCCCCAAGCCGCCCTCCCAACATTCTCAACGGACCAGGACTTTAAAAAGTGGGTCCTGGAACACTTTTTGCTTTTCTTCAGGTTTTTTTTATATCAGGATATATTGGGCAAAAGATGTTAGTTCCAGCACTCACTGGTTATTGCTGAGGATCTGGGGCTCAGAGGCTTTGTATTAATTCACTTGAAAAGTTGGAGGGAGATCAGGATTGACATATATACACGACCATGTGTAAAATAGACAGCTAGTGGGAAGCTGCTGTAAAGCACGGGAAGCTCAGCTCGGTGTTCTGTGACGACCTAGATGGGTGCAATGGGGGTGGGTGGGAGGGAGGTCCAAGAAGGAGGGGAAATATGTATACATAGAGCTGATTCACTTCGTTGTGCAGCAGAAACGGACACAACATTGTAAAGCAATTATGCTCTGGTAAAAAAAAAAAGAGAAAAGTAAAAAAAAGACAAGTTGGAGAATTTGGCTAATGAGAATTTCGTTCTTTCCATTCTACTGTGCAAATACTTACTGGAAACTTACTGCTGTACATACACACTATTCTGCTAGGCAGTAAGGCGCTAGAGATAATTAAGACATGACTTTATCCTCTGTTACCAGATTAGAGGGGGAGATGGACGAGAAAATAAATGAGCACAGAGTAAGACGTTTTTGCAGCATAGTACAGGCACGCAGAGGATGTTATGGGAGTTCAGAGGAGACCTCAGAGGAGGGCCCGTTGACCCCCCCAGGGAGAAGGGTGTGACCACAGTGAAGGGTCCATGGGGAGACAGGAGCGTGGGCGGGGAGCCAACAGCAAGATCCTGACAGTTCTCCCTGTCTGCTGCCGGGTGTGTGCCTCCTCGTAAAGGCCACGGGAAGCCACTGAAAGACCTTAAGGGAAAGCCATTGGCCTTCAGACAATCTGTGTTTTATCAAAACCATCCCGAGGGCAGGATGGAGAATGGATTTCAGCGGGTTAAGAAGTGGAGGCTGGGAAACCATTAAGAAGGCGACTAGAGGGCGTCCCAGGTGGCGCAGTGGTTGAGAATCTGTCTGCCAACGCAGGGGACACGGGTTCGTGCCCTGGTCCGGGAAGATCCCACATGCCGCGGAGCAACTAAGCCCGTGCGCCACAACTACTGAGCCTGCGCTCTAGAGCCCGTGCTCCACAACAAGAGAAGCTACCGCAATGAGAAGCCCGTGCACCGCAACGAAGAGTAGCCCCCGCTCACTGAAACTAGAGAAAGCCTGTGTGCAGCAGCGAAGACCCAACGCAGCCAAAAATAAATAAATTAGTTAATTAAAAAAAGAAAAAAGGTGACTAGAGTGATCCAGGTGAGAGATGGTGGGCTTGAACGAGGTGTGTGTGTGTGTATGTGTGTGTCTGTGTCTATGTCTGCATTTGGGGTGAAGAGGAAGATGTAATAATTCATAAGGTTGTTGAAATGTCAACAATGTAAAATAAGTAAAGTGCTTAGAAGTTGTTACAGAATCTACACTCAATCAGCGTTAACTTGTGTTTCTCTTTTTCCTCTTTGGGAACGAATAATTCCCAGTGGTCATAGAATAGCACAGAGGAAAAACAGGAAGAGGAGTGAAAGGAGGGGGATTATTAGGGGATGGGGGGGGGAGAAAGGACACAGTGGGCAGGGGAGAGCATCCTCCACAAAGTCTCCTTGAGTCTCTGCCCTGTAGGAAACCTTACCTGCTGATGAGACTCTGAAGAAGGAGAGGTGAGCTTGGTGTTGGTGGTCTTGTGGGATGGTGGGAGTTTTGGGAACACTGAGGTCAAAGTTATTTGGAAAGTAAAGCCTGTCCTGGGCAGCAGTTGTGGCTTAACCTGGGTATTCCACGGCGCTGTGTGTGAAGGATTTGCTCTTCTTTCTGGATGACCAGATCCTGCTGCTTTTTGGTTCTGATATTCCATGATGCTTCAGTCCCTTTCTTTATATTTGATAGTTTTCAGTGATTGTTACCCAGCTCAGTTATGCAAACTGACCAGGCTGGCTAGAGGCAGGTAGATATTTAGGTTTAAGGAATTCTTTCTACTTCTAGAAAGTATAAAGTACTTTCTACTAGAAAGAACTACCTTCTACATAAAATATGACCAACATTAGATCTGTCCAAGAAACCAGAATAATACCTTCCTCCCTCCCTTCCTCCCTCCCTCCCTCCCTTTCTCCCTTCTGCTCAGCCGTTCACTCAACACATATTATTGAGCTCCTCTAACATTGGAAAGGTATCTCACTAACTGGGGCTATGGCTTCTTCAGGAGCCAGGCTGCAAATATGCTGATCCGTTTCCCCTGCTCAGCTGTGAGCTCCTTCAGGGAAGGGACTCTCTCTCATCCAGCTTTGTATCCCTAAAACCTGGCACAGGAGTTGGCACTGGGTGGTTTTCAAGACCAAGATCTGCGTCTATGTCCAAATCACTTGCTGCTCCTTGCTAGTGGTGTGACCTTGTTCAATTATCCAACCTCTCTAAGGCTTTGTATTATCATCTGTAAAATGGGGATGATAGTAATATCTGCCCCATCAGGCTGTTTTGAGCATTAAATGGCATAATGCATGTAAAGCACTTATAGTGCCTGGCACATAAGAGTTCAACCATATTATTAATATCAGGCTTACAGTAAATGTTATTGAACTAATGCCCTAGGACCCAGTCTGACTCTACTAATTTACATGTAAATTGGGCAAATCAATTTACCTCTTGGAGTCTCTATTTTTAAAAAGTTTAGGTGATAAATGAAAATTGTAATACCTGCATGGGTACGTTAACAGGATTACTATGGAAATGGAGAAGATCACTTTGTCCTTTGATTACAAAAATAACCTAACTCCAATAAATTATCTAAGCATAAACACTAGGAAGTAAGAAAAACTACTATGTTATAATATTTTAAAAAGATGACACAGATTCTTTAACTTGATAAAAAGCATCTACAGAAACTCTATAGCCAACGTCATAGTTAATATGAAAGACTCAATGCCTTCTCCCTAGGATCAGGCACAAGGGAAGGGTGTCTGCTCTCACCACCCCCATTTAACATAGTACTGGAAGTTCTAGCAATGCAATAAGGCAAGAAAATGAAATAAAAGGCATACATATTGGAAATGAAGAAATAAAACTGTCCCTATTTGCAGATGCCATAATTGTCTACATAGAAAATCTCAAGGAATCTACAAAAAAAACTTATAGAATTAATAAGTGAGCTCAGCAAGGTTGCAGGATACAAGGTAAACATGCAAAAATCAATCACAGTTCTGCATACTACCAATAAACACGTGGAAATGGAAATTAAAAACAATACCATTTATAGTTGCTTCAAAGAAAATGAAGTATATAGGTATAAATATGACAAAACATGTTCAGGATATGTGTCCTGAAAATTACAAATGCTTATGAAAGAATTCAAAGATTTAGATAGATTTAGATAAATGGAGAAACATATTGTGTTTGTGGATTGGAAACTCAACATACTAAAGATGTCAATTCTCCCCAAATTATCAATAGGTTTAATGCAATTCCTATCAAATCTCAGAAAGATATTTTTGTTGACATAGACAAGTTTATTATAAAATTTATACTGAAAGGTGCAGAATCTAGAATAGCTACAACACATTTGAAAAAGAAGGATAAAATAGGAGGAATCATTTTATCCAGTGTTAAGGCCTACTAGATAGCTACAGTAATGAAAACATTGTGGTATTGATGGAGAGATAGATATATAGATCAATGGAACAGGTTAGAGAAACCAAAAGTGGACCCACATGAATAAACCCAACTGATTTTTGACAAAGGTGAAAAAATTCAATAGAGGAGAGATTGCTTTTTCAATAAATGGTGCTGGAGCATATGGACAGGCATAGGGAAAAAAAGAACCTCAACCTAAGTCTCATACTTTATACAAAAATTAACTCAAACTGGATTACAGACTTAGATATAACACTAAAACTTCTAGGAAAAAACTTAGGATAAAATCTTAGAGGTCTTTGGCTAGTCAGTGTTCTTACAGACTTTACACAAAAAGCATGATGCATAAAAGGAAAATGTGATAAATTGGATCTCATTAAATTAAGATCTTCTGCAATATTTTGTAATAACCACAAATGGAGTATAACCTTTAAAAATTGTGGATCACTGTATTGTACACCTATAACTTATATAATATTGTACATCAACTATACTTCAATAAGAAACCCGAAAATATTGAAACTTTTGCTCTCTGAAAGACCCTGTAAGAAGATGAAAAGACAAGCAATTGACTGGGGAAAAAATATTTGCAAACCACCTATCTGACAAAGGACGTATATCTAGGATGTATAAAGAACTTTCAAAACTCAACAGTAAGAAAGTAAACAATCCGATTAGAAAACAGGCAAAACACATGAGCAGACATTTCACCAAAGAGGACGTACAGATGGCAAATCAGTGCATGAAAAGATGTTCAGCGTCATTAGCCATCAGCGGAATGGAAATTAAAATCACAGTGAAAGCTCCCTACATACCCACCAGGAGAGCTAAAATAAAAAAAATGGTGGTAACACCCAATGATGATGAGAATGTGGAGAAACTCAAACATTTTTTGTGGGAATGTAAAACGGTGTAGCCCCCTGAAACGGTTTGTCAGTTCTTTACATAACTAACCAAGTCATATACCACGTGGCACTCTTGGCCATTTATTCCAGAGAAATGAAGACTTACGTTCATGCAGAAACCTGTACACAACTGTTCAGAGCAGCTTGATTCATGATAGCCCAAAACTGGAATCAACCAAAATGTCCTTCGGGAGGTGGTTAAACAAACCGTGGCCTATCCACACGGTGAGATACTGCTCAGTAATAAAAAGGAAGGAACTACTGGTATGCACAGCAGCCCGGATGAATCACCAAAGAACGACGCTGAGTGCAAAAATAGTCCATCTCAAAGATTCCTAGCTTAAATTATTATTATTATTATTTTTTGGTGGTATGCGGGCCTCTCACCGCTGTGGCCTCTCCCGTTGTGGAGCACAGGCTCCGGACGCCCAGGCGCAGCGGCCACGGCTCACGGGCCCAGCCGCTCCGCGGCACGTGGGATCCTCCCGGACCGGGGCGCGAACCCGTGTCCCCTGCATCGGCAGGCGGACTCTCAACCACCGCGCCACCAGGGAAGCCCCCTAGCTTAAATTGTTCAAAATTATAGGTAAAGGGAATAGATTAGCAGTTGTCAGGGACGGGGGAGGGAAGGAAGTGGCTATGGCTCTAAAAGGGCACCTCAGGGCACCCTTGTGATGGAAATGCTCTGTGTGTGGACCGTGGTGGCAGTCACATAATCTGCACATGTGATAACATGTCATAGTGAGTGCATGTAAGAATGGTGAAGTCTGAATCAGGTGGATGGATTGTATCGCCGTCAGTTTCCTGGTTGTGGTGTTATACTACAGTTGTGCAAGAGCTCATATTGGGGGAAATTGGGTAAAGGCTGTGTGGGATCTCTGTGTGTTATTGCTTTCAGCTGAATGTGAATCTACAGTTATTTCAAGATGAAAATTGAAAAGAAGATCTAGAGAAAGATGAAAGAAATGTTAGCTTATTTATCATGATTTTTTTCGTTATTCTGTAATTAGTATCAGTCACTTCTTAATCTAGCTTCTTGTCCGAGTGCCTGATCTCCAACACACATCTGTCTCTGGCACTCCAGCTGGTCCCTAATGATCGTTTTCGTTCCAAGTTCCACTGGGCACCATGTTGACTTCTCCAGCCTCAACTTACCACCTCTTGACTTGCACATGACCCTCTGGCGACACCAAACTGTTACGCTCTTTGCACACCCTGTGTTTTTACTCCATGCTATAGTTTATGCTGTTCGTTCTACCTGGACCATCTTTCCAACTTCCTATCTCCCATCTAACTCTGCTTCCCTTCAGACTTCAACCCAGGAGTCCTCTCTTTCATGAAACCTTCCCTGACTTGGTTTTTTTTTTTTTTTTTTATCACTATACTTACTACATTGTTTTAAAATTATAACGTAACACCCCTTAACTTGGACCTGGTCTTGGTTTGGTGTTGCAGTTTAGCAAAACCATCACCGCCCAAGTCTGACATGCAGAGATCATTTTAAAACAACCTGTACCCTCATCACCATCTACTAAGAAGCTCCAAAGGGAGTTCTATTCATAACACAGAACCAACCTTTAGAAACCAAACCAAACCCCTCTTCCCTATTTATCTTCTAATGCCTGGCTTGCAGCTTCCCCTAATCCCTTCTTCTCTCCTAAACTCCCGCAAGACTCTCTGTAAACAACTTGGGGTCTCCAGTCCTTTCTTTCTTGCCTTCTGATTTACAAGTATCTTTTTTCTGCCAGTGGCTCTTAGCCCTTTCTGATGTAAAAATCTTCAAGGCTGCCCCTCTTTTGCTAGCAAACCCTAGTTGTTAGGGTTACCCAAACAAAGCACCACAGGGTTTAAACAACAGGAGTTTATTTTCTCACAGCTCTGGAGGCTGGAAGTCCAAGATCAAGGCGTTGGCAGCTTTGGTTTCTCCGGAGGCCTCTCTCCTTGACCTGCAGATGGTGCCTTCTTGCTGTGTCCTCACCTAGCCTTTCCTCTGTGTGCATATCTGGTGCTTCTTTTGTGTCCAAACTTCCTCTTCGTAAAGGGACACCAGTCAGATTGGATTAGGGTCCACCCATTGGACTGCGTTTAACCACACACCTCTTTACAGGCCCTGTCTCCAAATACAGTCACATGTGAAGTACTGGGGGTTGGGGCTTCAGCACATGATTTGGGGGAAAAACAATCCAGTCCATCATGCTGGGTATCCCAGTTTCCCCCAGAGAAGGCTGGGGGCCCAAGCTAGCAAAGCCAAACTTCCTCGTAGGGGCCGGAATGGGTAGAGGCTGTGAGTGCTTCACCCACTCACGGTATTTTTGCTCCCACGGGATTTTCTGTGCACCAGTCCCTCGAGTGGGGAGGCTGGGTCTCGTTTATGCAGCAGCTCCCATCCCAGTGCAGGGGCATAGCGGGCATTCAGGCAGAGTTTGAGAGCTGTTCCATCTCTGCCCCTCCACACGCTTAGGGAATATCCTTTTCTTTGTACTCGATTTCAACTTGCAAGTCAAAATTCTTAAATCCATAGACTTTGGTGGTTCGGGAGCATGACAGGGAACCAGCCCTCCCAGTGTCTGCTCACTTCCAGGGAGAGCATCTGACACCCTTGCTCGCGGGCACATGGTAGTTCAAGGAGGTCAGGAGGAAGAGCCACAGCAGAGAAGCCTGGGGAGCCTCCGAGTGAGCTCAGGACGCCTGGGTTGTCTTTTCCTAACTGGATGTGAGTAGCCGTCCTTCTCTTTGTCCCTTGAAGCGCAGCTCACTTTATTCTAATTCACATCGAAGGATTCTTTACCAATAATTACATGCGCAACTCTATATGTATTTACTCTCTCTATACCCACTTTCCAGGTAAAATGGAAACTTTTCCCAGCATAACTTTTCAAACAGGAGCGTAACAAGGAGAGTTTTTGTTTTCCTTTTTAAACAGAGATAAGACAGAGTGGTCTTACCAGTCTGTTAACCTTGTAGCTGGGAGTTTTCTATTCTTTATACCAATTATACTGAAATGAAACTCAGAGCTCTGGTACGTAGTGTATTTTTAATTTTTTTAAATTTTTTTATTTTTTATTTATTTTTTGTTTTGTGGTACGCGGGCCTCTCACTGCTGTGGCCTCTCCCATTGCGGAGCGCAGGCTCCGGACGCGCAGGCTCAGCGGCCATGGCTCACGGGCCTAGCTGCTCTGCGGCATGTGGGATCTTCCCGGACCGGGGCACGAACCCGCGTCCCCTGCATCGGCAGGCGGACTCTCAACCACTGCGCCGCCAGGGAAGCCCCCGTAGTGTATTTTTTAATAGTCCCGTCGTGGTTGCAGCCAATACCGTGGCCTTCCTCAGTGCTACAGGCACTCGTGAGTGTTTCCTTTCTGCTTGGGCTTTGACAAGCAGAACGTCCTCACACCCTGGAAAGGCCTCAGCCTGAAAAGAAAGTGGAAACAAGGGAGACAGGGGCTTCTTGGCAAGGCCATCGTGGCGGGGAAGAGGGGGCCCAGCGCCTGGGGCTGGGGGCCCTGGTCTGGTGGAGAGGTATGTCCTGTGGTCAGTGTCCCGGCCCTGTCCTGACCCCTCACCATGGACCCACGGTCCTGCTACATGCTGGGGAGAACTAATTCCAGCTGGAATTTCCTGAATTTGAAATATGAGAAAGTTGCAATCCATGGGTCCAGTGGTTCTTAAAGTGTGGTCTCAGAGTGGCAGCGTCACCTGGGAACTAGTTCAAAGTGCAGATTCTTGCTCCCCAGCCAGACCTACTGAATCAGAAACTCTGGGGACCAGGCCCAGCAACCCATGTTTTATTGAGCAAGCCCTCCAGAAGTTTCTGTGCACACTGCAGGTTGGGACTGATGCTCTGTTTCTGTCACCACCTATGCTGAGAGGCCGCCAGACTGGTCCAAGTGCAGTTTAATGTTCCTAAGCGAAACTTACCCAACCAGTAATAGATCCATGGGTTCCAGCCTGCGTTGACAGGATCTGAATTTCTGGGGGACGGGGGAAGAGCCTGGTGATCTCTATCTTTAACTAGCATCCCAGGTCACTCTTGTCCTGAGGGAAGTTTAGAAGCCCTTGGTGCCCAGCTGACATCATGTAGAGATCTGATGCCAGCTTAGTGTTCCGGAAGGGAGGAGAACTCACAAGTGCTGGGCAAAGGCTGTAGGCCGAGCGCTGTTCTAGGCGTTTACCACACGTGACTCCCTGTAGACATTTACAGCAACCCTGTGAGGCGAAGATTGCGCTCAGAGAATCTGAGTGAATCACCCAAGTTACTCAGTCAGTGGCGATCAGGGCTGGCTTCACCCCGAGGCGTCTCTGTTACCTCCAACACCCATCCGTGTGGCCAGCAGCTCGGCCAGCTTGACTCCCCTCTGACACGTCAAAGGCTTGCAGAATCTCCTTTTCTCTTCTCCTTCTCCCTCTTTTAATGAAGTACAGACCTCTATTCCACAAATACTTATGGCGTCCCTACTGTGTTCAAGGTACTGTGTCGTACACAAGCATCTACGGTGTGTAAATGGGATTCGGGGAAGTCTCTGACAACAGAAGGCATTCGACAGACAGTGAACTTGGTGGCGGGAATGTAGGGTCAGGAGAACCTTGGGATTGAGAGCTGGCTCCGCCGCTTACCAGCTGTGTGAAGTTGGGCTGTTAGTTTTTATTAACCGGAGTCTTAATTTCCTCATTTGTACAAAAATGACAATAGCAATGCTTCTCGTACGTAGTAGGCAACTCCTTGACAAAGAGTCTGGCACAGGCTAAGGGCTCAATAAATTACCCAATAAATAAACTTATTATTGTCTTTAGTTTATTATTGTTGCCAGCTGTGGAAGATGCCCTAGCAAACAGGCCACTGTGTTTCATAAGAGTTGGTATTTTTATTTATAAATTATCAGTAGTTTGGTTAAAAAATACAATTAAATGTCATGTTTTTGTGATCATTCCCAAGCTCACCCCCACTCCCCGAACAAACCCCACCCCTGCCTCCTCCTCCCCACCAAATCCATGTTCCCCCTCCTTCGCCTTTGGGAACTTGCTTTGTCAAGGTACTGAGTTGTGTGCTGAGTATGTAGTGGTTAAACGAGATGTAAAAGAATGAAAGAAAATTAGCCAGTCCTTACTCAGGTGGCCACTCAGCTTGTTGGTACTATTTTGACATCTCATTAATGTATACGTTGCTTTACGCACGTTCTTTTCTCTTATGCCCTGTTTGGGATAAAGCTCACCGTGGGTCCCCAGTCATGTTGCCCAAGCCAAGGTGGGACCAATGCGCACACCTGCACAGGTGTGGGAGGTTTCTGATTAGAGGAGCAACTTAGAGCCTTGGAAGGGATATTGGTGGGTGATTCCTTGGCGTTGCTTACCTCCCTCCCCGTGTAGCAGTCTTTTCACTCAGAGCCCCAGACGATTCTAGAACACCATTATAGAAAAGGACATTTATATGTTGCTCTCTTGGTATTTTTTTCCTTGGCCAGCAAAACTGAGGACCCTGAATGTAATAACACAGGCCCATAGGCTTGGAAGGGGAAAAAAATATAAGTGAAACAAAAAAGTAGACTTGGTGGTTTACAGTTTCACTTAAGATGCGAAAATATAACACTAAAGTCAGTTTCATAATTTGAGAATTTGAATTCGCTCATGTGCACTGTTAAGATATACCATCATAAAACAATAGTGAGGTATTTATAATCTGACAACATGAGTCAAGAGCCATAAAAATGTCCACACTTAAAAAATTCCATTCGGGATTAATTAACCTAAGAAGTTAATTTAGAATATGAGAAAAGCCACATACAAATTTTCATATATTCATTGCTGTGGCATTGGTAGGAGTAAAACTTTGAAAGCAATTTTGGTGCCCTATAATAAGAATAAATAAATTACTAAATTCCTAGTCAATAAACTGTTGTCTGCCTTTTAAAGTAATGGTTATGAAGATTATGTGGCAACATAGAAAAAATACTTAAAATGTCATTCCTTAGGGGAAAGGACCTAGAGATTACACCACCCAAATGCAAAAGATAGAAATATAGCAGATGAGAGCAGCTGTGTTTGGGTAATGGCATGATGGTAGTTTTTTTTTTTTTTTTTTTTTTTTTTTCCTTTTTGCTCGATTATTTTAATCAGTTTCCAATTTTAAAAGTTAGAAAACCAATTAAAAGCACCCAAATAAAAAAGCCAGTTTTAAAGCCAGAAAGAATGAAATGGAGTTACTTTAAAGTTAGTTGTCCTAGACGTAGAGAACAAACGTATGGGCACCAACTGGGGAAACCAGGGTGGTGGGGGTGGTGGGATGAACTGGGCGATTGGGATTGACGTGTATACACTGATGTGTACAAAATGGATGACTAATAAGAACCTGCGGTATAAAAAAATAAAATAAAATTCAAAAACGAAAAAGAGTGGGGAGCTGGGAAACACACACACACACACACACACACGTGCACACACACACACACACGCAGTTAGCTGTCCTGCACATAATTTCATGAGGGATTTCACACGGGCCAAAATTGCAAACAGTTATTGCAGTTGTGGAGGGTATGCATTTATTCTGAGAGTTGGGGTGGTTGGAAAGCATAATAGCATGAGAAACTAGACCCTCCCACCCCCAGCTGCCAGTAAGTAATTCAACCCAGGGCTTCAAGAGCCAATTTCTTCGCATTCAAAGTGTGACTGGTCCCTGGAGACTGCCTCCCGCAGGCCATTGTGATGGTGATGGCGGGATGTGGCCTGGCCTCCTCAGCAGCTCCCAGAGGACAAGGCATTTAACGGAGGAGCCCGGGCAGCTGTCTCGGCTCGGGGTTGCTGGTCACCAGAGAGCCAGCAACCTGTGCGATGTTGACCCGGAGGTGAATAGCCCCCTTTCTCATACCCACTCCCCGGAGGCCACCGTCCCTGATTAGGGTAGTTTCTAATGCAAACAACCATTAATCTTTCTCAGGGTTAAAAGGCCAGAAAAGCAATTTTTGCGCTCTCTCTCTCTCTCTCTATTTTGATACTGTACTTCGTCTCTGTTTTACGAGAGCAGACTTACCTCACTGACCACTGGAAAATACCCTACAGCTGTGTCCACAGCTACACCAACAATGCCAAACCCAGCACACCCTCCCTGTGCACAGGGGAGGGACAGGAGTGCAACACGCCAGCTATTTATTATGGCACTTGGCAAAAATCAGAGAAACATGACCTGCTTGAAACAAATTAGTAATTTTGTATCAAGAAATAAATTAGGGATGATGTATTTTAAGTGAAAAATGCCATCATGTGTGATAATTTTATGAAAGTAATATTATATAAACTTTTGAATACTATTCCTTTAATTTTCCTTCCCTTAGCAAGTACATTAATCCATATAAATGAAGCTGTGACCCCTAAGGACTGTTTGAGCTTTTAAGGAAATCAATAGATAAATAGGATTTGACTTAGAAAAATGTACTTAATTGTTTTCTCAGAAAACAATTATGTATTTCTGCTACAGAAATGGATATAATCTCTCACACTCTTTTAATAGCTGGTAAAGTCAAGAAACACATCTTTTCTATATTCTCAAATTGTAAGGGCCAAAATGATGGGTATTAGGATAAAAAACACGAAGGCTTCCTAAATCTGTTTCTTCCTGCTTGACCTTTAAATCCTTCCTCTACGAAGTCATCGTCAGTACGAATGCCAAACACGCCTCCTGGTGAGTCACGGTGAGACATCTGGTTACTGGTGGAAACGGCATTGAATATTTCAGAGAGAGAAAGAATGCATTTTCATATCTAAAACGATTTTACATTAAATTTCCCAAACTCAAAATCTCACATTAAGGACAAGGTAGTACATAAAATCTAGTTACGGTATTTTCAGGCTTGGAGAGGAATTGGTTGAATAAAGTAAGACTCAGACCTAGGGGCTGGAGTGGAATCCAGGGCCCTGGACCCCTGGACTCACTAGTCTTACGCTGTTCTAGTGATGCCGCATCACCTTGCAAAATATATTACAGGAGGTCTCGAATTTACCTGGACTTTCCTTGAGGGGGTGGGGCACATACATATTTTTTTGCTACGCCAAATGTATTTTGAGACATTGATTAACAACTTTTACTAAAGTTTCCTGAAGGATCTCAGATTGGCAGTTTCACTGTTCTCTGCCTTATTCACAAAGCTTCTGCTCTCAGAATCCATAATTCTCCTGAAAAGCTGGAGGGAATTTTAGCTAGATGTAGTCTGATGGTAGAGGTGAAATTCTGTTGGGACTCTCTTGTGCTTGCCTTTTGGGCACTTGGCATAAAGAATTTGAATGCTCTGTAGGAACTAAAACTACACCTTAATGATAGCATTCCTAAGTAAAAAAAAAATATATATATATATATAGATATATATACACACACACACATAGTTATCTATAATGTATCTATATATGTGTATAAAATTATGGGGAGAACATATGTTTGTAAATTTTGTTTTTTAACAGTGGCTCTCTTTTGGATGGTGCAATGTGAACCAATATTTTCTTCTGTGTGTCTCTTTGTACTACCGGTTTTTGGCACTGAACATGTCTTATGTGTGTAATTAGAAAGACTCCCAGTAAACAATATTTAAATGTTATTTTTAAAATCCCAAGTAAACAAAGATGTTTACAGAGATAAAGTAGGGCCAGGCAGGTTGAATGGCACAGTAATGTCCTTCTCATGTTTTTTAAAATCCTGATGTAATTATATACTTTATATAATTATATACTATAATATGTAATTATATACTATATATGCATATGTCCTATGCTCAGTAATTACATATAATTATATATGTAATTATATACTCTACTTGATATACTTTCTGATTAAAACTTTAATCCAGTTTAAAATGTGGATAAATCGGCAAGTACGCTGAGATCTAGACTGCCAAAGCTCGAGCAGTGCGCTCGCCACTGTGAGGGAAAACGAGCGAGCGTAGGCGTTCCAGCAGGCTGGGAATAACAGGAGGCAGGTGACCCGGCTACCGGGATTCAACTTGCGTCCTGAAGTCTGCGAACCGCAAAACGGCTTGCTTTTGAATTAGTCTACTCTGAGCACCAGAACCATTTTCCAAAGACGGAATTACCATGGAGGTTGTTTGTGTTCTTCTCCAAAGAACGATTGCTCCACCAGAGGATGCATCTCTAATATCTTACCCCTTTGGATTTGTTTTTACCTTTTAAATATTAGGTACTAGTATTTTTATGAGTCTGACCTAAAACAGCAAAGTGATATTTTCTTTCTTTTCTCTTCCTCTTTTAGAATTAGAAAATACATGCTTATTGTAACAAATGCAAACAGATGTTTGCAGATGTTTGTAAAATGAAAAGTGAAAGTATAAAATACAAAGTAAACATTTTCTCTTAATTCTCTATCCTCCAAATTCCATTTCTTCAGTGATCCCTTTTAAGTTTGATGTGTAACGTTCTTTCTAGATATATATATATATATAGGTGTATATTTATATATAATCTAAAAAGTAAAAATCAGACCATATTAATGTATAACTGTCCTGCAACTTACTCTTTTCCACTTAGCAGTTTATCATGGACGTACTTCATTCCATTATTTAATATACTATGATTTATTTATCTATATATTAATGAATACTTAAGTTCTTTCAAATTTTTTATTATTAGAAAATGCGCTGCCAGAAACATCCTTGCCATATTTCTTTACACACTTGTGCTGGTATTTTATAGGATAAATTTCTAGATGTGGGGTTGATTACTGGGCATAGGATATACACATTAATATTTTTGGTAGATACTGAGTGTGTGCCCCTTTGATACAGGGGTAATGTGCAGGGTTTGGGGCAGGAACATGGCCCTCTGAAGTCTGGCTGAGGGTCCAGCATGGTGGGCATTTGTCCAGCGTGTTCTATGGAAGTAGCTGGACCTGGAGCATCAGGGAATCTTCTACAGGATAAAATTATATCACATTCAGGCTGGTAACAGGGAAGTTACGTGTGGAGGTGAAAAGACAAAGCTCTTGCTAGATCAACTTCTGTTTTCAGAATTACGATGGCCAATGGTAATTCTTTCGGTGAAAATGAAAATTAATACAGTTTCATTGACGCTTCGAACAGAAGAGACAGATCCTCTTCTGACTGAGGGCGTGGTGCAAGCTTGGTGACCCTTTCCTGAAACAGTAAACACAAAGAATTACTCAGGGCTTTGCAAAGACAGTTTGTAAAAGCTACTAGGTATGTCAATTAACGCAGTCATGAGAAACAGTGACTTGCTAATAGTCACAGCTTTAAAAATCATATTCCTTGTTTGCTTCTTACTAGCTGATTCCCAACTCAGAAGTTTATCAAGTGACGCCTCTTTTCCTGCGAAGTTTTCAAAGCCGTTACTCTTGCCTGAGATCCCGAGAATAGCATTCTGCTCTAATGTACAGAACCCAACCAGCCTCAGGAAAAACACCTCCTACAATGACCAAACCACGCCAGTCAGGTGCCCCTGCCAGGCTCTCCCTGTGTGGAGGGCACTGCCCCAGGCACATGTGCAGCCAGGGAGGACAGAACGGGGTCATCCTTGGCTTCAAAGACCGTATATTTCGCAACTTGGACTTCGTGTATATCACAGAGGACTTCACTGGGACATTAACTTTCAGGCTATGGGTGGCAAGTGACTCTTTTAAAAAAAAAAATATTAACTAAGGTTTTATCTCTACCTTCCCAAATGAATCCAGTGATTTCCTTACTCTCCCCAGGGAGTATTGAGTCAAGTCAGCAGAGACACCAGCACCTCCTACTGCTGTTGACACTCCCGTCAGTGGCTCCTTAATCCCCCAATTTCCCCGCCTAAATGAAATTAGGAAACGTACCAGTGTTTCGGTTGCATGTTTGTGGGCCCCTGGGTCCGTTTTCTGTGACGAGCATCTGTATAGGACACTTGGGAGGAGGGCGAAGCACCATGGGGCAGGGCTGTGCCCAGCGCCCCACGTGGCGGACAGGGGCCCAGTGGTTACTGCCACCTTCCATTTTTCCTTCTCTCAGAAATGCCACCCAGTCACTCAGGGAAAAACCTAGGAGTCATCCTGGATTCCTCTTTGCCTTCCCTACAAGCTCCATCCATCAGCAAGTCTGTCGGATCTACCTGCACATTAAATCGCCAATCCGACCACTTCTCACCTCCCGATCCGTCACAACCTGTCCTAGTCCCTTCATGCTCCTGTCCTACTTGAAAGGCCTCTTCGAGTTGTTTCCACTGTCGCTCCACTCTCGCCCCCTAGAGGTCCTTCTCCCCGCAGCAGCCCGAGCGATTTTTCCGCATTGCAAGTTTGATCACACCGTTCCCTTGCCGAACACCCTCTGATGATGTCCCCCTGCAATTAGCACAAAGCCGTGTCCTCTAACCCCAGCTCTGACTCTTCTCCCACCCGCTCATCTCGCCTAGACCCACGGTCCCCCTTCAGTCCCATGAAGATGCGAATCTTCACCCTATCCCAGGGCCTTTCCCCACTGCCTGGATTGCTCCTCCCACCTGGCTGCCTCCACCGCCAATCAGAGGCCTTCCCTGACCACACTCGCTGGAGTTGCCGCCACACTGTCCCATGCGAAATCACCATCTCGTTACCCAGGTTTCCTCCAGACCACTAATCATTATCTGAAACGATTTCACTTGTATCTTATTTGTAGATTTGATTAGATGACCATTGTCTGTCTTCCTCACTAGAACGTAAGCTCCACGAGGGAGGGAAGGGACTTTATTTTCTAAACCGTATCACACACAATTCATGGTATATAGTAAGACATCAGTAAGTACTTGTCAGGTAAACGGAAGAATAAAAAGGAAGGATGTATACAAAAATTAACTTTAAACGCACCTAAATGTAAGAGCTAAAACCTTAAAACTCTTAGAAGAAAATGGGAAAATATTCATGACTTTGGGTTTGGCAGTGATTTCTCGGTTATGACACCAGAACACAGGCAACAAAAGAAAAAATAGATAAACTGGACTACATCAAATTAAAAACTTTTATGCATCAAGGAACACTACTAAGAGAGTGAAAAGACAGCTCATAGAATGGGAGAAAATATTTGCAAATCATATATCTGATAAGGGATTAATATACAAAATATACAAATAATTGCTACAACTAAATAACAAAAACCCCCAAGCAACTCAACTCAAAAACAGGCAAAGGAGGGGCTTCCCTGGTGGCGCAGTGGTTGGGAGTCCGCCTGCCGATGCAGGGGACGCGGGTTCGTGCCCCGGTCCGGGAGGATCCCACACGCCACGGAGCGGCTGGGCCCGTGAGCCGTGGCCGCTGAGCCTGCGCGTCCGGAGCCTGTGCTCCGCAACGGGAGAGGCCACAGCAGTGAGAGGCCCGCATACCGAAAACAAACAACCCCCCCCCCAAAAAAAATAGGTAAAAGACGTGAATAGATGTTTCTTTAGAAAAGATATATAAATAGCTAATCAGCATGTGAAAAGATGCTCATTGTCATTAGGAAAGTGCAAGTTAAACCCACGAGTTACCACTTCACACCTATTAGAATGGCGATGCAAAAAATGGAAAATAACAAGTGTTGGTGAAGATGTGGAGAAATTGGAAGCCTCGTGCATTGTTGGTGGGAATGTAAAATGGTGCAGCCACTACGGGGAATAGTTTGATAGTTTGTCAAAAAGTTAAACACAGAACTACCCTGTGATCCAGCAATTCTATTCCTTAGGTATCTACCCCAGTGAAATGAAAGCAAGGACTAAAACAGATACTTGTGCATTGATGTTCACAGCAGCGCTATTCACAATAGCCAAAGGGGGGAAACAACCCAGGTGTCCGTCTGCAGATGAATGGGTGAACAAAACGTGGCCCATCTGTACAATGAAATGTTATTCAGCCATAATAAGGAACGAAATTCTGACACATCTAGGACATTGTGCTAAGTGAAGACACAAAAGGCCAAATACTGTATGATTCCACTTACACGAAGTACCTAGAGTAGGAACATTCACAGTGATAGAAAGTAGAATAGAGGTTCCCAGAGGCTGGGGGAAGAGGAGAGTGGAGAGTTACTGTTCACCACTTAGCGATAGAGCAGCGCTTCTTTGGGGGATGATTTCAAAGTTCTGAAAATGGATAGCGATGATGGTTGCACAACCCTGTAAAATGGGCTTAATGGCACTGAGTTGTACACTTAAAAATGATTAAAGTAGTAAATTTTATGTCAGGTCTGTTTTACCGCCACTTAAAAAAGAAGAATGGATGGACAGATGGGAGAAGGGTGGGGAGACGATGCTGAAGAGTTTGGGTGAAGCCAAGGTGAAGCTTCACATCCCAGCACGTCTTGTAGACACCCTAAAGACTTTTGAAAATCCATAGCAAAGCAGAGACTTGTTCACGGTGACTTACGCACACATTTGTGGCAGGTCCAGAACGGAGGTTCGGTATCTGCTATGGCCGAAGTTGCCACATCATTCTGTTTATAATGGCAGAGAGTCTTATCTGATGAGCTCAAGCGCCCTTAAAACAGCCCTGTGCATCTCGCATGAGGTAGTTCAGGACTCTCAGCTCGGGCCAGGCCGAGGTGAGTTTCTCTTTCACATTTCTAACCCCCAGCGATGGGTTCAACAGGGGCAAAGGCGTAAAGTTTGTGATATATCCTTGCACGTTATCACTTGTGCCATGTAAAAGCCAACCTCTCAGGATTCAGATGTGTTCCGCACCGTGCTGTTATTTATAGACACATAAGACCGAAGGACAACTGATTAACGTGGGCACTGAAATAAATTCAGGCTACTACTTTTAGCACATTCATAAAATAACATTTCAGCGGGCCTGTCTGCCAGCGAGTGGAAGTGCTCATTTTGGTAGACAGCTCTCCTCGGTAATGAAATGTTTTGTCGGGAAGTGGAAACGTTTCTTTCCAGAGGTTTCAGAAATCCAGCCTGGAAGATTAATTTACTCTTGCCTGCTCCCTGAGCAGCCCGGCTATGGCAGTTGGAAACCTCTGTACACAGGGCTGCTGTTTGCCGCCACCAGTATGGGCTGTGGTGTTTGGTTAAGAATACTGGCCTGGTTGTTGCAGAGAAAACCGATCCCTCTTTGCCGAACATAAAAGAAGCTTTATCAGATGCTGACTGCATGAAATATCCTTTCTGGTGCTGTTCTTTGCAGGAAGAGTATATCCCTCTCACTACCTTAAATCCTGTAATACTAATAAGTGAAGATTTGTCTGCTGCACGTGTAAAATTCTGAAGTTGCCAAAGCATTCCTGTAAAATGTTCACTAAAAAAAAAAAGAAAAGAAACAAAAACCCAACAGTAGTTCAACTGCAAAACAGACAAGCTTATTTCCAATATTCCTTCTAAAGTCCTATGACTACTCCTCCCCTTCCCCATATATGCATATAAATCTGCATATTGACATCAAAACTGAACTAGTGCCAGTGAATTAAATTAACTGTTTCTCCTAATTGTGAAAACATGATCAAAGGGAAAAAAGGCAGCATCCACCTTGGGGCTGCTTTATGAACATAGCTTGAGGAAATCCTGGTTTCCTACTTTATAGACATGACTTGCATTAGAAAGATTCAATTTACCCTGCATCCTTTGTGAAACTAAGAAGTTAGTTTTGTCTAATTAAGGGTCTGCTATCTGTGATTTCCCAGTATGACACGTGCACTGAGGCATTCAGAACGATACCTAATTAACTTGCTGTTATAGAGGATGATCTCAAGTGTTGGTCTGGATCTGTCGCTGTTTGGAGCAGCTTTTGAAAGTGGAAGCCTGAGTAAAGTAGAATTGAAACCGTCCACACCTGCCAGTGTGTGCCGATGGCTGGAAGATGCATTGCCACAGCAATTAAGTGGCCAAGAATGTCATCCAGTTTTATCTGAAACTCATGAATACCATTCTTGGAGGTTGATAAACACATATGCCTGAACATTTTCCTGGGACAAACAAGCTGAACTTTTCAGAGGACCCCCTGAAGAGTGGACACTCTTGCTGGGACCATGCTATAAGAGCCAGAGGCTACATCAAAATCGTGGTGACCACTTGGTCTCTGGTATTCCTGGACAGGCTTTCATGGCTCCTTTTCATTGGCTGAGTCCTATTAAGTCTAAGGAAATTGCTCAAAAACAAAGACAGAAGATTTAAGAGGAGACGGTTGCAGGAATGAGCTCCTTTACATGTTCACTAGCGCGGGTTAGGTGCTATAGAAGATAGATGAGCAAAACAGACAGGCTCCCACCTTCATGGAACTTTAATAGGTTTGGAAAACATGATTGTGATGGTCATATTTTTTATTTAGTCCCTTCGACTTACAGGTTAGGACTGTGGGCTAGAACTAGTGTCTCTGCTATACTTTGAGATTCCTCTTTTTCTCATTCATTTATATTTTTGGATGCAACTGAGCCCACTGGGCCTGACCCCAAATCAGGGAAACTGGTGGCCCATGGGCCATGTTTTGTTTGTACATTGGGAAGTCAGGGAATTCAACACAAACATCTCAGTTGCTGATTTTTCTTAAAAATGCAAGTTCTACCAACACTGGGAACTGAATTTATGCTTGGTGATAATAAATTGTAGCTGAAAAGCTGCTCACCCAATGAGATGGGTCATGTGTTTTCCAGTTCACTGAAGTCCCCACCATTCCCTAGTGCCTTAAATTACTTTGTTCATTGCTGTTATTTAACTTGCTCCTATGGACAGGTAAGTCTGTGAACCCAGTCCACACAAATACTATCTTATATGAGTGGTGAGGTTTTCAGCATTCTAAGTACTTGCTAAGTGGGGAAGAAGCCAGTTTGAGGCCTTTGCTTAACTGAAGTGGGCTGAGGGAAGTCCTGCCACTGTGGTAAGCAGGATGCTGTGTGAGTGGATATTCTAGCTGTTAACTCTGTTCCAATGTCAGGGATAGATACATGAATGCCTTAATTGTGGGGAGAACTGCCTTATCCTCATAGTGTTTGTTTGTTGTTGTTTTTTCAAAATAGAAGTATAGGGCTTCCCTGGTGGTGCAGTGGTTAAGAATCTGCCTGCTAGTGCAGGGGACACGGGTTCGAGCCCTGGTCCGGGAAGATCCCACATGCCGCGCGGAGCAACTAAGCCCGTGCGCCACAACTACTGAGCCTGCGCTCTAGAGCCCATGCTCTGCAACAAGAGAGGCCACCACAATGAGAAGCCCACACACCGCAATGAAGAGTAGCCCCCGCTCGCCGCGACTAGGAAAGCCTGCGCGCAGCAACGAAGACCCAACACAGCCAAATAAATAAATTAATTTTTTAAAAAGTATAGTTGATTTACAATATTGTGTTAGTTTCAGGTGTATAGCAAAGTGATTCAGTTATATATATGTACTTTTTTAAAGATAATTTTCCGTTATAGGTTATTACAAGATACTGAATATATTCTCCTGTGCTGTACAGTAAATCCTTATTGCTTACCTGTTTTATATAGAGTAGTTAGTATCTGTTAATCCCATACTCCTAATTTATCCCCCCCCTTCCCTTTCCCCTTTGGTAACCATAAGTTTGTTTTCTATGTCTGTGAGTCTATTTCTGTTTTGTATATAGACTCATTTGTAATGTTTTCTAGATTCCACATATAAGTGATATCATATATCTGTCTTTCTCTGTCTTACTTCACTTAGTATGATATTCTCTAGGTCCATCCACATTGCTGCAAATGACAATATTTCATTCTTTTTTGTGGCTGAGTAATATTCCATTGTATATATACCACATCTTCTTAAGCCAATCATCTGGTGACGGGCACTTGGGTTGCTTCCATGTCTTGGCTATTGTGAATAGTGCTGCTATGAGCATTGCACGTACCTTTTCAAATTAGAGTTTTTGTCTTTTCCGAATATCCTCATAGTGTTTAAGTGACCCTTGCCTTTCACATTTCAGACAGGAGGACTTAGTGAGCGCTCGGGGCCTGGTGAGCATGGTGTCATCTCCTGGCTCTGAGCTCTCTGTTTTATGGTGAATTACAGCAAACAGGGTCTTGGCCTATTTGGCTCTGGTGCTATAACACAAGGGTATCTGATCCTAAATGGAAGAGAAGTCCAGTGGGGGATAAACTCTTTTCATGAGAACCTTGAGAGGGGAAACTTTACATCTATTATAATTCTACCATATAAATGATAGCTGCTCAGTTTAAATTCTTTTTTTTTCAGTTTAAATTCTTTAGGAGCATGTAAATAAATGAAATAAGACTCAAAGTGACACACATAAGTATACATATGTATATGTATAAAATATCTAATCTCCCAAATATGTTTAAAAAGTGATTTTGTAATCATCTTAACTTAAAAGCCATGTCTGTTCTTCACAAAATAGTAGAATTTGTAACTCTTTATAATGGAAAATAATATTAGTGGCCCTTTTGGAATAGCTTCACATAGTTTTATAGGGGACTCTTAAAAGAGCAGGAATGGAGAAAAGGGAAATTCTGCTATACTCAAGATAAACTTGGTTGTTTTTGCCTTAAATTTTTATAAAGGATCCTTTCATTACATCGTCAAAGCTTCACGTAAGCCACAGTTTAATGGAAGAATATAAAGGCGAGGGAGCCTTGGCCCCTTCCCCCCTGGGGAAGCGGAGAGCTGCTGCCTGGGGCGGGGGGGGGGGACCTGGGTTGTCGTCTCCTTCCCTGAGATGCCCCCAATGGGCCGTGTGTGTCCTGGAGCCTGGTGCTTCTCAGAAGGCAGTGAGGACGGGCTGCGTCTCTTACCTGGGGCAGTGTGCCTTTCACTAATGCGGGGATATCGGCCTCGGAGTAGCCAATGGCAGCTAGGCCATCATCCACATCCAGATCGAATAAGAATTTCCGCAGCGTGTCTGCCAGAATAGGCCCAGCATCTGGGATCCTGGCAGTGCGGGTGTCGGCTCCTGGAAGACACAAAGCACCGACTGTAGAGGGGAGGAAGCTGGCCCTGGGTGTGATTCAGTCACAAGATAGCTGAATACATAACCTACTGCCAGCCCCTCACACTGGAGACAAGGGCACCGCTGTGCCCCCAGCCGGGAGGCCGGCTCAGCTGTCAGCCCCGCGGGAGACAGGCCATCCTGGGAGCCCCCAGAGCCTCCATAGAGAAGTCGCAGAGTGGCGAGGGGGGCTAACTGGGCTCTCACTTCTCCAGTGGGCTGCTTGCCCTCCGTGTGGTGGGAAGAAGAGAAACGGCCCAGAAAAGGGGCCCAGGAAGGAAACCAAGAAAGAAGGCTGGTGTTTGGATGAGAAGGAATGAGCATCTGTAGGAGAAAACACAGCTTATGTAACTTTCAAGGCTTGGAATTTGCTGACATCTAGAGGTCTACACATTCAATGGCCTTTCTCAAGGCGACAGCTTAGGAGAAGAAGACAAACCCTTTGCAAACACTTTGTGAGGCAAGGGTCTACAGAAGTTCAAAAAACTCCCAACGTTAACTGCCAAAAAAGGAGGAAAATGACAAAAATGGATTAGGTGTGGCCAGGGAAGGAGTATATTTCCTCTCTTTAGCTAGAAAACTGTTTTGGACTCTGTTGCCAAAGGGCAGCCCCTCTAAATATATATTATACAACCTGTCAGGCAGAATTAAGAATGAGGAGACTCTTAGAAAGCAGTATTTAACACGTAGATAATAATGATATAGGTGAATGAGGAAGAAGGTTGCCAGGGGTTGGAGATTTGTAAGGGCAGAATTTGGACATAATTACTAATTAATACACAAAAGCATTAAAAGTTCCCAGAGGAAGGGACTCAATCCCAAAGCCTCAGCACCCATGCCCCACACCCCCATCTATTCTGGTTGGATACACTCATCGCCGGGACGTCCCGCGGTCTGTAAACAGAAGGTAGCGTTATTTATTATCCAGAGCGCCTCACGCCGTAGTCCAAGTCCACTTTCTCTGCATAGGTCAAAAAGAGACTAGAAGGTAAGGTTCACTCCATACTGCAGCATTGTATTAAATCAGTTTTAGCCTTTCTCTTCTCTGACAGCGACCTTTTATGTTATCCAGGAAAAGGTATAAATAGAACCAGACACAGAGCTAGTTGGGAGAGCAGCCAGATGGCAGGTAGAACTTGCCCGACAAGGCCAGTCTGTGTTACACAGCGGCAGCTCAAATGTGGATTAAGTGGAGGGTGACACGAGATACGGGGTTTATGAGGTCCTTATGTTCCCAGGATTGCTGCCATGCAAAGCTCCAGGTTTTCCTACGAAGTGTTTTAGAAAAGAAGAGAAGGTAGGAAAGAGAATACATTGGTATAAAGCTAAGACTATCCAAGATTACATAGGGAATCAAAATATTTAATGCCATTTGCAGCAACTTGGATGGACCTAGAGATTGCCATACTGAGTGAAGTAAGTCAGAGAAAGACAAATATATGATATCGCTTATATGTGGAATATTTAAAAAAGGGTACAAATGAACTAATCTCCAAAACAGAAATGGAGTTACAGATGTAGAACACAAACTTATGGTTATCGGGGGATAAGGTGGGGGAGGGATAAATCGGGAGATTGGGACTGACATATATACACTACTATGTATAAAATGGATAACTGATAAGGACCTACTATATAGCACAGGGAACTCTACTCAATCCTCTGTAATGACCTAAATGAGAAAAGAATCTAAAAAGGACTGGATATACGTATACGTATAACTGATTCACTTTGCTGTACACCTGAAACTAGCACAACATTGTAAATCAACTCTACTCCAGTAAAAATGAAAACAAAACAAAAATGTTTAATGGCTAAATATGGAATAATATTAACCAAAAGTTCCTATGCAAGAGGAAAGTATCGGTAGTTCCTCTGGCCTGGGTTTTGTCTAATAGAGGCCTTGCTTCCTCAGTAGTTTTGTTGGTGGCCTGGAATGTTAGGTTTAGGCTCTCTGAAATTTTCCCATTTACCATGCATCTAGCCTACTGTTTGGGCTCCTGCCTGTTTCCACTGCATATTTACAAAGGATCTGAGTCCCAACATAGAGCTGAACAGTATCCCCAGTCCAAAAGGGAAAAAGGGATACAAGATCCTTGGAAAAGTAGGCACCATGTCTCTGGCAGTACATGCCGGGAAATCTAGCAGAGGGAGGTGGAGGTAGAGCAACACATTGGGAAGGATATCTGTGTCGTTCCTACCTTCTCGGAACTACGCTCTCCAACGGCTCGAGCTAGAGGAGCATAATGCAGTTTTCTTTTTAGCTCTTCCCTTTCTAAAACAAGTAGGGGAATAGATGTTTTAAAAGTTAATTGAATACTTAAGTTTACTTAAAAGAATTCTTGTATTAGAAAAATACCAGTATTTTACTTAACACTAAAGTGACCCTAAATGTAACTGTATTTCTTGTAAGATTTAAAAGGCACTGTGGGTATATTATTACAGACATTATTTATCCTACAAAACAGCAAACAGATAACTTCTTTGGGGAACTTTTTATAAAGTTTCTAGTTGTTTAGGTTCTCTATAACTGGGAATTTACTGTTACTTCCTGATTCAGATTCATTTTTAGTTCCTATGAAACAAAACAAAAACCATATATAACATGAACAGTATATAAACAGTTTCACTTTCCTTGGGGATGAAAACAGTGGAAATATTATTGCTGTAAACTTAATGTAAGCAGTACTTGGTTCCATTTCATTGCTAATAGACTCTTAGAAACACAAAATTACAGAATTTTAGTGCTAGATAGGAATTTGGGCAGGTCACTGACATTTTATTATTGAATTATCCCAAGCAGTATTTTTGGTATTATTCTTTATGGTTTATCTTCAGAAGCATCCTAGGAAAGGCTCCACATATGTGGTTCACAGCTGTATGATTAACGGTTCATACCCAGTATTTCTGCCATCTCCAGGTGGTGCTCAGGAGACATCTGCGCCGTGAAGGTGAACACTGCTGGGGACGTGAGTACCACAGACAGGCCATGGGGCTGGGGAGGAAGGAAACATGGTGAGCAACGTGGCAAAGCCAGTCTTCAACATGCATCTTCTAGGTATTAAGTTACTTTACCTTGCAGTCCAAGCAATCAAGAATTAACAAACACATTTATGGCAACTGAGAGGAATCTAAGACTAAATTAAAGAATTTATTATGATTTTACCACCAGTGGGTGATCCACATTATAATCCTTTGCTTTATATGTCTTCACTAAGCCTGAAATTGGGTAAGACATTCCATGGCTAGAAAAGAAAGAAAGTCCTTATGTTGACATACAGATATCAGAAATTCAAGTTAACAGTACTCTATGGGAGAGCCTCTCACAGTCTCTTGACAATATTATTAACCCACAAAGTTAGACATTCTGTTCTCTTTGATTCCTATGAGCATACATTATTATGCAGTTGATATTTGGTGTTTTCATTCACAAAAGTTCTGAAATGTTAGAATTCAAATGCTCATAGAATAGCATGCTGTTAAAAAGTATTGATGCTTAAGTTGCTGGCCAAGCACATTGGTTAAGCTGATGACTCGAAGAAACCAAGAATTCACTTTGAAGTTCCTTTAATAATCTTCAGGGTATGCATTTTCTATCCTGCTCTGCACTGCCTTGGCAGTGTGTTCCTTCACAAGCGGAAGATGTCGGTGGGAATTTCATGCGCCAAGATGTACTGCACTAGACATGCAAGCTTGTTCCGCCAGTGATCTGTCTTGCCAATGATTGATACCTTCTTTTAAATGCTATGTACTAATGGGAGTTGACTCATACGTGATTGTTTCAGCCTGAAAGGCTATCCAGAAAAGGCATTTTCGTTTTTATTTGTGGGGATTTTTTGGTTGGTTTTAATGGGAAAACTCTTTATCCTCTCGAATTGTTAGTGAGCAAATAGGACAATATGATAATTTAGTAGATGACCCAGAAGATACACATTGTGACAAGTTAATATATTTACAGTTAATATATTGAAAGTGAAATGTTTCACAATAGTAAAATGGTCTGTAAGTCTATTAATGTGGGTTATTGGATGACTTTGTTTTTATTTGCTAAAAGATTTACATTTCATAGACAGATGAAGTATTTTGGAGAATTGTATGATTATCCAAAAAGAGGTGCCCCATGCCTGTCATCTCTCACGAGGCAGCTCAGAAGCTATCGGTTCTCTGAGCTGTTGGATACTTAGGGACGTGCTTTACTGTTTTCGGGCTTCATAGTATTCAGAAAAATATTGCTTAGCATGCTTCCGTGATGTGAAAGGGTTCATGTAACTTTCAAAGTACCTTTCTAACAATAGCCAATATTTTAGTTTGATTTCTTTTATTTTAACAGTTATATAGATTCTTTGTAAAAAGGAAAAATGATCCATAATCCTATTTCCTCAAGATAACCATTATAGAATATTTGCTTCTAATCTTCTTATGCATATGTTTAATTTATGATCGTATTGTGCACTGTTTTTTTTTTTGTTTGTTTTTGTTTTTGGTTTTTTTTTTTGGTTTTTGTGGTACGCGGACCTCTCACTGTTGTGGCCTTTCCCGTTGCGGAGCACAGGCTCAGCGGCCATGGCTCACGGGCCCAGCCGCTCCGCGGCACGTGGGATCTTCCCGGACCGGGGCACGAACCCGCGTCCCCTGCATCGGCAGGCGGACTCTCAACCACTGCGCCACCAGGGAAGCCCCTGTGCACTGTTTTTGACATTGCTTTTGTTACTTAATATTCTTTATAAACATTTCCCCATATCATTTTCTATTCTTCTAAAATATTATTTTAATAGATATTTTATTCTTTGAGTACTAAACTTCAGTTAACCATTCCCAAACTGTTGGGAATTCAGGTTGTTCCTAAATGTTTCAGTTATAAGTAACTTTTAGGTGAATATCCTTAGAAGGATATTCTTTGATCATATCATGATTATTTCTTTAGGCTACATTTCTAGAAGTAACATCAGTGGGGCAAAGGGTATAAACATTTTCCAAGCTCTGGGCAGATTTTGTTCAGTTGCTTCTGAGAAAGGTGGTACCCATCTATGCTCCTCCCAGCAGCAGAGTTTGAGGGTGAATATTTCATTGCGCTCCCCTAGCAAAGGCCAACTCTTAATTCTCCGTGGTCACTGGTTTTCAAGTTTAAGGCAACATGCCAATAAAGTTCTGATCAAAAAACTAATTCTGGCTATTGACAAGTATTCTAATCCCCTTCTTTTTGAGAGAGATTAGGAGAAAAAAAATCCTGCGTTTGACGTTTTAAAAACCCATGACAGGGCTTCCCCGGTGGCGCAGTGGTTGAGAATCCGCCTGCCGATGCAGGGGACGCGGGTTCGTGCCCCGGTCCGGGAGGATCCCACGTGCTGCGGAGCGGCTGGGCCCGTGAGCCGTGGCCGCTGGGCCTGTGCGTCCGGAGCCTGTGCTCCGCAACGGGAGAGGCCACAACAGTGAGAGGCTCGCGTACCGCACAAAAAAAGAACCCCCAGAAAACCCATGACACATGATGAAGATGTGGAGAAATCAGAACCCTCATCCACTGTTGGTGGGAATGTAAAATGGTGCAGCCACTGTGGAAAACAGCCTGGCAGCGCCTCAAAATTTAAACAGAGTTACCATATGACCCAGCAATTCCACTCCTAGGTGTATGTATACTCAAGAGAAATTAAAAACATATGTCCACCAGGTAAACTTGTACATGATTATTCAAGCAGCGATATTCATAGTAGCCAAAAAAGTGGACACAACACGAATGTCCATCATCTGATGAATGAATAAATACAATGTGGTATGTCGGTGCAATGGAAAATTGCTTGGCAATAGAAAGGAAACAAGTACTAATATGTGCATGGGATGAACCATGGAAACATGATGCTAAGTGAAAGAAGCCAGACAGAAAAGATCACATATTACATGATTCCATTTATACGAAATGTCTGGAATTTGAAAATCCATAGAGACAGAAAGTAGATTAGTAGTTGTTTAAGACCTGGGGGTATAGGAGGATTGGTGGGCGACAGCTAAGGGGTACAGGATTTCTCTTTAAGGTGATAAAATGTTCTAAATTGATAGTGGTAATGGTAGCACAACTTTGTGAATATACTAAAAACCACTGAAAGTTTTAAATGGGTGAATTCTATAGCATGTGAATAATTAATAGCTCAAAAAAGCTGTTACCAAAAAGAAAAAAAATCTGTGACCCGACAAACTGCATTTGAATTAAGAAAATATTATAGGACACTAAGTTAAATATCTTCTTTCTATAACATACTGAAAATCTTACCACATGTCCTAAATTATAAACATTATAACAATTTAAGGGCAGTAGCTTAGGTGAAGAAATAAAATCTCAAATTTGCTCACCACAGATGAACACCAGCATTTCCAAAGCCAATGCCAGCAAAAGCACTTGCCAAGTGCATACTAGACCTTGCTTCAAGATCATCAGGATTTCTGACAGCCCTGTGGATGATATAAATACCTAACAACAACACATCTACATTGGCATTTCCTAGTGAATAAGGAGCCGCCTTAGGGAAAGATCTGGAAAAAAAAGAAATGCTACTCGATAGGAAGAAAAATTAGGCAAGTTATTCAAATGACACCTTGTCTTCTAGACGAAAACCAAAGGGAAACATATTTTCTCATCGGCAGTTGGAGCAAAGGCATAATAAACATGCTGTCAGGCTGCTCATGTGATAAAAGTGCCAGGGGAAGAAAGCACTGACCCTTGGACTATGAAAGCTGCTCAAGAAAAGTGCCCTGAGACTCATTCTTCTTCTTCACTTGTCAATGACCTTGATTGCGGCTGTGGGTGGACTCAGAGTAAACACATACTCAGAAGGCCCAGGGCCCAGGCTGGTTTGCTGAAGTGAGTCCCTGTCGCCTGGGGCTACTTACTGGCCAAATGAACCGCCCAGACACCTTTCTCTCTGTGATACCACCCCAAGTCGGACCCACTGGGGACCTCTTTTGGTATCTGTGGAAATTGCACATGTTATTTTAATACTTATCACTGTGCAAGTGGGATGTTATTGTAGGACAAGCCTTTAGTTGCTCCATTCCTCCTCAGTGCCACTGTGGAAAAGCAAATTCTCAAAGGCCTCTTTCAGATGGAGCTCAGCCTTCCTGCTCCCAGGCTTGGAAACCCTGCCCCAGGGAGGAACCCTAAGACAGCCAAGGGCACCCCTTCCCACATGGTTTTGTGTGATCGTGCCTAGAGTAAGGGTTCTTGCTATAAAATATAAGTGCCACAGCGTTTTTCCTCCTTCCATCTGGAATAGTTAGGCACTTGTGTCTCTTTGCAAAACCCAGTGTTCGTTCCTTATTCCCAAATAACAAGGTGAGATAGCAGGTGATGGAGCTTCAGTCCATTTAGCCCCCTCACCTCCCACAGCTGCCATGCCAAGCCTTGTGTCCCCGTCAGACACCTGGCTGGCCGTCATCTGCATCTGCTTCTACCCAGACAAATCCTCCCTGCTGGGCTCCGAGCTGGAGATAGTTCTGTGTCCCTCCCCTACCTCTACTACAAAATGCTGTCCTAGGCCCCTCTCCCTCCAGGCCGGAGGAGGCACCGTGCTCACATCCAGTCCTAACCTGCCCTGTTCTTGCCCTCCGTTGTGTATAAATACAAAGGGGAGTTCGACTTTGCACAAGTCTTAATGTCTCAGGGATCAGTTTTCATCTCTAAGTATATCTTTGCTCTCTCTCAAGAGTCTATTTTGGCTATTTCATGCATAAATCTTTCCAGACCTTTCAGGAATCTTTTCAGGAAGGCTCTCATATCTCCCAGGACAGACATCTCTACACATTTACTTCTCAAATTGAGCTCATGTGCGTTTGCTCATGGGTCGACCCCGTGTGCCTCTGGACAGGGCCTCATGGGGCGGGGCCAACATCTGTCTCGTGGTTCTCATTTCTGCCCTTGGTAGCCAGATCTCAAAGGACATCTCCCCTCCCCCAGGTTTGGTTTTGAGGCTTTGATGAATAAACCTTCTCCCTGCATCCTTCATAAATTATGGGCTCCTATGCTGTCCCCTCATGATCTTTGCCTTTTCAGATCAAAGGAGCCAGTTCTCATCTGTCCTCATGGGGCCCCCTCCAGAGGTTGCTGGTGTCTGGTGCTTCCGTATGTACAGTGACTGATATTTTTGGTGAGCAGCCTTGCTCAGGACATTTCCGGATCTGGTGCGCCACATTTCACGGGAAGGTGGAAAGTGGTTTTTCTGTTCTGTTTCCGTCCCCTGTGGGCGACCTACCTCTTCAGATACTTAGCAACGATCCTCAGTGCATGGACTGCCCAGATGTCACTGATGGGGTTGCTGCCCTGGTAGGCTGGCCGGGCGATGGGGTTTGCAGGGCAGGGGCTCCGCATGTGGTACGGGAGGGCAGTGTAGGACTCCAGGGCGTGACTAACAGGGAATATTTAAAATACACAGTTGAAAGCATCCTTTTCCTCCTTTCCTCCATTCACATCACACGCTGTCCCAGAATGCTCGGTACTCACTCCCCTGTGGATATGCTTTGTAGTGCTGATAATCACAACTCATCTCACTAATCAGCCTCTTGTCCACGACAGTCATTGCTTATTGTAGAAATTAACACAGTGAAGTTGACATTAACAGCACTACAGTGTTTTTGACCCGTATGTGTAAGATTACATATGGTTCCTTTCTAGTGCCAGTACATCTTTATGATGTTGAATTTTTAAACATTGAAGTCATGAGGAAAAGCACTGAATCTGAAAAATGACTTCCCTCTAAAGTATATTCACCATTTTATACCTTGCATTGGTCAAACACCATATTACCCAGCCAAGAAGGGTCACAGTTACACTAGCCTCCTATAAGAGTACAGAGCAGTGGGTCGGCCCCCCCAGATGTAAATTCTGGCACCAGACCTTCCCTGTGGGCCTGAGGGGAGTCACCATCCTCCCTGTGATTCTAAGATGGGGAAACATCATAGTATGTCTTTCGTCATGGTGCTGCTGTGAAAATTAAGTTCACATATGTAAAGTACCAGCACTTTGTAAAACTTATCATTCACCATTATTCTTAATTCTTGGCCTGAACAAAAAATCGAATTCTTTCTTCTTACATGCCCTAAATTCAGGGTTGACTGTTTTAAGAATAAAGCATCAGAGCTTCCTTTACCTACTGGCCTGCCATGAATTCTAGCTAATCGACTGCAGGAGATGAGAATAAACACAATCATCTAGATCAACGATTTGTTGGGAACACAGTATAACATGAACTACTTTGTGCATGAGTTAGAGTTTTCAGTCTTAGAGTAGAGAATTTACTCTCTTCTGCATGTGTGAAGCAGATAACATCCTTTGAAAAAGTATTAGCACTTCAAAAAGAATTAGTTGGTGGACAAAAGCTATGGGTGTGTGGTTCTAAACAGGAAATCTGGGCGAGGCAAGAAGGAGGTGTCCACGTGGGGTGGACGGGGTGCTGATGAGCCCACCAAGGTGCAGAGTTAAACCTCTGCCCTGCTGTGCATCTTGATTCTGGGCGCAAGATCAGATCTGTCTCTAAGGGGCAGATTCCCTGAGCTGAGCTCACAGAAGCTACGTGTAAAACCTGGAAGTCTGATTATTGATTTATAACAAGACATATAACTGCTGAGGGGGACAGACACCTGAGTCTTCTAGGCATCCATTCTCCCTGTCGGCAGGCTCGGGTGCGCACGAGGTGAGGGAGAAGCCCGAGCTGGGTCGTGCTGCTGGCTAAGCTAGGGGACCCGGGAGGAGAAGCTGTGAGGGGTGGGCAGATTGAGAGACTTGTCAGATTTCATCAACTTCAAGATGCCATGCTTTATAAGATGCACCATTAAAAAAAAAAAGCACCACTGGGGAAGAAAACCATACTGCCATGCCACAGATATACCGATATGCCTTGATTTCAGAGATGTTAAAATGAGAAGAAACGTGCATGTGCAAATGGGTGGAATAGGGTCTTTTGGACCAGGTGAATGTGAAGCGCCCGTGGGTCCCCGTGATGCAGCTGGAACGCGGCGCCCAGAGCTCGGGAGCGAGGCCTGTGGCAGAAACACCGATGAGGGAGCCATTGGCGCGCGGCAGACGAAGCCAGGGGAGCACGTGGTGTGACTCTGGGCCAACCGCTCAGCATCGCCCGCCCGGTTTTCTTTTCGGTGTGGCACAGCGCTGTGGTGAAGGGACGATGCGTGTGAAGTGCCGACAGCGAGCCCTTCCGGCTCCGGCAGCGGGCGCTCCCGCCCCCGCCGTGCGCCCGAGGCTGCAGCCCTGGCGCCCCCAGGTTAGCGCAGCAGAGGCAGGGCTGTGGGTCTGAGATGCTGCCCGCCAGCTGCCGCTTCTCCTCTCCCTGTGTCCCCGCGGCTGCAGCCGTGGCTGGGCCGGTCCGTCCCGAACAGCAGGTTTGCGGCTCACCTAGGACCTCACCTCATCTTTACCGCTTTAGCTTTGCCACTCAGGAAAGGGGATAATGACAGCCAAAGCCAGCGCTGTTGTGGAGCACGATCAACGAGTGCTTAACAAGTGCTTTCAGCAGTAAAATACTGTCTGTCAACCGAGTACCGAAAGAGCCCCTGCAGGTGGCGTGGGTACCTACCAAAGCACGTCGAAGCCACTGTTGGCGATCACCCGCTCAGGCATGTACAGGGTGTGCAGAGGATCAATCAGGCCCAGTGTGGGTTTGATGGCTCGCGAAGCAATACCTAAGGCAGGGATTTGCAACAGAGGCTATAGGTACGGACCCAATTTTTTGAAAATTAAATAACTGTAGGGTAACAAATTATCCTAAAAGAATTAAAATATGAGATAAGATTCATTCTCATATAGGGAGGCAGCAAGGAGTGGCGGAAAGAGATTTGGGCTCAGAAACCGGGTTTTTCAGTGCAGCTGAAGCTCCTTGCAGCTTACACGAGCCACTATACCCATGTCTTCCCAACTCCAGATTGAGTGACGTCATTTGCCATGGCGGAGTAGTTACACCACACAGACACTCCAAATCAGGGCTTATTTACTCATTAAATTCTAGAGAGCTGGTTTTCTGTGATTTGCTGCATGTCTTTGGTACGTGTCTGGGCCTTTCTGAGTTCTCTGTGAGATTAGACTCTAATAACACAGGGCCTCCATCCCTCCCAGAGCTGTTGTAAGGATCACATTAGATAATATGATGGGAAAGTCTTTAAAAAAATTTAAGGTAGAACTTAAGTGTTGGTTTCTATTATTATTATCTTTAACAATGTCAAAGGATAATGTAATTTAAAAAGAGAAGTTACCATAAATGTGCAGTTCAATGCCAATTTATTCCACTACGAAGGCCTGGAAGAAGGATATTGAACCAGACTCAAGGAGAGGGACATTTCCCACACATTAGCTGAGAGTTAGGGAAGAAGACAGGATAAAGATGCCAAAGAAGGTAGAAAGCAGAATAGTGGTTACTTGGGGATGGGGCTGGAGGGATTGCCTGGGAAGCAGCATGAGGGAACTTTCTGGAGAAGTGGGAAGGTTTCGTATCTTGACTGGGGTGGTGGGTACCTGTGGTATAGATTTGTCAAAACTCATCAAACTAGACCCTTAAAATGTACACATTTTATTAAATAAAAAGTACACCTCAATGAAATTGAGTTAGAATGTAAAGAAGATGTCTAAGAAAGGGAATAACCGTTTATCACTGATAAAGAGTCACTAACTTGGGCAGGAAAATGGCCAATTAAGATTCATGGCATTTCAATAAGCTTTTGTAGAGAATTCTCAAAAACAAGTTTATTAGACTGCTTCATATTTTTTATATGTATGTGGGAAAAGAAAGAAAATGTCTCTATGTACATACCCTTTCCTTAAGTCTGTAACTCCTTGAATTTTAAATATTAGGGTTAAAGAAAAGGGGGTGGAGTTAGTTGAAAGGTAAGAGAGAGAATTAAAAAAAAATTTTATGGGCAAAGTTCTTACCAGTTTTTACTTTCAAGTGTTCGTAGTCAAAAATGGCAACTCCAGTAGTTTCACTCCCAGTTCCTGAGGTAGTTGGGACTTGAACAAAAAAAAATGTCAATTTTAATAAAGCATCTAAATAAAGGTCAGTGGAGATCATTAAGTCTTAGGAAATAAGGAGCAAGGTTAGAGGAGAAAGCTTTGCTGCCCTTGTTTGCTCACCCGATGTCTGTATTTGTATTAACGTGCATGCATGCTTAAAATGTATGACTGTGTCTATATTAACATGTGAGTAACAGGTCTGATGCCTGTGTTGGCATTAACATGCCGGCATCCGTGTGTAACATATGTGTGTGACGGCACTGTCGGCATCAATACGCATGCATGTTTCATGTCTATGTTTGCATCAACATGCATGTAAACCTAACATGCATGTGCACTTGATAGGTATGCACGATGCCCGTATCTGTGTTAGCACGTATGTTTGATGTCCATATTGGCACTAACATGTATGTATGCATGGTGTCCATGTCTGTATTACACACATGTGTGTTTAATGTGTATGTGTGATGTCTGTTTCTGTATTAACAGGGAGGAGTTCTGGGAGCTTCGGGCTCCTCTAGCGTCAGAGCTTAAGCAGCTGCAGTTGGGAATTCAAAAGCAGGCTTCCCGGCATCTCTGGGAAGAAAACTCGTATTTGCCGTCTCTAAAAGACATCTTTATTCCCTCTTGGCAGCAAGAACAGTAACACTCTGCCTTTGCCGGACTCTGCGGTTTTGTAGTTCTGTCAAGTTTCTAAACTTTACTAATCACCCCTCTGTGTGATGCTGACACAGTTTCACCAGAGGGTTCCATTTGCCAGACATCAATTATGCTGCTCCCTGCTGATCACTCATTCACGTCAAAGCAGTTCATCTGCTGTCAACTCACTCCTGCCCCATCACAGGGCCTGTTCACAATGGGAGTAGGAGAGCGGGAGGAGAGAGAGGACGAGACCTTAAACTGATGTTTTCCTGGGGCTGGGGGAGGTGGGATGAACTGGGAGATTGGGATTGACTTGTATACACTAATATGTATAAAATAGATAACTAATAAGAACCTGCGGTATAAAAATAAATTAATTAAATTAAATTTAAAAAACAACTGATATTTTCCAGCTAGTACATTTTAGCTGTAAGACTTTAGACAGTGATATGCGGACAGCCATAAAATGGGAGGGGAGACAAGAGAGAAAGCGCCCAAGGTCTGTGTGGAACAGACAAGCGATCCTAATTTGGATGTGCGTGTCTGTGCCCTGGGCAGCCACAGAGCAGGTGTCGCCCAGAGTGACGAGGCCACGCTGGCCACATGTCCCAGGGCAGAGACAAAGCCCCAGGTCAGCCGCGGAGCCATTAGGTGGAAGAAAGGGTTGAGTCAACATCAGAAAAATAAAAGGGAACGTTCCCCTTAAACTCCACAGTGGCTGGCAAAGTGGGACAAAACCGAGAGCGGCTCAGAAGACAAAGCTGCCCACGGGAGGATCTAATGATCTATAGACGATGACCTTCCCTTCTCTTCCACATAGTGACTTCATAGCTTAACTCTGCAAACTTTCCTACTACTGACCCAGATTTTCTCTGTCTGTGCAATAATGAAAATCAGAATTTTAAACATGAATGAATTACTCTCTGTTTCGATCTCCAAACAAGGTACTATATGGAAATGAAGAAATCAGGAAACTCTGGAAAACATACACCCCAAAATTGCTGGCTTGTGTCTTTCCTGAGGCCTTTTGCCAGTTGCAAAATAAAAGAGACAAACAGTCTTTACCTGCAATCAGAGGCTTAAGAGGCGCAGTCACAGGCTTTCCCTTCCCAATGGGGGCATTGACGTAGTCCAGGAAATCAGAGTCAGGGCTGGATGCATACAGATTAGCGGCTTTGCAGGTGTCTATGGTGGAGCCGCCACCCGTGGCCACGTAGGCATCAAAAGCTCCCCTTTTGGCAAATTCAATAGCTTCCATGAAGCTTGGAGAAGGGAAAATAAAGGCCATATGTTGGGTTTTTCAGAAATAAATTGCTGAGCCATTAAATAAGGCCTGGGGCAAGTTTCAGTCAACACTGGTGTGTGTTGACTTCTGCTTAAAGTAAATTTAACGACAATCAAAGAATACCTTCTATCGGTTGGTTCCACCCTCACATTATCATAAACCTTAAAGTTTATGCCATTCTTCACTAAGGAATCCATCACTGTCTGTACAGGAGGCAGTTGGGAGAGGTTCTTGTCTGTCATCAGACAAACATTTTTAGCACCCATGTTTTGTAGGTCCTACAATAACAAAAATAATGTATAAGTTAGGTCTGATTACACTAGATACTTCTGGCAAACTTAACATTGAGTCCAAAACAAAAGACTCAACTGCTCTCAATTTGTACTTGTTTTAAAATATACAGGGACTTCCCTGGTGGTGCAGTGGATAAGGCTCTGCACTGCCAAAGGCAGGGGCCTGGGTTCAATCCCTGGTCAGGGAACTAGATCCCACACGCATGCCGCAACTAAGAGTTCGCATGTCACAGTTCAGGAGCCCATATGCTGCAACTAAGACCCGGCACAACCAAATAAATAAATAAATATGTTTTTTAAAAAGCCTGAATAAAATAAAATAAAATAAATGTAACATTTATAGAAGACTGTAGACATCTTAAACACTTACCATGCCCACTTCCTTTGTAACCCCTGCTCCATATCTAATATTTGAAACAGCCATCTGAAAATAAAAGAAAGATTTAGGTGATGGGTGTTTAGAGAGTTGGTCATTTCATTTCTCAAACCCTGAAATGGTTCCCCATTGTCTAGAGAATAAAGTATATATTCCCCAGCATGGCCTTCTAGGTCCTCGCAGCTGGCCTCACACTCATCACACTTCTTTAAGCAAACGCTGGCTCCAGTCACACTGGAATTATGTATCTTTTCCCCAATATATCATAATCTCTCAATTGTTCCCTCAGCTTGAAATGCTTGCCTCTTCTTGCCTCCACACTTACATGAGTATCTTCTTATTTTCAAAGGTAAATGTTGTCGTCTTTGTGTATCTTTAGTGCCTTCATTCACTCCTCCAACCATTCATCTATCCAACCACCCTTGCCTGCGTGTATCCATCCGTCCATCCATCCGTCCTCCCATCCAACCAACACTGCTGAGTGTCTGCTATGTTCCAGGCATGTGCTAGGCTCTGGTAACATGACTATGAACAAGAGAAACGTGGCCTCATAAAGTTTACAGCTGAGAGAAGGGCTTTTATATCAATCCATGATGGGTCGCTTTTGGCCTGAAGACAAGTTTTGTTTGATCGATGTTATGTTTAAAATTCTTCTCTTTTTTTTTTCTTGGTTTCGATAATAACTCTTATTATCTAATTAAAAATAAAAAGCAATGTGACCATCTGGATTTCTATCTCTCTTGAATAATCGGGCAGCACCGGGCTGCATTCCAGTGTGGCTGCAGTCACGGGGGGCTGAGGGCGGGCTGCACCCTTGAGACGGGCCTGTGCTCTCAGCAGACTCAGCACCGTCCTCCCCCAGCCTGCTCCTGGAATGACTAACTGTCAGGCCTCTGGTCACATTTTAATTTATGACCCGTGAACTAGGAGGAGACAGGGATTTATACAAATAATTATGTAATTGCAGTGTGATAAAAATTCATCAGAATTAACTGTTGCGTTATTCTTGCCGCAGCCGATTACTTGAACCTCTTTTGGGGTTGTTATAATTACAAAACTAAAGAAGATTTATCATACAACATATAAGTTGGAGAGTTGGCAGAACTGGGAATTTGCTCTATTTTAATGGCTGTACAGAAAACAGTATTCTACACATTACTCGTGTTATCAGAAGAGTTATATTCCATTATCCTGACAAAGTACTTCGCTAAATAGATGCTGATCAAATAATAAGGTTAGGGAACATCTATTAATAACAGACTTCAAATGAGATAATAATGCATTAGCAAAATACTCTGTATTTCTTTCAAGTCATTCATAAAAGAAAGAAAGAATGATTAAATCTACCTCAAAGGCATAATCTGTTGTTTTCCCAGAAGGTGAAAGTCCAGGAGCTAGAAATGTAAAAATTAGCATCAGAGTAGGCCTCAAAAACAGAGCAAAAATATTGTCATTTGATAGTGAATTGGATTTTCAGCAGCCTAAAATACATTTTTCAGGTTTCATTGTTGCCTATTAGATTAAAATTAAAACCTGCATTTTAAGAGAATGTAATGCTAGCTTGATGCAGATTGTGTGAAAATAAAGTTACTTAAAATCTTTTCTCCGTTGAAATTAAAATATACTTTTGAAAACATAATGTGTAAAAATCCACTAGAAAAAAATCCTCTAGACTCTAGAGTTCAATTATTATTAGAGAACAACTATTAGTAAATTCATTAGAGTTCTACTTACACTTCTTATAGCAACTGTGATAATTTATTTAAATTAAGATTTTCTCTATGGGGGGTACTTATCACAGTGAGATATTTATATTTCTCAAGCTTATACATTTAAACTATTTAGTTTTCTTTGGGAAATTTAAACATTTTTATAAACTGATATTTCTTTACAAAATATCAGGTTTAGTTATGGCAAATAACTAATTCTGTTATATTTTCTCTTATATTGTTATATATAATGATTTTCTGTTATATAACAATAAAAGGGCTCTACTTAGTGGGTTTTATCTTTGTTTTTTTATCTTTGTTTTCATCTACTTATTTTTATCAGTCTTGACCAGTCATAAGATTGAAAAAAGTCTACAGAACAATTTTTACTACTTTTTTTTTTTTTTTTTACAAGACAAAGAGACCACAACAGGACAAAAATCTCCCTTTGGCAAGGGTATCCTTAATCATAATCCAAATTTCTTTGATCTCAACAGGCTTTAAAGAAATAATCTATTACTCCTGTTACTAAAATTTAGGAAAAGACATAAACTGGATCCTAGAAAACACTGAGATTATCTTTCTCTAAATTACTAATTTTATAGCCCCAAATAGGAAAATTACTGATTCTTTGTTGAAACCAATTAAGAATTGCAGAAAATCAGCTGAAGACAAAATTCTGCATGTGTCCATGAAGGCCTGGAAGGCAGGGCATGCTTCTGTTTAGTGGATGGCTGTTAATGACTGGTGGGCGGGGGTGGGCGGGGGTGGGGGGGGCCCTTGGCTGGTCCTGAAGGATGAGTCACTCTCTAGGCAGGAAAAAGCCCTCAGTTAGTTACTCTATCTGTTCTAATCCCAACAGGCTTCTTTGTGAGTTTCTGCTTAGGATCCTGTGTGGGCAGTCCCCTCCCTTCCATCGCTTACCACAGTTTAGATTTGACCTTTTCTCCCAAGAGGTGAAATCTGTTTTTGTGTCAGTATAATTCATGTGACATTCTGAGGACACGTTGAAGCTACAATGAGCTGCCCACTGCTCTGTGGACAATGGAGTTGGTAAGAATTAAGATGTTTGTAGGAACTGAAAACTTTTGTCATTTTTAATTATTAAGAAATAGAGTGTTATTTTAAAAATTGATCGAAACAAATTTTTTCCTTCTGGGAACCACACTGTTCTTCAGACTCTTTTTTAGGGATGTATTAGAACCTTTCAAAGATTTCATCTTGATTAATTCTGCTTGATGAACTCAGACAACCCTAAAATCCTATTTGTGTCACCACTTTTAGCTTTGGCAAATAATTCTGTTTAAAATAGAAAGACATTGTAAATAGCATTAAATAGATATTCGAGCCAAAAACATAATGAGTAGCACACATTCAGCTGAGATAGTATAATTAGAACTACATACTACCAATTTCAAGTGAAAATTTTCACCAGGCTTTCTATCACATGCCTTGATTCTCTTACTTTACACTTTGCCCAAATGTATTGTCAACAGTGGAAACTGAAATTGTGGCTAAACACAAAATGTATGATTACCTTGGGAGTAAGTATGAGAATGACTTGGGCACTGGCATCTAGGGAAACGAAAAGAAAAAGTAGCGTGAAACCAGAAAACCAGAAAATAAGAAGCCTTAAAGTAACACACATTGCATTCTGGCCTTAAGAGGCTATCAGAGTAGTAGCTACAGCAAACACCCGACGATAGAAAAAGCCAGAAATCACCCTGGACAAAAAGTTGACTCGGAGTCTTTCCAGCATTGTAGGATCGTTCTTCCACGAATTTTTAAAGCTATAGTTAAATGAGTGCGGGGGAGCTGGGATGAGCGCTCTGGGGCTACAGGAAGGTTTAAGGGAGGGTCCCCCGCCCCCGTCCCCACCCGCAGGCCAGGCGAGGCCCCGGGGCGGGCGCTGGACTCCGAGGCCTCGCCGCGCGCTCTCCCAAGAGACTTCTGTCCGCTTCCCGGCTTCATCGGGTTGATTCCCTACATGGACGCAGCAACTCGCAAACCCATTCTGGCGACTCCGGGGCACGTGAGCAACCGGCGCGGAGAGCTATAGGACTGTGGCCTCGGCTTTTGGCTGGCTGTCCACCGGAGACGGCCCTCAGTTCCTAGATGGCACCTGGAATTGCTGGGCCAGCAAGGCCACTTACTTCATCAAGTCAGCAAGGAGAGTCTCCAGAGCGAGCCAGCTAGCAAGATGGAACCTCATATAACGCAAGGCGTACACAGAGGAAGGTCATGTGAAGGCACAGAGAGAGAAGACGGCCGTCTACAAGCCAAGGAGAGAGACCTCAGAAGAAACCAACCCCGCTGACACCTTGATCTCAGACGTCTAGCTTCCGGATGTGTGGGAAAATAAATTCCTATTGTTTAAGTCCCCCCCCCCCCACCAAAAGATGGGGTCTCAGCTCTTCCTAGGTTAGGAGCTTTGGCCAAATGGACCCAGTGTGGACTCCTCGCACCTCGTCCCCCCATCCTTCTCCCCCGGAACTTTCCGTGTCATTTTCCCGTTGTCTTCAGGGTGTTCCGTCTTTCTTCCAGCGGGCTTTGGGCCGTGTCCTCCGGAAGCCCTCGGGGGGCCTGCGGGGCACCCTGGTCATCACCTCTCGGCCCCGCCTGCTCGGCCCCTCCCCGGCCCCACCCTCCGGGTCCGCATAAATTAACTGTCACACCTACTGTCACACCTGTCACCTCCCGCTCGCCGAATCCCTCACCCCGGCTCAGTTCTCAGTCCGCTCCTCTACGGATTTCCCACGCCCTCCTCTTTCGAGACGTTCCCTCCCTTGACCTCCGTATCCCTTTCTGTCCTGGTCGCCTCCGATTTCTTGGTTCTTGGACCGGTGCCTTCTCCGGCTTCTCTCGCTGCTCTTCGCCACCCGACTGAGCCTCGCAAAAGGGTTTATGTGTCTGTCTATTGCCCAGGGGACCCTGTCCCGGTGGGTCCAGTAGGTACGTGCGTGCATACCACCCCCCTGCCCCCCCCCCCCCGCCTGCAAACTTAGAATGAACACATCTGAGAGGGGAAAGGGGGAAGGAAGGAACAGGGTTAAACTCAGTGACGGTCAAGATCTCAAAAATTGCGAATTAAGTGAAAACGGGCGTGGGCCGGTGTGCGCGCCACCACGAGCCGAGGCTGCCATCTGGTGGGCACGGCTGAGAACGCCACGTGGAATTGTTTCCCAAGAGCATCCCGGCGGGTCTGAGCCGTTTGCCGGCTCCCGCAGGAAAAACCGGCATTGGGCAAGGCCCTGGCCTTGTCCTTCACAAGGCACTACTTTCGAGGTCTTTCCCTGCTTTTACGCCCCTCCAGGGCAAGAAGAGAGACTCAAAGGGAAGGAAGAATCCAAACTTGAAGCTATCCAACACGAAGGACTGTGGGAGCACAGACTTCCTTCCAGCCATACCCCCTTCTCTTTTTATTATATATTTTTCAAGTTTTCAGGCCCCCTCAATTCATCCTTCCTACTCCTTAGTTGTGGTCTGAATCCCACCCCCTCTTGCTTTGTTGGGACCTTCGTCTGTTCTGTATGTCCCAGCCTTCCCCCTTACTTGATCCTTGTCATCATATTTAAGAGTTTCATGCTTAAAACTCTCAACCTCTGGCTTGCTTGCTCACCTCTGGTTCTCTCCTCCTCGCCTACATCCACCGACTCCATTTCTTTTTCTCCCACGCATCCTTGGCCCCCTGAAATCCGCAGGGTCGGAGCAAGGCTCTTACCTACCCACCATCAGGCTGTGGCACGATTATTCTGGCTTCCCTCCTGGTATTATGAATAAACCGGCCACGCTCTTAGCAAAGGCCAGCCTCTCCCCTGTGCACTGAACGTCAGCCCTGCTCAGCGACTCAGAACATCACTACCAACAGTTCTTCCTTTCCTCTCCGGAGTCATCAAAATCCCCTTCCCCCCAAATCTTATCCATCAGTAGGAAAATGTTGACTTCCGCATATTATATCAGCCCTCATCCAACAACTTCCTCTTGTCCCCCTCCCTTTCCCACCGTTGCCCCCGCCTGCCCCCCCTCCCTTCAGCCGACTACACCTGCTCTCTCCAACTTCTCTTCTCCCATTCTCTCTGGAACATCTTCCAATGAGCCTTGGCCCCATGTCTCCACTGACAAACTTACCGGGTCACTAAGGCCCTCCCCTCGGTGCTAATACACCACTCAGTTCTCAGTTCAGACCTGTCATTTGCATCCTCCTGTCCACGCCCTCTTCCCTGGAAATACTTTCTTCCCTTTGGTTTCCAGGACACAATTCCCTGGTTTTCTTCTTACTGCCCTGGCTGCTCCTGGCCTAGTTTCTTTTTTTTTTTTTTTTTTTGCGGTACGCGGGCCTCTCACTGTTGTGGCCCCTCCCGTTGCGGAGCACAGGCTCCGGACGCGCAGGCTCAGCGGCCATGGCTCACGGGCCCAGCCGCTCCACGGCGTGTGGGATCTTCCCGGACCGGGGCAAGAACCCGTGTCCCCTGCCTCGGCAGGCGGACTCTCAACCACTGCGCCACCAGGGAAGCCCTGGCCTAGTTTCTTTTCACGCTCTTGACTCTAAATGCTGGAGGGTCCTGGCGTTCAGCCCGTAGATCCTTCCCTTTTCTTTCCACACGCACTCGCTCCCTGAGTGACCTCACCTGGTCCCATGGCCTTGATCACCTTCTCTGTGGATGACTCCCACTTTAATCTTTCTGTTTAGACCTCTCTCCTGAACTCCAGAATCAACTTCCTACTCGACATCATCACTTGAATGTCTACTAGGCATCTCATATTCTCCCTAAGACTCAGCTCCTGGTCTTCCCCTCAAAGCCTCTTCCTTATCCCAGCTTAATGACCACTTCAACTTTGTTGTTTAGGCCAAAAACCTTAGGGTCATCCTTGGCCACCCCGACATGCCCACCGTGTCTCTGGCCTCATCTCCTTCTCACTCAGTCTGATCCAGACACCTTGTTCTGAAACCATGCCAGGCATGCTCCACCTCCAGATACCTCCCCAGAGAGCCACGAGGTTTGCGCCCCCCTTTCACTGGTCCTTCTGCAACAGTTACTTCCCCAGTGAGTGTGCTGAGCTGAGCCCAAAAGCTGTTCCGGCCCTAATCCCTGGACCCTGTCCGTATTACTTTGTGTGGCAATTGGGACTCTGCAGATGTGTTAAGGATCTTGAGATGGAGAGATTATCCTGGATCATCTGAGTGGGCCCTAAAGGTAATCACAGTGTCCTTCTAAGAAAGAGGCAGAGGGAGATTTGACACAGAAGAAGGCAATGTGACTGCTGAAGCGAGATGCTACATTGCTGGCTGTGAAGATGGAAGAAGGGGCCATCAGCAAAGGAATGCAGGCGCTGCAGCTCTAGAAGTTGTTAAAAGCAAGATAATGGACTCTGCCCTAGAGCCTCTGAAGGGAATGTGCCGACACCTTGATTTGGGCCCAGAAAAACTGATTTTGGACTTCTGAACTTCAGAACTGTAAGATAATAATAAATGTGTGTTGTTTTAAGCCACTAAGTTCGTGGTCATTGGTTACAGCAGCCGCAGGAAACTAGTAGTTGAGGTTTTCTCTGTCTTTAATACTGCATCCTCTCCTCCAACACCCCATCCCCCTTTGCTTTCTCTTTCTCTTTAGTACCTAGCTACATCAAATATACTCTAAGTTTTACTTACTAGTTTATTGTTTATTATCTGCCCTGCCTGACCCCCCCACCCCCACCGCCACACACACACACTCTAAAGTCCCGCGGATGTTAGGCTGTTTGGTTTCCTGCGGTATCCTGGGGATGAGAGCACTGCAAACCGTCCTTCCTTCCCTTCCTTCCTCTCACCTCTTCGGTCACCCCTCCTATCCTTTAATGCTGGTTCCTTTTCCAGCAGTCAGAGTGCAAATCATGTGCAAATCCAAGTGTCTAAAGAGGCCAGAGCAGCTGGCTGTCAGCACAGCTGCTGTGTGGACTGAGTGGTGGGCTGCCCTGGGCTGGAGGGAGTTGTCTCTCAGGAAGCTGGAGTGCTGCCTGTCCAAAGCAGGTGGGCACAGCTTCATCTCAGCTCTGGCAGACTTTCTCCTGGCGAGACGTGGGCCCAATGATACCATTTCCCAATTTTCCAAGATTTTTACCTCCAATCTCTCACTTTCTGCATGGGATTAAAAAAATAAAAAAAGCACAGAACAAAGTACCACGCAGTGCTACTCCCCAGGACTTCATCCTCAGCCCTTTTCTTCTAGGAATACAGTTTGTCAAGGCCTTTGCTTCTGCATGGTGGTGTCAGCTGCCCTCTCTGTATGGGTGTGTTTCCAACTCGCTCCTGAGCTGCAGATCAATGTATTTAATTACCTGCTCAGGGTCTTCACCTGGATGTATGTGAGGCAAGTCCAACTCAAAATGATTATCATCTTCCTCCTAAAGTTTACAGTCCCTACGTTGGTAAATGGCACCACTGTTTACCGATGCCCCAGCCAGAAACCTCCACTTCTCCTGTCTCACTAATCAGGTACAAAATCCTGCTGATTCTAACCAATCTTTCTTTCATCTCCATATCTCTCATATCTACCCTCTTGGAGCAACTGCTGCTCCTTGGTGCCTTTTAGCTGGAGCCTGACAACTACCTCCAGTCTTTCCTCTCCCCTGCCACCAGAAAGCTTCAGCTTAATTCTAATCATGCAGCCCGCCTTTGCATTTAGCTATTCCAAAATCACGTTCTACGTGACATTGGTTCCAAGGGATATGAATGGGGTTGCTTGATAAAGAGTTCTGTGATGAGACAGGTTTAGAACAAAGAGTTTAAATACAGCTAAACTTTTTTTTTTTTCTTCCCTGCAGGACTTCTCAGTGCCTTTCGTGTGCTGACGTATATCCTGACTCTCCATAGGGTCATGCAGCAGTTGGTTAGTTTCCCAAACTTCCCAGGCCATGGGATTCTTTTTTCATGGGCCATCTCAAAGAGTATGTTTCACAGTGAGGACTATTGCTTCAACAGCTTTCTGTTATCTTCAGGACACAATTAACATTCCTTAGCATAGGACTGAGAACAAGGACAGTGAAGCCAGAACACCTGGGCCCAGATTATGGGTGTGCCACTTGCTTAGTGTATGACACTGGGCAAATTATTTTTCTCCATGCCTTTATTTCTTTATCTGTAATAGGAGGATAATAATACAGCTTGGCATAGCGTTGTCATAAGGATTAGAGTTATTACTAGTAGTACATGTAAAGTGTGTAGGACAGCGCCCTGTGCTTGGTAAGTGCCCAGTAAATTTGGCTATTTTCTAATTCATGGTCTTTCGCCATCTGTTTTTTCTTTCCTCACGTCCTCCTATCATGGTAGGTCCAGTCTTTAGCTACTTTTAGATCCTGGAAATACGGCTTTTGCCTCTGGTGTTGCTCTTCCCTTTGCCTGAAATTCCTGTCTAGTCCCCTCCTTTCCCCCTATTTATCTCCACCTGTTAGCTCATTTTTTCCCCATGTGTTCCCAGGTGGACTTGTGCACCTGCACATTCAACAAATATTTATCAGGCAGCTACTATGTACCCGACATTTCTGGGGGGCGAGTCAGACGTGTCCGTAACATTTAATACCCTGACTGCCCTGTACATGCCAGGGAGTCAAGCTCCTGGTGATTTCTCTCATCACTCTCTCTCCGACACCCTCTGTCCCCTGCATTCTGCAGAGGCCCGTTTCACTCCTGTCCGCTCATGCAATTCCCTGCTAGACTTTGCTGCAGAGTCTTTCGTCTTTGTATCCCCGGCACCTAGCATAGTTTTGGGCACATTACGTACACCCGATACATATGTGTTGATTGGATACATGCATTTCCTTGGGTCACTGTTCCAAGCTCTCCGCTGCCTGCGTAGATCTGGGACCAGGCGCTCAACTCTCTGGGCCTTACTTTCCTAAACCGCAGATCAGGCAGAGGAAAAGCAGCCTCATCGCGCCGCGCTTGGCCATTTGGCTGCTTGGCTGCTTGGCACACAGACAGCGCCGTCCAGGCCGCCGCGCATTGCGGTACCCGGTCCCCAAATTCTCGAAAGTGACACGAGGAAGAACGTGCCGGACCGGGCGAGTTGCTCCCCGGGGGCTGCGTGGGCTCGGCCGCACCCTCCGATCCCCTGCCCGCCAGCCCGCGCCGCCCGCACTCACGCTGCGCGTTGCAGTTGCCTCAGCAAGTGCGCTACCCTGTCGCGAGGAGCGGCCATGGCTGTGCGGAGTGCTCCTCTCCGCGGCCCCGCCCCCTCCGCCGCCGGCCAATCCCGGCCGCCGCCTCTCCTCCGCCCACCCCCGCCGCGGTCTCCAGCCCCAGCCCCAGCGACAGCCCTTGGCGGAGGACCATTTTCCCACCAGTGGGAACTACGACTGCCCCAGCTGCAAAGTCTCACCATCCACCTTTGAAATTGCCACACAGGTAACTGCTCCGTAGGGATTTGGGGTACTTTCCTAAGTCTCTATATAAAACGCTCTATTTCACAAGTCGGGGACGTGGGGAAAGGGAGAAACAAGGGCACTCTTTTTCCACTCTGACTCCTTTAAAATGCTATTTTGGCTTCTCAGAGTATTTTCAGAATTAAGACACTGCATTTAAATTTGTTTTTATCGGCAAACAAGAACTTTTCAAAAAGCCCGAGGGTCTTTTTTTTTTTTTTTTTTTTTTAACAAGGCTAGTATTATGTTCAACTGCTAGATCAAGTCACAAAACAAAAGCCAGAAAAATTCCCAAACAAAACAGTAACAACAACAAAAAATCCCGGAGTTGAGAAGAATTTTAAAGGTGTTAAATGGTCTATGAATGGTTTGGCTTTTGATGAAGTTGTTCAGGATACCATTAAATGGTTTTATCAGTAGTTGAAAAGTTTTCATGGTTATGCGGAAGGGAGTGCCAGGGTTTAGCAGCTCCAAGTTTCCAGGTCCCAGTGGAAACAATGATCAATGATGGCAGAGTTAACTTTATCACAAAGTATTTTAAGACAGTAACAATTGAACATCTATGTTGTAGTAACCTATTATGAAATCTGAATTAATCTTTTCTTTCATAGCAATTTCTAAAAGTAACATAAAGATGAGACAACAGTGAAAAAAAAAGAGACAAACGATCTCTCAATTTTAATTTCCTATCAACTGTCGGACCAAAAAGCAAGAGTGGCTCCTCAGACCTATAACAGCAGCAAAAAAGCACTGCCCCCCCCCCCCCCCATTCTAGATGTACTATGAACCTTCTCAGGAGATATTTATTTTTACGAAGATGAGTTACTGATATCAATTAGGGAAAGAGACCCAGAATAGCTGTAAACATTTCACCTCCTAATCAAACCAGCTCAGGTCAATTTGACAAATGAATCAAAAGATAATGTTCCAAGTAAGGACTTTGTGAGTTTCTCTCTTCCCCAAGCAGACCTACTTGAAGCTTTAAAAAGACTGGGGACATAAATGTTGATAAAGATTAAGTATAAAATTAGGATTAATGAGGATTATTACTATTATTTAGTGAAGCCCCAATTTATCATTTACAGCTAATTAATGTTTTCAGTGTTGAAAGAGGCACCAGTTGTACTACACTTTCAATATTATATCTGATACCAAAAGAAGTATGAGCTTTTCTAATAAAAGTGGTCTCACTGAAATCATAATTTAGCTGCTATGTTTTCTAGAAAGTAAATGAAAATAATCTGTGCCAGGTATCCAGGTCACAAGCTTTACTTAAGATTTGTACCAGTAGCCAAAAAGTTAAAAGCAACATTGCATACAGACACTTTTATTAAATAACCTTTACAACAGTTCTGAAAAATGGAACCTTTCTGTCCCCCTCCTTTGATAAATACACAAGCTTGTTATCAAAATAATGCAGATACCCATCTATTAAAAGTCTCTGAAATATGACAAGCTCTCTCCCTTACACCCCATCCAAAGTTTAAAGAGAACAAAAAATGGCTGTTTAAAAACAGAACTCACTCCTAGTTTCCACAAATTTTTTCCAATTCGTATGTCCTCAAATACATCCTTCAATCTCCAGCAAAAGTTTTGGTTGCGGGAAATGCATTAATTTGTCGAATCAAACATTTACAACCATCTTCAGAGGAGGGCAAGCTTAGCCCTTTAACCTGAAGCTCGATGCAGGCAGCGGCCCCATCTCCTGCATCCCCCCTACTGTACCTAGAACTTAACATTAAGTACAGTTCTTGGTTTACAAGCAGGTCCGAGGGTGAAATTTACTTCCTCCTCTTTCCTCCTTGGTGTTGCCCTCCTTTTCTCTTGCCACTCAAGCCAGGCCGCCCGGAATTCATCTTGCCTCCCAAGCCCCCTTTCCTCTTCCCTCCTTGGCTGGGCGGGCCCCCTTTCCTCTTACCCCCAGGACCCTGTCGGCCCCCCTTTCTCTTGCCCTTCTGACTCATTTTCCTCCTCTTAGCCGCCTCTTCCTGGTCCTCCTCCCTCATCTGCTTATTGGTGGCCCTCGTAACGTCCAACTGAGGCTTCTTGCTGTTCATTATTCGCAGCATCTCCAACTGGCTCTTTTTCTCGGCTGCAAAGTCCCCGAAAAGAGGCTGAAACTTCCTCTTCTTTCCAGAGCCTCGGGGCGCCTTCTCCTTGGGCAGGCGCTCCTGGAAGCGCCCCACAGAGGCGGTGGAGACCTTGGCCACCTGCATGGCGCGGCCCAGCTCCTCCCTACTCTGGTGTCCGGTAGGGTGCATGCCGGCCGCGCTGGGCAGCTGCATCTTGTGCGCGCGGGCCAAGTTACGCAGCCGGTTCAGTTCGTTCTTGGCCACTCGTTCCTTCTTAGCCTGAATCCGCTTGGCGAACTGGTCCTCCATGGGGTCGGCATTCCCGGGCACCTCGATCAACCATTCCTTGGTGTCGTCGCGGGCGCGCTGGTAGCCCCAGCGGCGGCGCCACTGGCCGCTCCCCTCGTCCCACACCAGATTGGTCTTCTTCTTGGGACGGATGCCCTTGAGGCGCGCAAACTGCTGCCAGCGTGTAAGCGGCCGCGGCCGGGGCACAGGCTTCTCGCGCGGCAGACGAGTGGTGGGCTCCGGCAGCCGCGCCACCAGCGCCTCCTCCACACGATCGGTGGGCAGCTGCCACAGCTGGTTGATGAGCAGCTGCGTGTTGTCCCGCGCCAGGGCTCGCAGCTCGGCCTCCTGCGTGGGTCCCGCGTGCCGCAGCCCGGTCGGAGGGTTCCGGTCCGAGGCCAGCAGGTTACCCAGGTCGAACTCCAGCTCCAGTTCCTTGTGCACCGTGATGCGCTGCAGCTTCTCTGCCTCGTCCCGCTCCGCCTTTGCCAGCAGCTCCTCCACGCTCTGACCCTCCATGGCTCCGGCTCGGCTCCCTCTCTCTGGGAGAGAGTTGCAATCACTTCTCTGCTAGCTAGGTTCAAGCCCCGGCACTACAACCACGTGCGGTCGCCCAGACGCTCGTCCCGGAAGAGAAAGCTCCGCTTCCGGGACACCCGGAAGGGACTCACAATGCCGGCGACCCAAGGAGAGGCCGGCAGAGGGCGGTGTTGGAGAGTAAATGGGATTAGAGGCGGCCCTTGGGCTCGAGCCCGGATGTAGGCGGAGTAGGCGCGCGGAGCCCAGCCTGCGGTGCACGTTTTGGGGGCCGCAGATTAAGGGGGTCCCGCAGCGACTGTTTTACAGTTTAAGTGTAAGTCAGTTCTCAAGATGTTTAGCTAATCAGCTCTTCCTAGGACTTGACAAATTATTTTTCGCGCCTGACCTGTTCATGGGGGGTCCGGGGTGTGGGCCGAGAAAGACACTTCCCTCAGATGTACGTAAAGCTACGTGTAGACGAGGGCTTGGTTTGCTTTGGGAGTGAGCGGACCTGGCAGTTAGACCGCCCGGAGTGGGCGAGCTGATATCTGGTCCCCGGAGCCCTGGGCCGCACCCTCTGCTGGCTTGTGGCAAAAGAGCGCCGGGCTCTGCCGTGAGACTGCCTGGATAACGACCTTGACTGCACTAGTGTTTGACCTTAAGCTGTTTAACTTCTTTGGGCCTATTTTAAAACCTGTACGATGGGGATACTAATAGTACCTTCCTCTTAGGGCTGCCATGAAGATAAATGAGTTAATATGCTCCCAAGGGAGCTTACACAGGTCTGGAGCCTATGAGTGCTCAGTAAATGTGAGCTAAGTACCAATTATTATTTAATCTTCATAATGGCTCTGGGAGCTATGTTGAAAAGGCAATCTTATACAGTGATTAAGCACCAGGTTCTTGAATCAAACTCCTAGAATAAAATCTGGGTTTATTGTATCCACATTGGATAGGTTGTTTAACTTAAGTCCTATTCATAAGTTGATAAATTTGAAGCATTAGTTCCTGGTACATAGTAAGCACCATATTCCAAAGGCAGTCTCAGTAAAATGACTTGTCTAAGATTTTACAACTAGGGAGTGTGGGAGCAGGAGGTATCTTACCTGTGACTTTAAGACTACATACATATTCTCTGCAATGTCTTCTAGGCTCTTGATGCTGGAAAAGTGTGATCTGTTGACCAGCAGTATAGCATCACCTGGGAACTCGTTAGAGATGCAGAATCTCTGGCCTCACCCCAGATGTAATGATTCAAAACCTTCATTTTAACAAAATATCTAGGTGATGAATATGTACAGTCCAGTGTAGGAGGCACTGATGATTGTGTGGTTGACAGGATTTGTTTTCCTTTAATGGGAAGTTGGGATTAGTGAAGAAGGGGTTAGCTGGAGAATTAATCCATAGAAATGGACATAATAGCTGTTAGTTAGGAAATAGATTCAGTTGAGTGTCAGCTAGAGAGGGCTTTAGATACAGCCCCACCTATCATACCTGCCCCCCTTAGTTTGGTCTCTTCTTGAGCTCATTGGCTTTCCTCAGCTCTCCTTTGTTCATTCACTCATCAAACATTTAGTGAGCACATTTTATGCCTCAGGAATTGGGCTTAATATGCTTTCTTCCTCTTTTCTAAAAGCATTTTAAGATTTGCTGGGGTTTTTCTGAGCCTTTGCCTTAACACTCAACACCAAGTCTTTAGTAGCAGTCATCAAATGGGGCCGAGGCCAGGTCAAAGGTCATATTAGGTAACTTCCTTGACCCTTAAAGCATTTGGGATTTGCCATAGGAGAGTGTTAAGGACACTGATATGGCTTTTCTGGGCTTGGCTTAGCTTCTGATTCATTCATTCATTTAACAAACATTTGAATGACTACCATGTTTGAGATACTAGATACAAAGATTAACGAGACGTTATGGAACAGTGGGGAAGAAAGAAAGGTTAAGAGAAATTTACAATATGGCATGGTTGGGCCTTAAATAGGAAGTACAACTGAGTAGAATTTAGGTCCTTTGTCAATCTTCTGAGTTAGGGAAGAGAAAGCAGATGTCATAGGCATTGAATGGTATTCTCACTGGATGAAATGCTATTTGGTTCGAATCATATAGGTCAGCTCTTAACCGAACTTTAATTGTTTTATGCTCAAGTATTTCTTTATAATCCAAATCAATTTTAATTTCCTTGATGACTGGAGACTGATTTTTACTTCCACTTTGCTGAGCATAGGGCCGGATACATAATAGGTATTCAGTACATGATTGCTTGAAAGAATAAGCCTAATTTCTAAATTAAAAAGGGATTAATGTTGGCTGTTAGATTCAAGGTGAGCAAAACTAGTAAGACCAGGATTTGGGGCTTTAAAAAATATTTTATTGAGGCAGATAGGTATGTGGTAGTCTCCAGCTTGCATTTGTATCATCTTTATGTTGGGCAAGATTGTGCAGTGTTAAGAAAAAGAGAGCTTACCAGGGATGTGCAGATATATGTGAATATACTATAACAGTACGGCAAAGGGTTGTAAATACTGTCATTTCCTTTTGTTGGTTTTTCCCTTTGTCTTTCTTCCTTTGTCCAATATTGCAGATAAATCCCCAGTCTGGTCATGAGATGCCACTTCTTTTCTCTTTATACCTGCTCTCTATGCCGTTTCATCCACTCTCATTGTGTCAGCTGCCACTTCTGTGCAGATGATTCTTAGAGGTACATCTTTCTCCCTTCCCTTTTCAGAGCTCTGGACTCAAATCTCCAACCACCTGCTGGGCTCTTCTACCATACTCTAAACTCAGTGTGTCTAAGACTACATAACACAGCATCTTCCTGAATATTTGCTTCTTCCATCATCCATCCACCTTTTTTCCCCTCCAGCAAATGCTTATAGAAGGTTTTTCACGGCCAAGGCACTGTGCTGGGCCTTGGGGATACATCCGTTAGTAAAACCAGGCTCAGTTGATGTAATCATCCATTCTAGGCTAGCAAGGCTTGAACCTGTGATGTCATCCTTGGCTTTTCTCTTCCCATCTCTAAGTTCAGCCGGTCTAAAAGTCCTATTAAATTTGTCTCTGTATTGTTCCTTTCTCACTCCCACTACTGTGACCTTACCCCTAGACTGGGACTCTTCTGTCCACTTCTCCTGGTGCTCTCTCCACTCTGCCCCTGCCCCTGGCTTCCAGCTGCGTGCAGCCAGAGGAGGCGGCGACAGAAGATCAGAGGATGTGAAGAGGGAGAGGTGAGGGCATGTTTGTCCCTAGCCCTCTGTGGTTATTACTGTGGGTTGGCTGGTTCCCCTAAAAGGCCATAGCTCCAATCAGGCAGCTCTCTCCATGCAGCCACCCTCTCCCAGCTACTCTGATTATCCCCCTGGTTCTTGCAGGCCTCGGAGTGGTTATGGCTTTTGCCATTGTAGTCCTATCCTGTGTGAATTTCCTTAAGCCATGTCTACCTTCTTGTAGCATTGCCTTTGTTGATCTTAAATTACCCAGCCTGACTGCTACCTGTTTCCTGCCAGGACCTTGACTGATACCTGGGGACCTATCCCTGGGGCATCCTAAGAGTCTCCTTACTTTGTTCTCTCTTTGAGCCAATCTAGAGGCTTTATCTTCCACAGATCTGGCCAAATCAGTCTTCTCCTCAAAAACTCCCTTCTCTACCTTGTTCTTGGTCTTGGGTGTTTGTGATCTGGCCCCAAACTTCTCTTTTTACTCACATGGGATGATACTGCTTCTTATGCTTGTTTTCCAGATATTTCTTACCCACTCCTCTATTTTCCATCTTAGCTATTTTCTAGAGCCTTAAGAACTTCTCTGAAGAAAGGCAAAAATGAGGGACAGGACAGAAAAAGCAACAATTATGTTTTTGTAGCAAGGTAACCTATAGGGAGATTCTCCTCCCCCCAGCCGTGGGCAAGAAGGTTAAACATGTGAAAGTACTACCTTTCAGGTTCCCTCAAAACACAACTAGTTTGGTCAGTAAACATTTTTGTAAGCAATTTCTTTCTTCATTCTTCTGATTAACTTAGATTTACTTTGTAAACATTTCTCAGCTGCCCCTTTTTGGTAAAGGAAATCATTAGGGATGATTCAAGCATTCTTTAATCCTGCTGTGAACATAGTTAATTTGAGTATTTTTGTCTAGGAAATCCAATGTTCCAATAATTCGATAAAATAACAGAAAAGGACCCTTAAAACACTTACATTATTTCCACATGGTTCTTTTTTTTTTTTTTTTTTTTTTTTTTGCGGTACGCGGGCCTCTCACTGTTGCGGCCTCTCCCGTTGCGGAGCACAGGCTCCGGACGCGCAGGCTCAGCGGCCACGGCTCACGGGCCCAGCCGCTCCGCGGCACGTGGGATCTTCCCGGACCGGGGCACGAACCCGTGTCCCCTGCATCGGCAGGCGGACTCTCCACCACTGCAGCCCCACATGGTTCATTTTTAACTGATTTACAATTTAACTTGGAAGTACTTGAAGTGAAAATTTAATTTTGAAAATTTCTTAATCATAGTTAAAAATCTGTGTATTCATGTACTTCAGTTTTAGTCAGAAACCCATACACAAAATCTATTATTTCGTTTTAAAAAGAAGAAGATGCAGCGTTAAGCTTTTGTGCGGTTCGTGGAGAAGCAGATTGAACATTGTACATTTGCCTAGAAGGAACTTTGGATTTTAGGGCAAAGAAAAAAATGATGGTAGCATTTTAGAACGGACGTAAGTTGTTTTGTTCTCTGTAAAATACACAGTGGTTGCACTTCAGAAAATGGCGTTTGCCACAATCTTAATCACCTGTGAGTTGAGCAGGCGCCGCTGGCTGATGGTTTTCATTCCCGAGACGTCATCACCAAATCCCAAGGGAACGAAATTGGCTTTAGATTTAGAGTTCAATATAACAATGAAAGACTGATATACAGAGGAAAGCCGAAGGTCCAGAATTTTACAGATATTTGTACTTAGAGTCCAATAACAAAAATTTAGATCCATTTATTAAATGATCATTTTCTATTGTTTTAACTTACAAAAGTAAAATTGCAATGAGTAAGAAGACTTTTCTGTTTTTCTTAAGTCGATAAAATCTCAACAGTTTTTGTAAATGACTTGAAAGTGGATTTACTCCCAATTAGGCAACCGAGTCCTGAATGCCTTTCCCCTAAAGAAAGCAACCGCATCACCACACGGCCTTCAATTTGTCTTCGCAGTTACAGACCATGTGTGAACATATACCGATCCACCAATCAAAATGTTCTTCTAAATTTCCCACATGAGCAATATCAGGAATGAGCAGGGATCTTCCCTGGTGGCTGAGTGGTTGAGAATCTGCCTGCCAGATTCTGTGCAGGGGACACAGGCTCGAGCCCTGGTCCAGGAAGATCCTACATGCCGCGGAGTAGCTAAGCCTGTGCGCCACAACTACCGAGCCTGCACGCTACTGAAACCCGCACGCCTAGAGCCCGTGCTCTGTAACAAGAGAAGCCACGGCAATGAGAAGCCGGCGCACCGCAATGTAGGGTAGCCCCGGCTCGCTGCAACTAGAGAAAGCTGCGAAGACCCAACGCAGCCATAAATAAATTTATTTTTTAAAAAAAGAATGTGCAGGGAAGTTATCCCTATTGCCAAATAAACATGAATTCTTGGCCCTCTTAACCAAAAATTGTTTCTAAACATTATTAACCCATTATTTTTTAGAACATGTCTGTGAAAAATGAAAACAACAGGTGGAAAACCTAAAAAGTATGACCCTGTATACGGTAAATTCTGTAGCCGTACACTTTTCTTTTTCTAGGTCTTTTTAGTTGCCAAAGGAAGACAGCAAAGGAAACGATCTCTGAGTGGCAAGTAGATGTGTGACTGCATCCCTGTCAGCATCCCAAGAGTGAGTGCACTGCGGTCTAAGCCAGCTCCCTGGGCAGTTGGTAATCCAGGAGATCCAGTTGCTTGCGGTGTGTGTACTCTCCCCTAAGGCCTAAGTAGGAGTTATTATTTAGAATGTATAAATAATGTTCCTGGCATTTTCCAGTATTTATTTCAATTGCCTCATTATACAAGATAGTGTGAATTTCAGCCGGGGAGGAAGCTGCCTTCTTATGGTGGTTCCTAGATTCCCTTCTCTGGAAAGCCCATGGATTTCAGAGGAATCCGTGCTTTAGGTCTCAGGCTTCAGTTTTTTCATCTGGAAAAATGAAGGATTTTGACTAGGTGGCCTTTACGATTCATCACTATGATCCTGTTCTTTTGTTAAAAAGTTATGCTCTTCAGATACTCCAATATTACTTTCTTATAAAGTGCTTTCTCTCCTGGCTTTTGATTAAGGTTTTGGGCTGATGTATCCATTTACAAACCTCCCCCTCTTCCTGAGTCATTTATCTCATTTCCTAGGCTGGTTGCATGACTCCACATAGTGAAACAGCTTCCTGTGCGCACAAGGAGACTGTGACTACAGACGTGCTGATCAGTTTTTAATAACGTGGAGGTTGATTATTGTGTTTTGTAGGTTATTCATGATGCTTTTCCTTTTCCTTTTTTTCTTGCTTACCGTTAAACTTCTTTGAGAATTGGAAGAAAGGGTAGAGAATAAGCAGAGTATAGATTATTTGACTATTTGTTAGTTGTTCTGGAAAAATTTCTTGTAGGTAGGAAGATAGAAGCTCTATTTAAAAATATTTATAAAATATTTATATTTATAAAATCATGTCTGGGAATGAAAGATTATGGTGGATTGGCTTTATGTGTATCTTTTCTGGCCTGAGACCTAGAACTGATGATGTTCTTTGATTATGATAATTATAGAAAAGTTTTAAAGAAAGCTTCAAAGTTAACTCCCTCAAATAATAAAATTGGGGCAATTTTATGTTTCATAGTTTGGTGTTGCTTCAGAGAAAGCTAGTCAGAGAATTTCAATGCAAGGAAGGTAAAGTACAGGCATACCTCGGAGAGACTGTGGGTTTGGTTCTAGACCACTGCAATACAGTGAATACTGCAATAAATCAAGTCACCTGAATTTTTTTGGCTTCCCAATGCATATAAAAGTTATGTTTAGATAATACTTTAGTCTATTAAATGTTCAATAGCATTATGTCTAAAAATCAGTGTTCATACCTTAATTAAAAACACTTGCTAAAAAATGCTAGCCATCATCTGATAACTCAGGTTTGCCACAAACCTTTCAATTGGTAAAAAACAGAATCTGCAAAGCACGATAGAGCAAAACACAATAAAACAAGGTATTCCTATAGAATAAAATATAATAGCATTGCTGGCATGTTTAGTAATTATCATTCTGAGAATGAGTCTTGGTGATTTCTGGCCTGATTACCTGGGGGCAGATACCCCAAGGGATCATCATCTCATCTGAAAAATGGGCTAACATTATTTCTCAGTTTTAGAGTTCTATGAGTGGGAGATAAGTTATTCAAACATGCGTTTGTAAAGAACTCTTAAGAAGATCTTCTTTTTTCCCCATCAGATTCTCTAAGACCTCTGTGACTCTCTACCCCTCCCCTACAAGGTTGAGAACTAGTGTACTGTAGAAGAGGGAGATAATTAAGGGAGTAACTGGTGAAGATTTTATGGAAGAATAACTCGGCCTTTGAGCCTGCATAGGATTTGAATAGATGGGAGGAGGAAGAGGGTCATTCCAGTAGATGGTAGCGATACGAATAAAGACATGTAGCCAGGGCTTCCCGGTGGCGCAGTGGTTGAGAGTCCGCCTGCTGATGCAGGGGACACGGGTTCGTGCCCCGGTCCGGGAGTATCCCGCGTGCCGCGGAGCGGCTGGGCCCGTGAGCCGTGGCCGCTGCGCCTGCGCGTCCGGAGCCTGTGCTCCGCAACGGGAGAGGCTGCAACAGTGAGAGGCCCGCGTACCGCAAAAAAAAAAAAAAAAAAGTCATGTAGCCAGTATTTATGGAGCAAGTACAATGTATCAGGCAATGATTGTTTTTATAAATGTTCACAGTGAGCCTAGCAGGTAGATATTACCAGTATCCTCATTGTATAGATGAGAAGACTGAAGGTCATAAGGGTTAAGTAAATTGCCCAAAGTCACGCGGTTAGTAAATGGTAGAACCAGGATCTGCATCTTTGCAGTCTAATTCCAGCCCAGCTACGTAAGCAGTACCCCATAGAGCTTCCTCTCTCTGATCCATTAGCAGTTTGCTTGTCTAGGATATATGATTTGTGTTGTAAGAAATAAGCTAGGTAAGAAGTCAGCTAAGAAGCTTGGGTCGATAAGTAGTGCAGTACCAAATGTAGAGTACTTTTAGGATCAAGAGGAAGAATTTGGATTTTTTTCAGTTTTTTTTTTTTTTAACATCTTTATTGGAGTATAACTGTTTTACAATGGTGTGTTAGTTTCTGCTTTACAACAAAGTGAATCAGTTATACATATACACATATCCCCATATCTCTTCCCACCTGCGTCTCCCTCCCTCCCAGCCTCCCTATCCCGCCCCTCTAGGTGGTCACAAAGCACCGAGCTGATCTCCCTGTGCTATGCCGCTGCTTCCCGCTAGCTACCTATTTTACATTTGGTAGTGTATATATGTCCATGCCACTCTCTCACTTTGTCATAGCTTACCCTTCCCCCTCCCCATATCCTCAAGTCCATGCTCTAGTAGGTCTGTGTTTTATTCCCATCCTACCCCTAGTCTCTTCATGACATTTTTTTCCCTTAGATTCCATATATATGTGTTAGCATACAGTATATGTTTTTCTCCTACAGACTTACTTCACTCTGTATGACAGACTCCAGGTCTATCCACCTCACTACAAATAACTCAGTTTCATTTCTTTTTATGGCTGAGTAATATTCCATTGTAGATATGTGCCACATCTTCTTTATCCATTCATCTGTCGATGGACACTAAGGTTGCTTCCATGTCCTGGCTATTGTAAATAGAGCTGCAATGAACATTTTGGTACATGACTCTTTTTGAATTATGGTTTTCTCAGGGTATATGCCCAGTAGTGGGATTGCTGGGTCGTATGGTAGTTCTATTTGTAGTTTTTTAAGGAACCTCCATACTGTTCTCCATAGTGTCTGTATCAATTTACATTCCAACCAACAGTGCAAGAGGGTTTCCTTTTCTCCAAACCCTCTCCAGCATTTATTGTTTCTAGATTTTTTGATGATGACCATTCTGACAGGTGTGAGGTGATACCTCATTGTAGTTTTGATTTGCATTTCTCTAATGATTAGTGATGTTGAACATCCTTTCATGTGTTTGTTGGCATCTGTATATCTTCTTTGGAGAAATGTCCATTTAGGTATTTTGCCCATTTTTGGATTGGGCTGTTTGTTTTTTTGATATTGAGCTGCATGAGCTGCTTGTAACTTTTGGAGATTAATCCTTTGTCAGTTGCTTCATTTGCAAATATTTTCTCCAATTCTGAGGGTTGTCTTTTGGTCTTGTTTATGGCTTCCTTTGCTGTGCAAAAGTTTTTAAGTTTCATTAGGTCCCATTTGTTTATTTTTGTTTTTATTTCCCTTTCTCTAGGAGGTGGGTCAAAAAGGATCTTGCTGTGATGTATGTCATAGAGTGTTCTGCCTATGTTTTCCTCTAAGAGTTTGATAGTGTCTGGCCTTACATTTAGGTCTTTAATCCATTTTGAGTTTATTTTTGTGTATGGTGTCAGGGAGTGTTCTAATTTCATACTTTTACATGCAGCTGTCCAGTTTTCCCAGCACCACTTATTGAAGAGTCTGTCTTTTCTCCACTGTATATTCTTGCCTCCTTTATCAAAGATAAGGTGACCATATGTGTGTGGGTTTATCTCTGGGCTTTCTATCCTGTTCCATTGATCTATATTGCTGTTTTTGTGCCAGTACCACACTGTCTTGATTACTGTAGATTTGTAGTATAGTCTGAAGTCAGGGAGCCTGATTCCTCCAGCTCCATTTTTCGTTCTCAAGATTGCTTTGACTATTCGGGGTCTTTTGTGTTTCCATACAAATTGTGAAATTTTTTGTTCTAGTTCTGTGAAAAATGCCAGTGGTAGTTTGATAGGGATTGCATTGAATCTGTAGATTGCTTTGGGTGGTAGAGTCATTTTCACAATGTTGATTCTTCCAATCCAAGAACATGGCATATCTCTCCATCTGTTTGTATCATCTTTAATTTCTTTCATCAGTGTCTTAGCATTTTCTGCATACAGGTCTTTTGTCTCCCTAGGTAGGTTTATTCCTAGATATTTTATTCTTTTTGTTGCAGTGGTAAATGGGAGTGGTTTCTTAATTTCACTTTTAGATTTTTCATCATTAGTGTATAGGAGTGCCAGAGATTTCTGTGCATTAATTTTGTATCCTGCTATGTTACCAAATTCATTGATTAGCTCTAGTAATTTTCTGGTAGCATCTTTAGGATTCTCTATGTATGGTATCATGTCATCTGCAAACAGTGACAGCTTTACTTCTTCTTTTCTGATTTGGATTCCTTTTATTTCTTTTTCTTCTCTGATTGCTGTGGCTAAAACTTCCAAAACTATGTTGAATAAAAGTGGTGAGAGTGGGCAACCTTGTCTTATTCCTGATCTTAGTGGAAAAGTTTCAGTTTTTCACCATTGAGGATGATGTTGGCTGTGGGTTTGTCATATATGGCCTTTATTATGTTGAGGAAAGTTCCCTCTGTGCCTACTTTCTGCAGGGTTTTTATCATCTGATTTCATTTTGAGATGGAGTCATTTGACTTCTCAAAACAGTTTTGGTAAGATACATATTTCTAGAAATTTGTCTATTTCTTCTCATTTTTCAAATTTATTGGTGTAAAATTTTCATGATAGTCTCTCAGAAAATTCTCCTCTTTATCTGAAGTTATGCCTATCACTTCACTCCTAATATTATATTGTCTATTCTCTTTTTTTTCTTGATCAATCTTACCAGAGGATTTTCTATTTAATTAGTGTTTGCAGAGATCTAGTTTTTAACTTGATACTCTCCATTGTATCTTTATTTTCCATCTTATTAATTTCTGCTTTTTTATTCATCTTCCTTCAACTTAGATATTGTTATTCTTTAAAAAAAGCTTCTGTAGTTCAACTTAAGTTCCTAATTTTCAGACTTTGTTTTTTATATGTAAGTATTTAAAGCTGTACCTTTACCTTCAAGTAATACTTTCACCACTTCTCACAAAACTTATGGTACACTGATTTTCACTCAGTTCTCTGTATTTTTCTGGAATAAATATTTTTTAAAGCTTTTTAAAAAATTAAATTAAATTATTTTATTTATTTTGGGCTGTGTTGGGTCTTCATTGCTGTGCACGACCTTTGTCTAGTTGTGGTGAGCGGGGGCTACTCTTCATTGCGGTGTGCAGGCTTCTCATTGCGGTGGCTTTTCTTGTTGCAGAGCATAGGCTGTAGGCGCACAAGCTTTGATATTTGTGGCTTGCAGTCTCAGTAGTTGTGGTTCGCAGGCTTAGTTGCTCTGCAGCATGTGGGATCTTCCCAGACCAGGGCTTGAACCTGTGTCCCCTGCATTGGCAGGCAGATTCTTAACCACTGCACCACCAGGGAAGCCCTATAGCTGGAGTTTAAAAAAATCCACCTGACAGTCTCTTTTAACTGGCATGCTTAATTCATTAACATTCAATGGAATTTAGAATATATTTGAGTTTGTTTTAACTGTCTTCAGGTTTTGGGGGTTTTCCGGTCCTTTTTTTCTCTCTCTCTTTCTATTCTTTAATTCTTTTTTTTTTCTCTCTAATTGCTTAGAAGTTAGACACTATTTTTTTTCTTTTCAAGGTTGCATCTGGATATTTTCCATTTATATTTAATTTCATGAAGTCTAAGGTTAATCAGTATCTTAACACTCCCTGCCAAATAATAGAAGGTTGTGAACTTTGATCATCCTCCATCAAATTATTTACTATTCTTGGCCAGTATTTTAGTTGTATCTTTTAAAAACTCCTAAATTAGACATTATTTTAGCTACAGATAGTATGTTTAAATTTACCAATTTGTTTAGTTGTTTACAAATATCTCTGCTCATTTTTCCTTCTTGTCTCTTAAAATTCTTTTAGGGTCATTTTCTGTCTTCCTGAAGTATATTCTTATAAGATTTGTTCATTAAGTTTTCCAGATAGCAAACTCTTACAGTTTTTGTTTATCTGAAAATGTCCTAATTAATGAAAGATAGTTGAGTTGAATATGCAGGTCTAGATTGATAGTTACCTACTCTCAGTACTTTGAAGATATTATTCATCCTTTTGGTTTCCATTCCTGCTCTTGAGAAGTGGGCTGTCTTTCATATTACATAAACATAATACCTCCATGTATTTTGATATAACTATATATTTTACTAGATTTATGGATCACCACTGTTTCTTATCCTTTATCATAATTTCCTCAGAAAAAGTGCATAGGTGGTATACTGGGTTGGCCAAAAGTTCATTCCGAATGAACTTTTTGGCCCTCCCTATAACTTCCGAGTTCTTTCATGTTTGAAAATGCTCTTGTTTGACCTCTTTTGTGGTTTGTTCACTGCTGGGCCCACTCTTTGCTCCCTTAAAGATATTCATGTCAAGACATACTACGCCAAAGCCATGATAGCAAATAATTCACAGGTTTGTTACTGACTCAGGTGCAGGCAAAGTGAGGGAAGTCTCAGAGGGAGGGGACTCACCAGTGAGAGGACTCTCCAGTTTCCATATAGATGATGTTCTGGACAGGCATAGAATTCTTGGAGCACAATTCTTTTCTTTCAAAAGTTACTAAATAGTAACTCATGATGAAACATATTTCTTCCCTTTAAATAAATCTACCCAAGAGTTGTCATTACATTTTAATTAAAGTTCTCCTTAGCTTTTCTCCTCCATTAAATCTGCCTCAATAGGAGCCACCTGTTCAGATATGGTCTGTAAACTCTCTGCCTGCTCATGTCCGCTGGTGGGGTTGGATCCCGTATGGAGCAGGATTTGGGGTCTCTTTGAGCAGCATGATTCTCAATTCTGGGGAGGTTCAGGGTCTCTAGCTCTGGTTCCCCTTCAGGCAATCTTAGCATTGTACCAGGCTTGGCTGGAGAAGCCCGTTTTCTCTGCAGTGGCTGAGTCCTCCTGGAGTTGTAAACAACATTCCAGAGATATGCATCCGCCACTGGCTGCTTGGCTCAGTTTTCTTGGGAACCAAATGTCTCAGATGGGTGTGGGATTGCCTCTGTCTGTAACAGTGGGCCACGCACCATATACACACACACATCCACATCCACACACCTCCTTCTCCATTAGCTGTTTACTTTGCTTATTAAATGATATGGAATGAAGCATGACGCATGGGCATATTCATAATCCAACCCAGATCTACCTTCCTGGTCCCCTTTCCTGTTGCTCCTCCACACACAAAGTGCTTCATCTGCTGAATTAGTCTTCTGTTTCCTGAACACGTGATATACTTTCTCATTTCCAGATCTTCTAGGAGAAAGTGGGAGAAATGAGAATCAGAGTATTAGAAACATAGACCGAGGCTGACATCACTCCAGAATCTGTCTGCCAACCGCATTTCTAAAATGAATAAGGAAACTGAATCTGGTTCAGGGTCATATAGCTTGTTTTAGTTAATATTGGGATATGGTGGGGCATGACGCTTGACAGGAAGCAGTGAGACGGAGAGAAGAGTGTTGACAGGGAAGCCCTGCCAGTGAGATACAGGAGGAGAGGCCAGGTTCTTCCGAGAGTTGTGTGTTCATTTGTTCACTTAGCGCATCTCATTCTGAACTTCACCAGATGAATTAGGAGGTAACAAAATAGAAATGGGTGGGGAACATTTTAAATAGAGAGCAGCTTCATCGAAGATCAGAAATGTGAAAGTGCGTGATGTGTTTGGGAAAACAGAACAGTTCAGAATTGCTGAGACATTTGGAGGGCTAGCAGGGAATGAGGGGTGGCGATCAGGTGGGCTAGGTTGTGGAAGGGTTTGCATATCACACTTTGTTCTGTATTCAACCAACATTTACTGAAGACCTCCTATGTGCCAGGAGCCGTGCCAGCACTGAGGATAGATGAGTGAGAAAGACAGTGTTCCTGCTCTCCAGGAGCTACAGGCATTAAGGAGCTGACGGAATGGAGTGATTTAAGCCTGTAGCTTGATGGAAAGTTCAGTCTAGTGGCAGTCAAGGGCAAAGGGACTGGAAACAAGGATTCCACATAGGTAGGAAACGGCCTTAGTTCAGGGGAGAAAGGATGCAAGCCTGGAGAGTGACGGCAGCTGGTAGAGCAGAGGTAATAGAGAGGCATACACGGGCCAGGGAAAAGGTCAAGGAGGCAGGACCTGGAGAGGGAGGAATGCCAGTAGCCTCTAGCTACATCCATCCTGTCTGGTCTAAAAATGGTGATGATGTTGCTCTGTCTCGGCTCTTATTTCTGCTTCTTATGGGTTCTTGGAGGGAGAGAGTCTAACCGCCCATCTTGCTCTCCATGGCTTGAAGCAGTGCATCTGTATTTCCAGTAAACACAGGATGTTGTTAGCCAGGTTCGAGTTCACAGTCAACTAGTTCATCATAATTGACTTACTGGAAATGCTCCTGTGGAGGAATTCAGTTATTTTCTTAGTTTTTACTAGAGCAGTTGGAGATCCCTTTGAGGAAATGCTGTGAATTATCTGAATAATTGTTATAAAAAGAATTGCTAAATGAGGCAATATTGTATAATTCTACATATAAATATATATAGTTTGAAATATTTAGGGACTATTAGTTTTTGCTGTCTTCATCATCTTTTAATATCTATAAAATAAAGGAGACATGGCAATTGTCATTTTAACAAAGGATGTTTTACCAAATATCCTTCCCCTTTTCTTTCCCTCCTCTTGGCATCTTGTTGAAATCTGTTTTCTCATAATATGCAACAAAAGGATTTATTCCCTTGGCAACATATTTAATAGCAGATGATTTAGCAGACACTATTGATACCTTGCAAATCATAATTTCTTCTAAGCAGATAAGTGTTGAGAACATTTTGTTACATTATATTTTTCTCCCTGTTTACAACTCCCAGGTTAGCCATATACATAAACTGCACACTGCAGCTCTTCTACCAAGCCTCCAGGACAGCATCTCCTGTGTTTGCAGGCTTGGAAATGGACATATGATAGGATACTTTATTTTTCTCCTTTTCTGGTTTGCATCGATTATGAATCAACAGATACTTGGTGACTGCCTAATGCAACAGAACAAAAAGACAACAGATTGCCTGCATTATACGGACTGTTACTCTAATTGAAAGGACAAAATGCCACCATGGGAAGGCATATAAAAAGTGTGGCAGGGCTTCCCCGGTGGCGCAGTGGTTGAGAGTCCGCCTGCCGATGCAGGGGACGCGGGTTCGTGCCCCGGTCCGGGAAGATCCCACATGCCGCGGAGCGGCTGGGCCCGTGAGCCATGGCCGCTGAGCCTGCGCATCCGGAGCCTGTGCTCCGCAACGGGCGGGGCCACAGCAGTGAGAGGCCCGCGTACCACAAAAAAAAAAAAAAAAAAAAAAAAAAAAAAAAAAAAAAAAAGTGTGGCAGGGTTTCCCAGACGTTGTAATGTACCCCTGGCTCATGTATTTGCTCCCTTCCCATCATACTCCATACTGGTCCCAGTGTTTCTCATGACCACCTGCTTCC